>NC_090265.1:883729489-884049132 GCF_040414725.1 Anabrus simplex | reverse complement strand
TGTCGATGACAGCTGTCAAAAAGCACGTGGCTTTGTTTACAAATTTATATCTCGCGCCAAAATTCAAATTTCCCGCCAAAATTCAAATTTCCCGCGGGAGGTGGAGGCCTCTCCCGAGAGCCAGAGGAGGTGGTGGCCGCCGAACTGTCCTATTATACTACTGTAGTACCAAAATTATTACTACTACTACTACTACTACTACTACTACTACTACTACTACTACTACTAAAACGTTTTCATTCCTTCCCTGAAGGGGACGGCGGGTCTCTTAGACAGTAACGCCGTCTCTCAGGCCAGTGAAATGTGATACTTTGAAGGAGATGTTCGGAGAAGGTGAGAGCGTTGGCGGCCGTTGCCTATACTAAGAACTGTCCCGACATTCACTTTTGTGCAAGAGAATGGAAAACCAAGCAAAACCATTCTCAGGACAGCCGATGGTAGGAACCAGCCCCTCCCCGTCTCACGAAAGCAGTGGCAGAGCCGCGGCCATCCCTCCTGTGCTCGGTTGGTCGGTCGGAGTGCAGAGCAGTCGAAGCAGTCGAACGACGGAGCACCTTTTTTCATTTCTTTTTATTTGTGTTGAAGGCGAGTACCTAGACTCCCAGAGCGAAAATTATGCCCTTTTACTCATCTATTTTGGAGAAATGCCGATGAGTCGGAAAAACCTCTGGTTTTGCACTTGCGAGGGAAAAACGATCTGGCTAGGAAGCGGTATTCGCTTCCCGTCAGAGAAGAAACCCCCTTTTTGCTTTGGCAATGGAGTTTAATTTTGAGTCGAAGAACTATTTGAGGAGTTGGGGAAGAAACTTCCCTTCTTAACAAACGGTCCCTTTCAGGGATTTAATTTTGAGTTTAGTTTAGTGAGAGAATGATTATTCAAAATTTAAATTTAAAACAGGTCGTAAGTGAGCCAAAGGACGCGATGTTTGAAACGTGTGTTCGACTTCTTGGTTCTCACGACCCGTTTTAAGAGTATGATGCCAGGGTCGGTTGAATGCCGTAGGAGGATTCCAGATTTGGTCATCTTGACTGTTTTGTTAATCTGAGATCTAACAGTCGGAATACAAAGTGTTCAGTTCGTATCTTCCCGTTAGATTTCAGTATTGGTGCTTTGGTCATCATTCTGTGTCTTGTTTTGAAAAACATGTAATTTTGAAGGCGAAGTTTTTGCAATATAGCCCCAGGCCTCACAACCATACAGCAGGAAGGGCCTGATACATGATAGATAAATATTTCTCTTGATACTTGTGGAGATATAGGCTATTTATTTAGCCTGCCGTGGCAGGCTGTAAGGTTTGTTCTAAATTGTATCTCCAGGACAAAATTCTGTCCATTTTTTTTTTCTTTTGCTATTTGCTTTACGTTGCACCGACACAGATAGGTGGGACTCGAACCCACTATCTCCCGATTACTGGAAACTGGCCGCACTTAAGCGACTGCAGCTAACGAGTTCGGTTTGTCCATTGTTAATCCAAGATATTTAATTTTGTTCGTCCAAGACAAGGGGATATTATTAATAGTAAATTGACAAAATCTAGGCCGACGCTTGGTGAAAATAATTGCCTGAGTTTTAGTGGAATTTATTTTCACCCTGTCTCGGATGCAACACTCCCAGAAAGATAAGATCCATTGTTGCAGTCATTTTTCCTCATACAGGTGTAGATGGCATTGTCATAAAGTATTGCTGGACCTCCACTCCTTGACGGGTTGGAAGGTCGTTCACATATAGGCCGTATAGGGTGGGAGAAAGCATTCCTCCCTGTGGGACTCCAGCTCTGAGTGCCCGAGAGGTAGATTGCTCCTCCTCACAGGAAACGTAAAATCTCCTGTTTGCCTAACATGACTATAACATTTTGACTAAGTATTTAGGAACTTTATGCAATACCAGAAGCTTAACAATTAAATTATCGTACCAGAAGTGTCGAAAGCTTTCTCTATATCGAAAAATACTGCTGGCACGCTACGGCGTATATTGAACGACCTTGTGACATGCTGTGTTAAACACAGCGCCGCGAGAGGAGCACTGCGTTTAGACCGGAAGCCGAATTGTTCCGGTCGCAGTATGTTGTGGGTGGCCAGGCATCCATTAAGGCGTGTGAAAAGAAGTCTCTCGAATATTTTGGATATGTGATAGCAGGAATGTTGTTGTTGTTGTTTGAGTCATCAGTCCATTGTCTGGCAGCTCTCCATGACACCCAGTCCTGTGCTAACCTTTTCATTTCTACATAACTGCTGCATCCTACATCTGCTCTAATCTGAAAATGAAAACCTATAACCTGTTTTCCAGTCAATTACCGGGTCAGGGATGGAATGAATGAAGCCCCCAACTTGCGGTGAGGATAGGAATTGTGCCGGCTGCCGAGGCCTGTCGCACTCCTCCGGGGTAATGATTAATGACTGACAGATGAAATTAAATGATAGTGGAGAGTGTTGCTGGAATGATCGATGACAGGGAAAACCGGAGTACCCAGAGAAAAAACTGTCCCGCCTCCGCTTTGTCCAGCACAAATCTCACATGGAGTGACCGGGATTTGAACCACAGTATCCAGCGGTGAGAATCCGGCGCGCTGCTGCCTGAGCCACGGAGGATCCTACATCTGCTCTAATCTGCTTATCATATTCATACCTTGGTCTACTCCTACCGTTCTTACTCCTACACTTCCCTCAAAAACCAACTGCACAAGTCCTGGGTGTCTTAAGATGTGTCTTTTAAAATTCTATCTCTTCTTCTCCTCAAATTTAGCCACAACGATCTCCTCTCACCAATTCGATTCAGTATCTCTTCATTCGTGATTTAATCTATCCATCTCACCTTCAGCATTCTTCTGTAACACCACATTTCAAAAGCTCCTATTCTCTTTTCTGAGGGAGTTATCGTCCATGTTTCACTTTCATACAATGCCACGCTCCAGACGAAAGTCTTCAAAAACGTTATTCTAATTCCTATATCAACGTTCGAAGTGAGCATTTTTTCCTTAAGAAAGGCCTTCCTTGCTTGTGCTAGCCTGCATTTTATGTCCTCCTTACTTCGCCATCGTTAGTTATTTTACTACCCAAGTAACAATATTCATCCACCTCCTTCAAGACTTCAATTCCTAATATAATATTTCCTGCATCACCTGGCTTCGTACGGCTGCACTCCATTACATTGGTTTTGGACGTATCTATTTTCATCTGGTACTCCTCACCCAAGACTGCGCCCATACCATTCAGCAACTTTTCCAGATCTTCTGCAGTCTCAGATAAAATAACAATATCATCGGCAAATCTAAGGATTTTGATTTCCTCTCCTTGGACTGTGAATCCCTTCCCAAATTCTTCTTTGATTTCCTTCACTGCCTGTTCTATATAAATCTTGGAGAGGAGGGGGGACAAACTGCAGCCTTACCTCATCCCTGTCTGAATTGCTGCTTCTATTTCATAACCCTTGATTCTTATCACTGTAGACTTTATATATTTTTTTATAGATTGTAGATCATTCTTCTTTCTCGGTACTTGATCCCGATCATCTTCAGAATATCAAATACCTTGGTCCAATCAACATTATCAAATGCCTTTTCTAGATCTACGAACGCCATGTATGTGGGTTTGCCCTTCTCAATTCGATATTCTAAGATCAGACGTAAAGTCAGGATTGCTTCGCATTTTCCTACATTTCTTCTGAAGCCAAATTGATCTTCTTTCAACTGTCTTTCCATTCTTCTGTAAATAATACGTGTTTGAATTTTTCAGGCGTGAGATACTAAACTAACGGTGCGGTAGTTTTCACACATGTCAGCACCAGCTTTCTTGGGAATAGGTATATCAACATTCTGCCGAAAATCGGATGGCACTTCTCCTGTCTCATACATCTTGCACACTAAATGGAATAACCTCGCCATACTGGTTTCTCCTAAAGCGGTCAGTAATTCAGAGGGAATGTCATCCATTCCAGGTATTATTTTCCTAATTAGGTTTCTCAAAGCTCTGTCGAATTTTGACCTCAAAATTGGATCACCCATTTCATCAGCATCAACAGCCTCTTCTTGTTCCATAACCATATCATCTACGTCCTTACCTTGATGCAACTGGTGGATGTGTTCCTGCCATCTTTCTGACTTGCCTTCTTTCCCTATAAGTGTTTTTCCATCTGAGCTCTTATTATGCATATACTTAGTTTTCCTTTCTCCAAAGGTTTCCTTGATTTTTCTGTATGCAGCATCTACCTTTCCTAAGACCATATTACTTTCAACATCCTTGCACTTCTCCTTCAGCCATTCTTCCTTAGCTGCTCTGCACTTCCTATCCACTTCATTCTTTAATCGCCTGTATTCTTTTCTGTCCTCTTCCTTTTTTTTTTCATCGTTCATTGATCAGGTCTAGTATCTCTTGAGTTATCCATTGATTCTTAGTCGATCTTTTCTTACTTCCTAACATCTCTGCAGCAGACCTACTGACCTCATTCTTCATGTCTGTCCATTCTTCTTCGACTGTGTTTCCTTCTGACTTCCCATTTAGTCCTCGTGCAACATATTCCTTGAAACATTCCTTCACACTCTTTTTTTTCAACTATAAGACCTATCAGTGTCGGTGCGACGTAAAGCCACTAGCAAAAACAGTTTTTCTTTCAACTTGTCAAGATCCCATCTCAGTGGATTCCTTCCCTTCTTCAATTTCTTCAACTTCAGACGGCATTTCATGCCCAACATGTGATCAGAGTCCATGTCGGCTCCTGGAAAAGTTTTGAAAATCCAACACCTGGTTTCTGAATCTCTGCCTTATCATAATGAAGTCTATTTGATAACTTCCAGTGTCTCCAGGCGTTGCCTACGATCTAGTATCGAGTAGGCTTTGCTCCAGGTCTCGTCCATGTGTACAGCCGTCGTTTGTGGTATTTGAACCAAATATTAACAAGGACTAAATTATGATTGGTGCAGAATTCAACCAGCCGACTTCCTCTTTCGTTTCTTTGTCCCAATCCGAATTCTCCTACTGCATTACCTTCTCTTCCTTGGCCTACCATTGCATTCAAGTCTCCCATCACAATTAGATTCTTGTCACCTTTTACATATTGTATTAAATCTTCTATATCTTCATATATTCTTTCGATTTCATCATCATCCGCTGAACTAGTAGGCGTAAAGACCTGCACTATTATAGTGGGCATTTGTTTGGCGTCTATCTTGACAACAATAATCCTTTCACTATGCTGGTCGTAGTAGGTTACCCGCTGCCCTATTTTCTTATTCAGTATTAAACCAACTCCTGCATTTCCCCTGTTTGATTGTGTGTTGATAATTCCGCAGTCACCGGGCGAGTTGGCCGTGCGGTTAGAGGCGCGCGGCTGTTAGCTTGCATCCGGGAGATAGTGGGTTCGAATCCCACTGTCGGCAGCCGTGAAGATGGTTTTCCGTGGTTTCCCCATTTTCACACCAGGCAAATGCAGGGGGCTGTACCTTAATTAAGGCCACGGCCGCTTCCTTCCAACTCCTAGGCCTTTCCTATCCCATCGTCGCCATAAGACCTATATATGTCGGTGCGACGTAAAACCACTAGCAAAAAAAGTAATTCCGCAGTCGCCTGACCAAAAATCTTGCTCTTCTTGCCAACGTACTTCACCTATACCAACTACATCTAAGTTTAGTCTATCCGCCCCCTTTTCAGGTTCTCTAACCTACCACAACGATTCAAACTTCTAACATTCCACGCGGCAACTCGCAAAATGTTAGTATCCATCTTCCTGATGATCACCCCCTCTCATGTAGTCCTCACCCGGAGATCCGAATGGGGGACTATTTTACCTCCGGAATATTTTACCCGGAAGGAAGCCATCATCAGTACATCATTCATAAGAGAGAGCTGTATGTCCTCGGGAGTTAGTCTGGTCTCTCGACAGATACCAATCTGATATGGGTGCACCTGCGACTCGGCTATCTGCTTCAATGGGACGCGTAAGCCTCCCCACCGCGGCAAAGTCACATAGTTCGCAGGGGAGGTTAACGGAGTTATCGGTCTATAATTCTGTGGGCATAATCTATCCTTCCCTGCTTTTGGAATGACTATCATTTTAACAGTCTTCCACGTGTCAGGGAAGTATCCCAATTTCACACATGCCGAAAACATTGTTGCCAAAAATAGTACTGTCCTATATGGCAGTGACATAATTTCCTTGTTCGATACCCTGTCATCGCCTTGAGACTTCTTCTCATTACAGTTCTTTATAACCCTGCGACCCTCGACAGGCTGGATGTCAGAATGTCATTATCTAGGGTCGATCGTCCTTTAAAATTTGAGGTTTTCCTGCGTATCTCACGGGTTCCGTAGTTCGTTTTCGACATCGTCTTCGTCAGACAAATTGTGAGTTATGCATTGACTTTCGATTGAGTCTGCGAAAGCCTCAGTTTTATCATAAGGGGAGAATGCTAAGTTATTTCGGCCGTGAAGTGCGCATCGGGGTTCTTTGGTTCGAGTCAGACTACGAGCAATCCGCCAAAATTCGCGGTTTGACTCGTATTCTGAGAGCTGCCTGCATACTTGCAGACTTCATGGGCTAGTTCCTTGTATTCAGCCCGATCGCCTAGGTCGCGGTATTTCTGCCATCTTTTCCTACTGCTATTTTTAATATAGATCAAATCCCTTAGAAGATCGGGCGTGGTGTCGTCTTGGGAGCCATAATTGTACTGAAACCTAGGCCGAGAGGCGTTCGTATCTATACCTCCTCGGCCAGCACTCGTTTCCTGGCTGGTCTGCCTATTTTGATGGCTGTCCTGATTATTATTATTATTATTATTATTATTATTATTATTATTATTATTATTATTATTATTATTATTATTATTATTATTATTATTATTATTCAGGACCTGTAGGCGAGATGTAACCCCGCTATTGGGCGAGAATAATTACCTCTGCCAGAAGTGCCATTATTGACAAGAATGCCGCGCCATTGTCGCGCGTGAGTAGTTACGCACACGGTAGCTAGAACAGGATTTCTAGCAGTTCGAATAATATATTTCCGTACATTATTATTAAGGTGAACAATGGCTCGGTCAGTATCATTCTTACTGTTTATTTGAAATGTTTTTAATTTTTTGTTAATATGCTACGTAAATCTGTAGTGGTTTAGATTTAAATTCTCTCTAGGAAGATACGGGTCAGATGGCTCATACAACCTGGCCCAAGTAAGATTAAAGATGATAGGTTTGTGGTCCGAATTTAATGCATTTGGGACTAAAAAGTCAATAGCCCTGTTATAAAATGTAGTAACTGCTACACATAGGGCGTCGGTTAGACCGCCCTAGTCGGGATAAAATGTAGGTTCCGTTCAGGCGTATACACCGAGGTCATTATCTCTCGTATGTTGCTGTAATATTCTCCACTTAAGATTAGTGGTCCTAAAGTTCCAGTCTGGATGCTTGGAATTCAAGTCTCCTCCAATGATAGAACAAACATGGAGCGATTTGTTTAATAAAGCATCTATGTCCGCAGTATGAAGCGGAGCCTTGGGGGGGGGGGGGGGGTAAATATGCAGCGAAAATTCGACCCTGATAATTTCTGTGTATAATCTGGATGCCGAGAGATTCAATAACGCCGAAAGTGAGGGGGTCAATGACGTGATGATTAAGTTTCGTCTTAATCAAAACGGCCCCTCCCCCTCCCTCTCTGTTGGGTCTATCTTAAGTTCTTAATTTTGAAGGACATATGAGGTTTTAGCCATGTTTCTCCTAACAGAAGAATGTCGATCTTGTGGTCAGAAATACTCAAGTTCGATTCCTGACCAGTAACACCCTTACAATTCCACGCACAGACTGTAAGATCCATTGTCAGGGAACAACCATCGCTTAGGGTTCTGAAAAGTACTGCATCCCAGCATTTATCAGTACTCCTATTTTATCAATTGTTATCGGACATGATTGGTCACTGAGTCTTTCAAAATAGACAGGAGCCCAGACAAATTAATCTACCTGACGAGATTCAAACTGTCGCCCATGCCCCAGATATCGGAGATGGGCGACGCTTCCGCTGACGGTATAGGATTCGATGTGGTGCTGGGGGTCTGGGCGCCTCCTGCAGCAGCAAAAGATAAGTTGAGGTCGACTCTTTTGAAGGAGGGAGAGTCCTGTTTATGGCCTTTCAGGTGCTCTCGTACCATCTTCTGCTCCATAATGGTGCGGAAGTGGGTACAGCCTCTTCAAGAGGCTGGGTGCTCGCCCTGAAAATTAACGTACTTAGCTTTTGCCTCCACGGTGAGGGGTCAGGCAGGTTGTTGTTGGTTGCTATTGGCTTTACGTCGTATCGACACAGATAGGTCTTATGGCGACGATAGTGTGGGAAGGAAGCGCCCGTGGCCTTAATTATGGTACAGGCGCAGCATTTGCCTGGTGTGAAAATGGGAATCCACGGAAAACCATCTTCAGGGCTTCCGACAGTGGGGTTCGAACCCACTATCTCCCAGATGCAAGGTCACAGCTGCGCGGCCCTAACCGCACGGCCAGCTCACCCAGGGGTCAGGCAGCAGCAGAGTGTTTTTCACCACATTTGACGCAGCTTAGGGGCATCTTGCAATAATTGGCAGTATGCTCCCACCTCTGACATCTGAAACACTGTATAGGGCCCCCCGCGACACTTGAACGCCTCAATTTTCACCTTGGACCCACATCAATACTCAATAGAGTAGAACGTCTCAGAGAATGTATAGGGAGGATGACACTCATGACGCTAAGGGGTATCAGCTTCTTGGTCGTAGCATCACATCTAGAAAATTGGTACACGTCCTGGGGCTGATACCCAAGCGCCACGAGTTCCTCGCTTAGCCAGTATACGCCAACTGTGGAGACAATATTTCTGATAACAACCTTAAGGAGACGCTGACTCGCCAACTGGTGAGTGTAGTAGACCTTATTGTTATACTTAAAATATTGCTTAATGAGCTAAAGCCGTGGGCACCTGTAGGTCGAAGCATACTCTGCATCCACCGACCAAGTACCAATCTACCTACCTACTAAAGTTTTCATTCCGCACCCTAATGGGTTGGGGCGGGACACCTAGAAGGGAACGCCTTCTCTCTGGCCACGAGATGAAGACGTTAAGTGGAAGTGAAGGATATGTAAGATGGGTAGGGAGTGATTTGAAGAGTAGTAGGAAGTGGTATGGCCATTAGCTTCTTAGCTGAGGGAATAGTTTTTATTATGTTATAAATATGGGGTCAATGGACACGGTGAACTTGACGTGGACAAGACATATACATTTTGAATTTTCATAGATAGATTATGAATACAAAATCATTTTGATACATTTTCTCTGGGTGTATATGATGTAAAACGTAACATTGTGTATAGTAACGGAGGAGGAATGTTGCTATAATATTCGTGACACAAGAATTGGATGATTGATGAGTAGAACATGCATAAAGGAGTCACATTGCACATGAAATGAATATAAGAAGGGGGGACGCCGACGTGGGCTCACGCACAAGGTGATGATCATTACAATGGGAGGTGAAATAACTTGATGAACTGTTGCTTTTGTTGCTATTGTTGCTGAGGGTGATAAGAGAACAGGGAGAAAATCCAGGGTGAGGGTCCCGCCACAGGCCCCGGTTGGCCACTACCCTAGGGTGGGGGCAGGGAACGATAGAGATGAGGACTGGATGAAGAGTGGGGAAGAAGCGCGTGGGCCATTAAGGAGTTGAGTTAGGGGAGGATGGACTCAGTTGAGGGCGCGAAGGATGGCTCGTTGGAAGTGGATGAGGACGAAGGAAAGGGGAAGATGCCATAGAGATCGAACGTGTGGAAGAGGAACGGGAGACGTAGGGCATGACGGACAAGATGATGTTCTGTGGAAAGGAATGGGCGGTACAGTGTTCAATTGGAGTGGGCGACAGTGCCCAGGCAAAAAGGCCATAGGTAATGGAGGGACGGACAAAGGACTTGTGGGTTAAGAGGAGTAGAGAGGAGTTATGACCACACCGAGCGCCGGCTAACCGTCGGACCAGCCGAGCACGGGCGCCGGGCTTGGTTCTGAGGTGGAGGAAGTGAGGACGAAAGGTTAGGTGTTAATCGAAATCCTAGGTATTTGAGGGTGGGTTGGTTCTGGATGGGGGTATCACGGATTCAGAGGTGGAGATTTGGAGAGGGGTTTAAAAGGTACTGATGACCGTAACTGAGCTGCACCCGTTGTTTGAGTGAGTCTCTAAGCGGCGGCTTCTCCGTTGAGTTTGATGAGCATCCCTGTAGAAGTAGGTCGAATGCCAGCGATCTCTTCACGTCTCATATTGAATCGGAATAAGGTTTTGAATATGTGGTCCGGAGAATAGATATCTGGGGGGGGGGGGAATTGAGCAGGAGAAACATAAAAGTGCCGGTAGAGAGTGGCTGAAGTGAGCGGAATTTGGTGATGGGTCGGCGAGTTCTGGAAGTGGGGAGGTCAGATGGGGCAGGTGGGTCCTGTTGATACACGTTGGTTGCGTCCCGGTAATGAGGTCAGGAGGCAGTGATGGTGGAGCCACAGGTGGGGGGCTGGTTCCTCTTCAGCAGGGAGTAGTGAAGCTGTGCGCTTAGACGGTGTTCGAGCGTCGTCCCACTGGGGAGCCGGGTTCACAGGTAGGAACCGGGCCTGGCAGTTTGGAGCAACGTGTGAAGACAGAATAGCCCTGTGATAGGCAATGGTAGATAGCTCTGCAACTGATTGGACGGTGCCTGAAGTGGTGGTAGTCAGTGTGGTTGTTGTGGTGCTAGAAGTTCACTGCACTGTACCGATGAAATTGCCCCGTAAGTAAAAGATGATTTTCAGTTGGAGAGAATGTGCACTGGTCTGTCTGTATGAAAGTCCGGAGAAACACTGTAAATCGCCGAACCACCACACGGTACCATTATAGAAGATCAGAAGTCCAGGGGTGAAACTCCAAGAATACCACTCCGTCCGCCTGTCAGAAACACGTTTTCAAGCATCTATTAAATGCCGTGTCGGATTTTGGTGTATGGGCTTCGTTGGACTGTACGACGAAGGATCACCCCAGTACCAAAAAAATCGCTTTCACTCCATAGAAAAAAACGCGAAGTCGGCGCGAGTAGGCCAATTCACATGGCAATAAGCGTCACCCAAAATATTTTATACGCACGAAAATGAATTTCTAAAAAACATACCTGTGAAATGATATGCCATTGCCCTTTATGAACATCTTTCTGCAGCCATAAGCTGCACAACAGACTGGCATTTTCCTTCAGAGAAGTACAGTGTATACTTTAATTTATCGGGAATCTCCAGTAGTGACAGCGCCAAACAATCCAGCTTTTGCCAAACTGCGCGCTCTCTCAACCTCGCAAGCGATTGCAGAGGCAGTGCTACCTCTCGTGTATATTTTACTAACGCTATAGTCCAGCCAAGGTCGAATAATTCAGTCTAACCGGCTACGTACAAAGGGCACTAGGAAAGTTTTCCAATACGCAAAAACGGTTGGCTGGACACCCCTGTTATGGTGAGGGATGAAAAGAGGGGTGAAAACTTGTCTAGAAGACAGCAAGGCGCGACCTTCATACCAGTTGTTACCAAGCAGTGGGACTGAAAGCAAGTTAAGATGTCAGTTGGTCTAAAAGTGAACATCGCGCAATTATCCGCTACAATTTTGCTCGTGGATTAACTGTTGACCAGTGCCTGGAGGAAATGACTCCTCTGCTTGGAAAAGACTGTCCACATCGGACAACAATTTTCCGCTGGTACAAAGAGTTCCAGAGGGAAAATTTTGGTGTAGAAGACGATCCTCGTTCTGGGCGACCGTCTGAATCAGTGACTGAGGAAAACATTGAAGCTGTGAGGCAAATGTTGCAGCAAGATAAGCGCTTAACACATCGGCAGGTAGAAGAGACCCTCCACATCCCTGCACCAGCTATTCATTCAATTCTACACGACCATCTCCAGTTGTTTGTTTATTGTTGTTTGTTTTGTTTTTTGTTTTTTTTTGCTATTGGCTTCACGTCGCACCGACACAGATAGGTCTTACGGCAACGATGGGAGAGGAAAGGGCTAGGACTGGGAAGAAAGCGACCGTGGCCTTAATTACGGTTCAGCAAAAGCAGTTGCCTGGTGTGAAAATGGGAAACCATGGGAAACCATGGAAAACCATTTTCAGGGCTACCGACAGTGGGGTTCGAACCCACTATCTCCCGAATACTGGATACTGGCCGCACTTAAGCGACCGCAACTATCGAGCTCGGTGTTAGAAAGGTTTGTTCCCTTTAGGTGCCCCATTCACTTTCAGAGGAACAAAGGGCTCATCGAGTGAAATGGTGACGAGAAATGCTAAAACAGTTTGAAAATGGGGCTTCGCGTAACGTCAATAGCATCGTTACATATGGCGAAACTTGGCTTTATTATTACGATGTCCCAACAAAGTTCCAGAAAAAGGTGTGGCTGTTTGAAGATGAGGGTACTCCTGTGACTGGGCGAAAATCAAAGTAGGTGAAGGAAAGGATGATTGCAGTATTCTTCACTAAACGGGGCATCCTGACTCGGGTTGTGCCAAGGTAGTTAGAGTAAGAGGTAGGGATCACGCGCAGGTCTCCCCACCAAGCTTGGCCGTCGATGACGTCACTTGAACCCTCAGCGCCTTGTCCTCTATATGAGGTAGGCTAATACACAGCTGTAAGCTATTCTGTTTTAGCCACAAGTTAGAGATAACTTCATTGATATTTTAACATCACCTAAGAAAATGCATTCCACGTCACTATTACAGTAGAGTAATAATAGGAGATAATAATAGGAGATCAAATACAGTGTGAATCCAGCAGCGTTTGTGAAGTATTTCGATCTGTATAAAAGGATGTACCAATGCTAAGACTGTGATAGCAGTGGAATGGCCATTCCATATGTTCATGTTCTCAACACCTATGATAACAATAATAAGGGGCTCTAATTGTTACAGACTCGAACATAAAGCTTGATGACTGCAAGAAATATGTCCGTTGTTACAAGCAGTATTGGGAAACTATATACACCGTCAACAACACAAACAGCAAATGTTAGGAAACTGTCCACAATACAAACAGTACAGTAAATGTTTTCCTGCAAGTGCCAAGAAATGACAAATTCCACGTTAACATTAGATAGGCCATATTCATGAGCCTGTATATCAACATTCTTAGCACTGGTTTCATATACAACATAATAAATTGCCTTTCATTAAAAAAAAAAAAATAACGGGTATGTTATACACAAAGAATAATGCTGATATTAAAAAAATATATAACAAAACACACTTATCCATAGCATCAGTGGAATTTCTTTGCTTTTCTTCTTTCTTTATCGGTGTTGTATTAACAGAAACCCGGTCTCTTCAATGTCTTACTTTTGTTTAAAGCGTCCATTCGAATAAAAGAACGGCTTCTCACGAAGCAACTTGCAAGCTCATAAATTTCGGAGAATTTCTTTTTCAGGATATCCGTAAGGTTTGTGATGATGTTAGAACCCTCTTTCAGTTCTTTCGCGTGGTAAAATTGAAACTACCGAGCTCGATAGCTGTAGTCGCTTAAGTGCGGCCAGTATCCGGTATTCGGGAAATTGGGTTCGAACCCCACTGTCGGCAGCCCTGAAGATGGTTTTCCGTGGTTTCCCATTTTCACACCAGGCAAATGCTGGGGCTGTATCTTAAGGCCACGGACGCTTCCTTCCCATATCTAGCCCTTTCCCCTTTCCTGTCACATCGTCTCTATAGGACCTATCTGTGTCGGTGCGACGTAAAGCAACTTGCAAAAAAAAAAAAAAGAGGATCTTTTTGAAATTTAATTTCCACCCCTTGTAGTTTGACCTGTTTTCTCTCCGTAATTACTTTCTATATCGAGGTTCTTCTTTATCCTAAAAGCTATATAGCCAGTGAAGTCTTCAAGCAGATCCTTGGTTTCACGACTCCCCTCGAGCTGTTTTACTAGATCTTCAAGGGCTTTAACGAACCCTTGCACATCCTCCGATAAAAAATAGGATGTTGTGGGCTCAACGCTGGCCTTAGACTGGCACACGATATCCGAGTTTTGATCGAGTTCATCAGTACATATTTGGGCGTAATATTTCATAATCTTCCGGAGAACAGTTGGAATTTCTTATCGCCTTGGAAGCATTGAGGCTAGAAGCAATGATTTCACCTTTCGCGTCACAGCTGTCGGAAGAGGATCGTCATAAAGCCTTCCGAACCCTCGAAGCTGAGAAAGATAGCTTTCGATAATGTCTTGATTACTTCTGTCACCATTTATTTACGTCAGTGGTTTTAGGGAATTCATGAAAGTGTATGTTTCGTTCCTTCGCGTGCCTGTTATGACTTGTGCAGCCTGCAATGGCATGACAAAGCATACTGAAAAGTGTACATTATTACTGCTTTTTACGTTTTATCTCATAAAATAAACACACACGGTTTCTTATACACCACAGATATGTTACTATCGTGTATTATTAGCACCTAGCATCTGCGTGCACAGCAATTCTTACTCGAACAACCTCTACCTCACTCATAGAGCAGATTCAACGCGAGGGTCCTGCGTGACGTCACAGCTCTGCTTTGCCACTGCGCACCTCTCTCGTGATCCCTACCTTGTATTCTACGTACCTTGGGGTTGTGCTAGAAACACAGTTACTGCGAAGTGGTACAGTGAGACATGTCTGCCTCAGGTCTTCCAGGCTCTCAAGCAGCTCCGTCCAAGGTCACGGCTCAGCACTTGGCTCTTGCGTCACGACAATGCTCCAGCACATCGTGCTAAAGTAACAATGGATTTTCTCGCCAGATCAGGGTTGACTGTGCTTGATCACCCTCCATACAGTCCTGAACTTGCCCCATATGACTTCGCACTCTTCTCAGAAGTGAAGATGAAGCTGAAAGGGCGGCGTTTTGCATCCGATGAGGAGCTTCTGGCAGCATGGGATCAAGAGTGTGAAAATGTAACCGAAGAAAAGTGCCAGAGTTGGTTCAGTGACTGGTTTCGACGTATGGGGAAGTGTATTCAGTGTGGTGGAAATTATTTTGAAAAAGTCTAAGCGTTCACTCACATTGCAAAACTTTCCTAGAGCCCTTTGTAGCATACTTGCTCTGGCGCTCACTTTCTATTCTCAAGGTTACGGTTTTGATTCCCTGTGTGGGTGGTTTTAGTGATTTAAATTTCCTGATATTCTGTGTTGTGGTGATGTTATGATCGTGGGCTTTGTTCTCTTCTCATTTAATTAGTCTATAAGAGGACTTTATTCCTTAGATTACTGTTTATTTTTTAAATACTGTATAATTATCTTCTCATTATTTTAAATAATGTGTGTTTAAGGATGATTCATTTCTCTGGTGGTTTCACTCCTTCAAAAAGAAACTCGTATGTCAAATTGAGCTTATTTTGTATAAAAGAAACTTCTATACGCCAATTTTAAAAATATTATTGTCTTATCAGTTTGGACATTTCGAATACTGTCTTATGTATTGCCCTTCATAAGGTAAGGTGTTATTTAGGACTTACGGTCTTAATAAACTTAAGTAATAATAATAGGCTTTTCAAAACAAAATCATTTGGTCTTGCATGGATAAATTCAGGGATTTGTTATCAAATTAAATTAGCTAAATATTATTTAACTACGTTACGTAGGCATTATGAGCTGAACTTATAACAATTTTAAAAGGCCGTTCGATGTAATAAAAGCAAGGACTAAAATTTAACTGAGATAAGTCCAAGTTCTCTTGATACCAGGAAAATAAATTATTTATTTAACAATAAAAGCATTGATTAAACTTCCGATTTGAAGGGTTTTTAAATTTAATATCGGCAGTGATATCAACGACTTCATGAACGTGCCCTTTAATTTTCTATTGACAATAGGGCCAAACCAAGTAGACGTTCAAGAGTCATAGAACTTCAAAGGTAGTTTTTGATCAGTTTTAATTTAGAAAATTAAGTTTCAGCTTTGGACACTGAAATACACTGGTGGAATAAAATATCCAAACACCGTGAAATGTGGAATTTAGATCACGGAAATGTTTGACAATATATTTGCCGAGGTAACATATTTAGTTGACTAAAGGTACAGGACTACAGGTTAATATCTGCGCGTGAAAAGCCGTCGCACATGTGCCATGTTGGTCCATTAATAACAGATGTAATCGCCTGACTGTTGAATGCAGGCATGAAAACGTGCATTCATTGTGTCGAACAGGTGCCGAATGTCAGCTTGTGGGATGGAGTTCCATGCCTGTTGCACTTGGTCGGTCAATACAGGAACGGTTAATGCCGCGGCATGGGGGCGTGCATTATCCTGTTGGAAAACATCCCCGGGAATGCTGCTCATGAATGGTAGCACAACAGGTCGAATCAACAGATGGAAGTACACATCCGCAGTCAGGGTACGTGGGATGGCCACGGGAGTCCTCCTGCTGCCATAGGAAATTGTTCCCCAGACAAGATCTTCCGGTGTAGGTCCAGTGTATCGACGCCGCAGGCAGGTGGAATGTAGGCGCTCACCTGGCCTGGTGGGAGAGAGAGCCAGAGAAGGGGAAAGGATAAGGGCATCAGGGGTAGTATTTGAAATTGGACGTGTAGAGAAAGGAAAAGGGATTTGTACGCCCCGAAGCTGAGAAACTAGATCTTAAAAGTTGACTTGTGCCATGGTGTAAGATTGAATATTAATGTCAGCAAAAACGTAATTTTAGAAGTAGTGTCAATGTATTTAATAAAGTAAAGGGGGAGGGGTGATGTGTGTGTGGGGGGGGGGTAAGATAAATTGTAACGAATACAAGAGATGAATTATTAGGTTAAAATGTTTCAGTTATTAAGTATTCCGAGAAATAATTGACCCCAATAGCCACGCAGGGAGAGGGAGATGTCCAATGGAGCGCGATTGACATAAACAGATCTAATATTGGCAAAACATGCCTTGATTACTATATTAGCTAGCCAAGGGAACTGCATTCAGGGGGAAAATGCAAAATGCATTTTATTACCCGAATAGGCTACATCGAGACGAGTATTAAAAACCAATCGCGCAGCTAATTGGATCTGGGCTGGGATGTGGGGTCGAGTGTAGGAAAGAAGGTTCTGAAGCACCATCGCTACAAAACGGATGATGTTTTCAGAACTGGGGGGCAGGAGAGTGGAGGTGGAGGCTGAGGAATAGGTCTTGGGATATAACGTGAATGATGGATTCAGGCTTGGAAGGAAGGATTTAGGGCTGGTTTGGCCTTGTATTTGTAGGGAAAAGCAGGACGGGGGAGGGAACTGTTGTATGTCCGGCGCTCCCTTTCTCGCTCCGCCTGCCAGCAGCACGCGCGCCTGTGTATCATTCTGCTAGCTTCGACGCGCAGCCCTCAGTGCGCGTGCCTGACCATCGAGTGTACTATAAATAGGAGCTCCCTGCCTGCTCACTCGCCCACTTGCCCTGGTGTCCAGCTCCAGAATACACCCTACGTCGAGCACGGAGGCTACTCCTCTTGAAAATGTGCTTCGACCAGGTGGACTGAATTTCTGGCAGTACGAGGTTTCACCTCTGGTCACCGCTCCCTTACCTATTTCCGCTGCCTATGTTCCATAATTCTTTCACAAGCCATTTTCATTCCCTAATTTATGCAAGCTCCCTTAGTTTCGCTAGGTGGAATTTCTTCAATCAATTGAACTTGCTTTTTAGGAATTCAGGCACTTCAACAAACAAGGACTCTCAAAGACATTTATGTTAGTGTGCCAGATAGTTCTCGACTATCAACGTGTCAATTCACAAAGACTATCTTTTCAAGATAGAAGTGTATATAAAGACTGTAAACCTGTACATATTGTATAAAGACAGACTTTTCTCAAGATTCAATATTCCTTTTTGCTTCAAAATAAATTTCAGTTATTTATGTAAATATCATAAAGTGAAGCAATAAAAGTTGTGTTTTGTAAACTTCAACCTTGGTTACAACACAACTCTATGGCGACGAGGTAAAAACGCAACCACCTACCATTCTTCGACCCCAGTTGCCAACTCTATAGTGACGAGGTAACAAGCAACAAACTACACGTCATCAGCCCCAATCGCCAACTCTATAGCTCCGAGGTAAACACGACACTACAATTCAACAGGCCCAGTTGTCAACTCTACGGCGACGTGCTAAACAACTACGACACTCCAACCAGTCCTGACACACAGCTTACCTTACTCTTTCTTGCACGCATCTCGCAATGGCTACTGCGGAACAACTCGCTACGGTCTTCCAAGCCTTACAGCAGCAACAACAACAGTTTATGCAACAACAACAGGCAGCATTAATTCAGGCTATTCAAGCTATTTCTGTCTCTACACAGCCATCAGCTATTCCTCCGTTCTCTGCTTTTGATCCGGCTAAGGAAGAATGGTCAGTTTATTTAGCCCGTTTACAACAGCATTTCATCTGCCATTCTGTCACAGATGATCACCGCCGCCGCGCACTATTTCTTAGTTCGGTTGGCAATGCTACGTGTGAATTACTACGTAAATTAAGTCCGGAAGAACACTTATCTGGGGTACCCTTCACGCAGCTCTTGGCCCGTCTCACGGAACACTATGCCAAAGCTCCTCACATAGTGGCTGCTCGCTATAAATTTTTTCAGTGCAGAAAGCAACCCCATCAGACACATACTGAATGGATAACTGAATTGCGTGGTCTAGCTAAACCCTGCCAGTTCATCTGCTCCAAAGACGGTTGTGGTTCATCCTACGCTGATTCTCTCATTCGGGACATGATAATTTTACATACTCCTGAAGACAAAATACGTTTTGACGCTGTCAAGCAGAGTAACCCTTCTTTAGAAGACGTCCAGCGTATTGCTACGGTTTATGAGCTTACTACCAAGACTGCCGCAGCCATAGCTTCTCCACACGAAGTTGCACAAGTCTCGCCTCAGGCCCGCAAGTCCTCTGCTACAGTGAACCGTACGGATAAGGCGCTCTCCACCAAGCATTCTCGCCAGGTTCCCTCTCGTAATGCTACACGGAAGCCCAATTCTAAAAGCACCTCGAAACTCCTGCCTTCCTGCCGAGGCTGTTTCAAACATCATGAACGTCGTGACTGTCGTTTTTTCAAAGCTACTTGTGAACGATGTCATAAACTTGGACACATTAAGACTGTCTGTCAAAGTTCGCTTCGCCCTGCTAAGACTACTGCAGCACGCCGGAAGCATATACAGCCCCGCCAAGACATGGAAGTTGATCAGATCAATCTTATTCTTCCCACAAAGGATTCTCACAAAATCATCATTCCTCTCTCATTCTCTGATCGATCTGTCGATTTTCAATTAGATACTGGATCACCTGTCTCTATTATTAACCTGACTACCTACCACGACTTAGGTTCACCTTCATGCTCTCCAGCTGACATCCAGCTCGTGACATTTAACAAGAAGAAAATTGACATCAAAGGTCAACTCAAGCTCCAGGCTAGTTATAAAGGAATTCAGAAGGCCATTCCTCTTCTCGTAGTTAACAACTACACTGCCTCAAACATTATGGGCATGGATCTATTTAACTTATTTGGTTTCCAGATACATGACAACATTAACGTCGTATCTACATTGCATCCTACTGCTGACGTTACCGCTCTCCTAGCGCAGTTTCCTGAAGTCTTCGACTCTCAGCTCGGAACAGCCAAAGACTATACAGCTCACATACAGCTGAAACCCGGAGCTAAGCCTCGCTTCTTCAAAGCACGGCCAGTACCCCTAGCACTTCAAGACCAGGTCACGAAAGAATTAGAAAGATGGATACAAACTGGAATTGTTGTACCAGTTACTTCTAGTCAATGGGCTACTCCACTAGTGGTAATCAAGAAACCTGATGGTAATGTTCGACTTTGTGGTGATTTTCGATCTACAGTCAACGCACAACTCGACACAGATATCTTTCCTATTCCACGTCCAGAAGACTTATTCCGTCGTCTCTATGGTGGACAATTCTTCTCTCGAGTTGATCTTAAAGAAGCATATCTCCAGCTACTTTTAGACGAAGAATCTAAGAAATTTCTCACACTCAACACTCCTCTCGGACTGCTCCAGCTCCAGCGGCTCCCATTCGGTGTTTCATCCTCAGCGGCTATTTTTCAGCGCTATTTGGCTCAACTCACCGCCTCCATTCCCGGTTGTGCTAACTACCTGGATGATATTATTGTTACTGGAAAAGATCATCAGGAACATCTAACCAATCTACGCCTCCTTCTCCAGAAATTGAAAGACAATGGCCTACGAGCGAATCTCGCTAAATGTACCTTCTTTCAGCCTCAAGTTCACTACCTAGGACATATACTTGATAAGAATGGAATTCGTCCTAGTACACAGAATGTCTCAGCGATAGTAAACATGCCAGCACCTCAGAACCTCAAGCAGCTTCAGTCCTTCATAGGCAAAGCGAACTATTATAATAAGTTCATTCGCCGCTTCGCTACAGTGGCAGCTCCATTAAACGCTCTACGTAAAAAAGGTGTTAAGTTTCAGTGGACTCCGCAATGCCAACAGGCATGGAAAACAATAAACAACGCCTTAATTCAAGCTATAAAACTCACTTATTTTCAGCCCGACAAGATCATCACGCTAGCTACTGACGCTTCAGACTACGGTGTCGGTGCCGTTCTCTCCCAGAAGGATCGTCATGGACAAGAACGCCCCATCGCCTTCGCTTCGAAAACACTTAATGACCATCAACGTCGATACTCACAGATAGAGAAAGAAGCTTTAGCCATCATCTTTGGTATTCGCCGTTTCAATGAATATCTCTATGGCAACCATTTCCTGATCATTACCGATCATAAGCCTCTCGTACACTTATTCCATCCTGGTAATAAGATCCCAGAGAATTCCCTCAGAAAGCTTCAAAGATGGTCCATGTTCCTTTCTGATTATTCCTATCAGATTGTATATCGAGCCACATCCCAGCATTGTAATGCTGATGCCCTCTCCCGCTTACCCGTTGGTCCTGATACTGCCTTCGATTCTCAAGAATCTGAATGTCTTCAGTTGGACATAGAACTTGAAGATACTGTATCCAGTTTTCCTATTGATGCTACCTGCATAGCTAAAGCTACGGATAAGGACAGTACACTTGCTACTGTACGTACTTACATCCGCAACGGTTGGCCTCTTCAGAGCACACTTCCTGCCCACCTGGCACCTTATCATCGTATGCAGCATCGTCTCACGACTCGTGCCGGAGTTGTATTACTAGAAGCAGGCACCATCTTCCGAGTGGTTATCCCACTTAGCCTACAGAAACAAGTTCTCGGATTATTACACCAAAGCCATTGGGGTATCTCCAGAACAAAGCAACTCGCCCGTCAACACTGCTACTGGCCCGGTATTGATGCCGCCATCGAAAAGCTAATACGTCATTGTGAGCAATGTCAAACGAATCAGAACGCCCCGTCTTCTGATCTTGCTTCATGGCCTCCTGCTACTACTCCATGGGAACGAGTTCACATCGATTTCGCAGGTCCTTTCCTCAATTCCATGTGGTTAATAGTCATCGATTCACTGTCAAACTTTCCATATGTCGTGGATATGCATTCGACTACTACAACCGAAGCTACCATTCGTGCTCTCCAGAAAATCTTTACTACAGAAGGTTTACCGCAAGTACTCATTTCAGACAACGGACCTCAATTTACAGCTACTGCTTTTCAGAACTTTTGTACACATAATGGCATTCGTCATATCCTAGCACCACCTTTTCACCCTCAATCTAATGGTGAAGCTGAACGCTTCGTACAAACATTTAAAAGAAGTATGAAGAAAGCTGTCTCTTCAGGCTTAACTAAAGACCAAGCCTTGCTCCAACTCCTAAACAACTACAGAACTCTACCCGGCGCTGATAATATCACTCCTGCACAGAAGCTCCATGGACGACCTCACAGAACTTTACTTTCTCTGTTACAGCCTCTTCCGGCCCAGCATAAGACATCACCAACGAAGTTCTCCCTCAACGACAAGGTCTACACCAGGACATTCAAATCCAACCCACTCTGGATACCTGGAGTCATCTGCAAATCTTTGGGTCATCGTCTATACGAGATACAGACTACGGAGAAACGTATCTGCCGCCATCAAGATCAGATACGTCTGCGCTACCGCCCCTGTCCAGCTATTGATGCTATTGCTAAACCTGATAAATCTATTGCTGAACGCGCTTTAGATCATTTAATAACAATGGGTTCCTTTCAGGACGAGACAGCGCCACTCCGCCCAGTTCCAGCTCCGGACAATACAACAGAGAAATCAGCAGCTCCGCCCCAGCATCGCAGTCGCCGCCAGCGCCGCCGCCGTTTCACGCCGTACCGGCGTATTTAGGAGGGGAGGGTGTTGTATGTCCGGCGCTCCCTTTCTCGCTCCGCCTGCCAGCAGCACGCGCGCCTGTGTATCATTCTGCTAGCTTCGACGCGCAGCCCTCAGTGCGCGTGCCTGACCATCGAGTGTACTATAAATAGGAGCTCCCTGCCTGCTCACTCGCCCACTTGCCCTGGTGTCCAGCTCCAGAATACACCCTACGTCGAGCACGGAGGCTACTCCTCTTGAAAATGTGCTTCGACCAGGTGGACTGAATTTCTGGCAGTACGAGGTTTCACCTCTGGTCACCGCTCCCTTACCTATTTCCGCTGCCTATGTTCCATAATTCTTTCACAAGCCATTTTCATTCCCTAATTTATGCAAGCTCCCTTAGTTTCGCTAGGTGGAATTTCTTCAATCAATTGAACTTGCTTTTTAGGAATTCAGGCACTTCAACAAACAAGGACTCTCAAAGACATTTATGTTAGTGTGCCAGATAGTTCTCGACTATCAACGTGTCAATTCACAAAGACTATCTTTTCAAGATAGAAGTGTATATAAAGACTGTAAACCTGTACATATTGTATAAAGACAGACTTTTCTCAAGATTCAATATTCCTTTTTGCTTCAAAATAAATTTCAGTTATTTATGTAAATATCATAAAGTGAAGCAATAAAAGTTGTGTTTTGTAAACTTCAACCTTGGTTACAACAGGAACAAGTAATACACTTAAATGTAGCCCTATTGGAACAGTTAGAAGTGGTATGGTCATGGCTGCATATGGCGCATACCTGTTGCTGAATGCACGGGGTGCCGGGTGGGTGGTCGTAGCGCTGGCACCTGTCACAGCAGATCATCTGTGGTGGCGCCGAGCGGGAGGGCTCCACCCGGTAGCAACGTCCATAGATGGCAGCACCATCTCGAAGTAGTAAGTCCAGGGTGGTGATATTCTTAGACAGGATCCGCATAAGCGACGTGGGGCCTCTCTCGTTGCGGATACGAAAGATTTTGAAGATTTGGTGGCCCTCTAGCGGGAGTTGAGCGTCCACTTCATCATCCGTACAATCGCGATCCACGCCGTAGGCGACCACGGACATTATAGGAGATGGTCGATATGGCGGTGCTGGGCGTCGTGCAGGTTGTTGCTAGGTAATATTTGTGGCATGGGTATGAGGCCCAAATTTTTCCACCCTAATAGCCGTCACTGGGTGGTTGTAGAACGGCTTAGATGTTGTAATATTGAAGTAACCGACTCTAGTACGCTGGATCTAGATACTGTAGTCCATGTAGTTGGGTGTGAACCTGGTTTAAGTCTGATATATTGCCCTTGTATTTGCTTTTGCTGTATCTATGTGCATTAATTTTACAACATAGAAAGGTGCAGTTGGAAGCGGTGAGGGGTGTACTATGCTGCGCTGCCGGATGTGTGGTGCCAATGCTGGATTTTTAGCTACCTCGGCGAAGCTCCTTACATTAGTGGGCATGTAAGGTGTAGCATTTGCAGGCGGTGGTGATGAACGTGGTGGCAGATGAAAAGGTACCATAATATTCCGTCCGGAGAGGTCCAAAGGTGGCTCAATGTCTGGCACCGGGGAAACACATGGAACGTTCCAGAACGGAACGAGAAGTATATGTTGAGCCGAAGGTGAGCAAGGCTGCATCCCCACATACTTTCTACCGTTCGCCATCGAATGTGGGCGATTCCACTTGATGAATTCTACGGGCTTGCTTCTGCTGTTCAGTTTCCATGGTCGGACTA
Organism: Anabrus simplex; assembly: GCF_040414725.1. Taxonomy (NCBI): domain Eukaryota; kingdom Metazoa; phylum Arthropoda; class Insecta; order Orthoptera; family Tettigoniidae; genus Anabrus; species Anabrus simplex. The sequence goes on along the minus strand of NC_090265.1, from coordinate 884,025,122 downwards.
TATTTTTCCGGATACCTTGAAGGAAGACGAGGAGGCGAATTACGCATGAGGAATGGAGAAAGTTCTCGTTGGCACTAGAGATTTCTAGAAGCTTCCACATAGTTGTAGACAGAAAAGCGTAACGATGTCCCGAAGTTACCAACGACATAATTATATAGTATCAGGTCCAAGTCACAACACAACCTGTCAGGATCTGCGACAGATAGTAATCTACCTGCCGATGTCTACATTTAAGCCAGTCTCCTATGTCGGGTATTAGCTTTTTAGTCCATTGGCCAACATCGGTTGTGCCATCCCATCGGTCTTGCCAGTCTAGTAAGAGTTGGTTCCTCAAGGATTTCTTTTCTTCCGCAGATATAGTCGCACACCTTTCATGCCAAAGTTTTCTCTCTACAACGAGGAGGTCAATGGGAATACTGGCAGCTTGTAAAGCTGCTGTCGAAACAGTTCGATATGCACAGGTAACTCTGAGCAGCATTTTCCTCTGTACTCTTTCCATAGCTCTTCTGTGAATCTTCCTCCTGAGTGCATTGTGCCAGATAGGTGCAGCATAAAGTAAAATGGAATATACTGCAGAGCACATAATCTGTCTCTTAACTGTTCTTGGTCCCCCGATGTTAGGCATAAGTCTGGCTAATGCCGATGCCTTCTTCTCTGCCTTTTGGGTTACTGCCTTCACATGTGCACCAAATGCAATTCCTGTCAATAAGAACCCCCAAGGTATCGTACAGACTTCCCTGGGATAATCACTGTATCATTTAATAAGAAACGGACATTTTTCCAATTCCTGGAACCTTTCAAAATTACAGCCTCAGTCTTATGTGGAGCCAATCTCAATTTATTATTTACCATCCAAAGGTTAACTCGTTTCAGTGATTCATTTACTCGGAAGGTCAGTTCTTCTACATTATCTGCTATTACCACTATTGCAAGGTCATCTGCATAACCAATAGATGGTGTCCCTTTTGTCAGCTGCAAGCGTAAGACACCATCATATAGAATGTTCCACAAGGTGGGTCCTAGGACAGATCCCTGTGGAACGCCAGCACTCGTTTCAAGGTCTTCTAAATCATGAAGTCGTATTCTTCGTCCTTTGAAGTACTCTACAACGAGTGTTGTAGATACGGAGAACTGTTCATCCTACGAAGTTCTCTCAAAATAATGCTCCAAGAAGCAGTGTTAAAAGCATTTTTGACATCTAGCGTTATCAAGGCAGCCCATTTCTCACTGCTTTCTGCCTGTATTTGAATCACCCTCTCAATAGCTTGGGTTATGGTTCTACCCTTTCTAAATCCAAACTGGCAGCCCTGAAAATGGTTTTCCATGGTTTCCCATTTTCACACCAAGTAAATGCTGGGGCTGTACCTTAATTAAGGCCACGGTCGCTTCCTTCCCACTCCTAGCCCTTTCATGTCCCATCGTCGCCATAAAACCTATCTGTGTCGGTGCGACGTAAAGCAACGTGCAAGAAAACATCTCTGAAGGTTTAGTCAGGAGAGCACTAGGTAAAGTCAATGAACAAGGAATTTTACTTCCTGAGACGCGAGAAACATGAACCCAAGAACAAACTTAAGATGGAAGATGAATCATTCATCAGGGAACACATACTGTCTTTCCCGAGTGTAGAATCGCACTAGTGTCGGAAGAAAAGTGAGTATAGATTTCCAGAACCTAACATGAGCATTACAAAAGTGTATGAGCTATACAAAGAGAGATGCATTGAATCATAAAGAAGATGTGCGAAATTTGAAAAGTACAGAAGAATTTTCCGTGAATAAAATTTGCCTTCCGTGTTCCTAAGAAGGATCACCGCAAAACTTGTTCAAAATATGAAGAAAAAAAGAAAACAGCCGAATTAACTGAAGATGAGAAAGTATCATACGAGGAACATGTGGAGAGGAAAGAAGCCGCCCGAAATATAAAATATATTATTAAAGAGAAAGGAAAGAGTGACAAGACAATGTTGGCATTTCAATTTGATTTTCAAGCTGTATTGAGTACCCGCAAAGGAGCTGAAGGCCTTGTTTTCTATGTACGGAAGCTGGCTGTTTATAATTTAATAGTTTACAATTTAGGTGATGCCTCAGTGAAATGTTTTATTTGGGACGAGACTGAAGGAAAGAGAGGAAGCGTGGAAATTTCAAGTAGTATTTATACTTACCTCATGAAATATCCTAATGCGCGGAGACAGTAATTATGATGTCAGACAGCTGTGGAGGACAGTAAAAGAACAGTAATTTTGTGTGTATGTGTATAAAAGCAGCACCAAAACACCCAAAACTTCAGCAGATTGATCATATTTATTTTGAATCTTGGCATGGTTTGATGGAATGGACTCCGTCCACCAAAACAATATTCATGTCTGTAAAAAACTCCCAGTATACACTCCAGGAGGGTGGGTTCAACAGATAAGAAATGTAGGCAAAAATCCAGCACCCTACAATATTTCTGCATTTGTGCAAAACGATTTCATTGATTTCAGCCTAAAGAAGGCTAATTTTACAGCTGAGGATGATAATACTTCTCTTCCTTTCCGACAAACGGTGGATGAACCATGTACGGTTCAGGTAAAGACTGGGTATGAAGAAAGCAACTTCAAAAAGTTCTTTTTTAACCATCAAAGTCTGAACCAGTGAAACCTTACTCTTCAAGATTCTCCATTTCTGATGCCAAACTGAAGGATCTTCTAGAACTTTGTGATGACCGGCAAATTCCAAAGGCATACTATGGGTTTTATGAAAATCTTCCCTCATCAGCAACAGTGAGAGATGCTCTACCTGAGCCAAACATTTCAGAGGAGTCCGACTTCGAATAGATTGGAAAAGTGTGTTTTTAGTAGAACAATGATTGTCAAATATTTACTTTAATTATTTTGTTGCTACTTGAAAGTGCCTTCAATTCCTAATGTCAAAATGTTCTAATAAAAACATTAGTCACACATCTTATTTTCTTAAAATTTGTCTTATTCTTAAGTACAATATTGCATCTACCTATTAGATCATTATTAGTAAAACAGGAACAGTTTTAGTGCAGAATGAACGCCTTACTACACTGATAATCAACAAGAAGTTTAATAAACTCACCCAGGCAAAGTAACGAAACTGACTTTTCTGCTCTAAAAGCTAAGAGAAACACAAAATGCAAAACTATCCTTAAACATGAGTAAAAGAAAAACAAATGTAGTGTAGAATCAGCGCCTTACTACACTGATCACCAGCGGGAAGTTTAATAAAGTCACTCAGGAAAAGTAAAGAAACTGCTTTTTCTGCCCTAAAAATTAAGAAAAGCACATAATGCAAAACTGTCCTTAAGCATGATGGTAAATAAGATTCATTCCACAAATAAACAAAATTGTAAATACAAAAATGGGTTTTACATGAGCAGTCAAAGTTTCTTTTAGCTCCCCTGAAAAATGAACAATTTGCACATTCGCTAGTCTGCCATAGTGGGGACGATACTAGCTCCCAGCATCACCGTAACCCAAACCACAAATGCTGTATTGCACAGTTGATGTACAAAATTCAAGTATTTTTTGCTTCCTTCGAGAAATCGAGAAATTCGTGTAACCGAATTTCGAGTAACAGAGAAAGAAATACACATGAAGAATAGGACAAACGGTCGGGAAATTGTAGTTACTTCGAGATATTGAAAGTTCGAGTAATGGAGGTTCGAGATATCGAGGCTGGTCTGTACTATATTAACGTGCGTGGAATCACCTTCAGATCCGAATTTTTGGGCGAAAAAATATTCGGAATTGCGGGTTTCCACCCCGACCCGACCCACCGCCCATATTTACGCCACTGGGACTGCCTCTTTTCCGAGGATTACACTGCTGAACAAAGATGTCAGGTACGATCACTGACTCATTCGTCTCTACACTGCTCACAGGTTAGTCGTTGGTCACAGGGGTCCCGGGTTCGATTCCTGGCAGGGTTGGAAATTTTAACCATCAATGGTTAATTTCGCTGGCACGGAGGCTGGGTGTATGTGTCGTCTTCATCATCACTTCATCCTCATCACGACGCGCAGGTCGCCTACAGGTGACAAATCAACAGACCTGCACCTGGCGAGCCGAACATGTCCTCGGACACTCCCGGCACTAAAAGCCATACGCCATTTCATTACATGGTCACTGGAAAATGTAACGTTTGAGCATCATTTAAGGGTCGCTAAAAAAAAAATTGCCTGCATTGGTTCAGACATCTCAACTCATGGCTGTAGACGTATATTGTTGTTGTTGTTGTTGTTGTTGTTGTTGTTGTTGTTACAAAATCGCCCAGTTCAGTCATTCTCAGCCTTCTCCGTTTCCGTTGGGGCCTTCTCCGCGTGACCTATTAGAATAATTGAATTCCCACGAAGTAACTCACAGGTTAAGCCCTCAACAATCATTTCGTAACAGCCTGGTTTAAGAAACGGATAAAGAAAACTTCCCTGAGTCGTCCTGTAACACACTTTCACTTTTATAACGGATTACCAAGAAAGAGAAATAGACAATCTATTCTGAAGAATGTCCAGAAGTATGAGTAAGCTTATCCTCAAAACTGTGTCAGCGATAACGTCAGCTACGGGAAAACTGTTTACCGGGCAAAACTACTACTAGAGACTACAAGTGGAGAAAGCTCTCAATATCAAGTTGAAATGCATGTTGTTCGGAGAGTGACTGGCAAGTTCTCAGTAAACAACTACACCGATGATGTTTTCAGTGTTAGCGTATCTGCTCCTCTCCCTCTTGTACTGCTGTACAGTCTCCTGCCGGTGGACGATGAATCAATGGTAAAGTGTCAGTCTCCGGATCACAAGATCGCGAGTTCAAACCCTGTACAGGTAGTCGGATTTTTCAAAGGCGGAGAAAAGCCCATTCGACACTCCACGTAGCACAATGCCGGCATGTACAGTAAAAGATTGTTGTTGACACATTTGCAGTTTACTCGACAAATATACGTAAATAAAATCAGCCATGCATCATCCAAGAGAGATCTGTTTGCCTGGCTGAGTGGCTCAGGAGGTAGAAGCGCTGGCTTTCTGAGCAGAAGTTGGAGGGTTCGATCGCGGCTCAGTCCGATGGTATTTGAAGGTGGTCAAATAAGCCGGTGGTGGTGGTGGTCACTATTGTTTTAAGAGGAACTATAACTAGGCAACCGTCCTCTATATAAAACTAATCAGAGAGAAAATTGGGAAGGAATCCGACACTTCGAAAATGAAGATATTGGCCAAAGAAAGACAAGGGCCACGAAGGGCGTGGAAATGAAAGACCCCCTAGCCTTCGAATGTTCTAATAGCGTCGGGGTCGGAAAAGAAAAGAGTTGGCCAAAGGAGGTCGAAGAGGGTAGATGAAAATGAGGAGTCTGGCGCAAATAAGTGGAAGCAATGTCAGGACTCAGCTAAGGGCCCCGTGATCGTCAACCCACGCACCCACGTTGAGAGCTCCTGGGGTCCCTTTTTGTCGCCTCTTACAATAGGCAGGGTTACCGTAGGTGTAATTCTACCGCCTCCCCACCCACAGGGAGATAAAATAAGCCAGCCTCGTGTCGATAGATTTACCGGCTCGTAAAACAAATTCTGTGAGGCAAAATTCCGGTGTCAAAAATTGTATAAGTACCGGTAGTAAGTAAGCCTCCGTGGCTCAGACGGCAGTGCGTCGGCCTCTCACCGCTGGATACCGTGGTTCAAATCCCGGTCGCTCCATGTGAGATTTGTGCTGGACAAGCGAAAGCGGGACAGGTTTTTTTCTGGGTACTCCAGTTTTCCCAGCAACACTCTCCATTCTAATTTCATAGCATCTATCAGTCATTAGGCCTATTAAATCACTTTGGGAGTGGCGACCCCACCGTACTAATAGCCTATATATGATTCATTTCATTACATCCCTGACCCGGTCAGTGACTGGAAAACAGGTTGAAGGTTTTCATTTTCACCGGTAGTAAATACCGGATAAAACTATTATTATTATTATTATTATTATTATTATTATTATTATTATTATTATTATTATTATTATTATTCCACGTGGATATCTTAAACAATGATCAAACAACTCACAGTTCTACAATACACAAGTGTCCATATCTAGTCGTGTAATTCTCTTCTACCGGCCAACGCACGAGGAATATTTTTTAATGGAAAATTATGCCCCTGTGGTTCGGATTCCACGAAAAGTATGGGCCCAATGACTATGATTGCGATATCAACAGTCACATTAAACTACAAGATTGCTTTTGATTCTTTTCTACAAGCCGAACTGAAATGAAATGGCATATGGCTTTTAGTACCAGGAGTGTCCGAAGACATGTTCGGCTCGCCAGGTTCAGGTCTTTTGATTTGACTCCCGTAGGCAACCTGCGCGTCTTAATGAGGATGAAATGATGATGAAGACGACACATACACCCAGCCTCCGTGTCAGTGGAATTAACCAATGATGGTTAAAATTCCCGACCCTGCCGGGAATCGAATCCGGGACCCCTGTGACCAAAGGCCAGCACGCTGGAGCCGGACACAAGCCGAACTGAGTGGTTCAGATGACAGAACATCAACTTCCTGAGCCCAAGGTGGCGCGGTTATTCCGGTCTCCGTAGTCTGCTGGTATTTAAAGATGCTCTAATGCGCCAGCCTCTTGCCTGTATATTTAACGAAACATTTCCGGCATCTCAGCGCGGTTCAAGCGAAGGCCAGCTGAGCGTAGATCCCTATCTCCTATTCATACATTAAGATCTACAAATCTCACTCCGAATTTCCCACCAACCCACTCCATAGTCTCATTCAAGTCTCTAATCGCCCTCCAGTCAGTATCCCTCCTACACAGCATCCCACTGATAATAATCTCTGCTTCCTTAAACTTCTCCCATGCTGTAACCAAATTCCACACATCCAAACTATGTTAGTTCTATCCGCAAAAATTTCAGTGACACTTAGGCTCCCGTGTTGCTGGAATGAAAGATAATACGGAAAACCGAAGTACCCGGAGGAAAACCCGTCCCACCTCCGGTTTGTCCAGCACAAATCTCACATGGAGTGACCGGCATTTGAACCACGAAACCCAGCGATGAGAGGCCGGTGCGCTGCCGCCTGAGCCACGGAGACACTTGTTCATCACAATGTTAAACACTGAGTATTAATGCTTGGATGTAGTTATTCCATATTGTATTTATTTCATAATAATTAACACTGTAAGTCCGGAGTGTCGAAATAAATTTAGAGCCGTATAAATTAAAGTCCAGTGTCATTTTAATTTTATGGCAATAAAATAATAATAAAACATGTTAAGTAAATGCGTGTCCGCCTCTGTGGTGTAGTGTGATTAGCTGCCACCCCTGGAGGCACGGGTTCGATTCCCGGCTCTGCCACGAAATTTGAAAAGTGGTACGAGGGCTGGAACGGGGTCCACTCAGCCTCGGGAGGTGAACTGAGTAGAGGTGGGTTCGATTCCCACCTCAGCCATCCTGGAAGTGGTTTTCCGTGGTTTACCACTTCTCCTCCAGGCAAATGCCGGGATGGTACCTAACTTAAGTCCACGGCCGCTTCCTTCCCTCTTCCTTGCCTATCATTTCCAATCTTCCCATCCCCCACCAAGGCCCTTGTTCAGCATAGCAGGTGATGCCGCCTGGGCGAGGTACTGGTCATTCACCCCAGTTATATCCACGACCCAATGTCTGACGCTCCATGACACCGCCCTTGAGGCGGTAGAGGTGGGATCCCTCGCTGAGTCCGAGGGAAAAACCAACCCTGGAGGGTAAGCAGATTAAGAAAGAAAGTAATTGCGTTCAGTGATCTAAATTACACAAAATATATCAAGAACAATGATGAACATTCATTTCCTAAATCACAATGCCGCAAAAATGTTCTACAACTGACATTTTCCTTTTCTCCTGTAACATTACTAAAATGTTACATACGTTGGTTTAGCTGTCAGAAATAGAATTATTGTCATATCACTGAAACCGGCTAAACCTGTATAGATTATGTTAGTGGAATTGAAACATGATGTAATGTTCCCATATGCATAATTCAGAGAAGTGAGGCCAATGTATGTCGTAATGACGTTTGTTATAAATACAGGAATATTATCAAACGAGTTCACGGCATGTTACAGACCCTCATGATTAAAAGAGAAACAAAAATATTCAGAGTCATGAACATAATATCTATCTAGTCCATGGCCTAATACTCTAATTTTTACTCCTAACCTTACACATACTACATAGTAGCTGGCATAGGTCTATCCGCTCCGACAGGTTGTTACTGAGGTGCGGATATTTATGTACAAAAATTCTTTCAGTTGTGGACGATCAAAGGTTCTCTCTCTCTCTCTCTCGCTCTCGTTTAGGAATTCAAAATTGTTCCCGTCAATCGTTCTCTGATAAGAATGATTCACGCAGTAGTCTTAAACAATAATCTGGGTTAGTTGCCGGGCTGAGTAGCTTAGTCGGTAGAGCGCTGGTTGGGTCTCTGAGCTCAGGTTGGCGGATTCAGTACATTTCGAAGTTTGATTCACAGGCTAGGAAATACATTTCGGGAAACTGAAAGTATTTGTGATTAAAAACGTAAACAGCCACATTGGACATTGCATGGAACAACGAGCTTGCTCTGGAACGTTCCACGTTCCACTACAAAATCACTGCGAAGTATCGGGTGGTTACAATTAAACTTCCATACTTAACTTCATAATACGCGTATCAAACTCGGCAGGAATAATGCCCAGATTATGGGTTAAAACATTTGTTTGGTTCGCTATACCTGAAAAGCAGGGCTGAAGAGAAGCATATCAAGACAAGTAGCAGGTATACCCATGGAGATGCTTCACCCAGTCGTGCAGTGTGCTCTCATGTTTTCAGACTGTCCTGGACAGGGAAGGACAACTTTTCTAGCACATTTTGTACAGTAGCGGCGATTGGGAATTAGAAGAGGGGGAGGGGAGGCAAAAATTGTGCAAACAGCAGAAAGCACCCGAGTTTGTGGGATATAGCGGGCAGGGGGGGTACATCAAAAGTGAAAAACCAAAGCTACAAAATGGTAAATTTGTATGCTCTCTGAGCAAATTTCGACAGTAAGGTAAAGTTCAGCCAAGGGACAATATTACACATGCATTACAATTAAACAGAAGAATTGCAAGATTATACAATTTAAAATCATTTAGTATCTGACTGCACACCAGGGGCGTAACTTACGGCCTGCAGTGCAGGCGGGTCCCGGCCTTCACGGAGGTGATAATGAGATGGAGTTATCCACTTTGGGTAAAAACGGAGTAGTGAATAAGGAAATCGTACTAGATGATACAGGTAAGTGCAGCGTCAGACGTAACAAGGCGATCTGCAGTTTATAAATCTCATATTCGCTGTTCTGTATTGACACCTTTCTCTCTTTTTTTTTTTTTTTTTTTTTTTTACGTCGCACCGACACAGATATGTCTTATGGCGACGATGGGATGGGAAAGGCCTAGGAAGTGGAAGGAAGCGGCCGTGGCCTTAATTAAGGTACAGCCCCGGCATTTGCCTGGTGTGAAAATGGGAAACCACGGAAAACCATCTTCAGGGCTGCCGACAATGGGGCTCGAACCCACGATCTCCCGATTACTGGATACTGGCCGCACTTAAGCGACTGCAGCTATCGAGCTCGGTAATATCCATTGGTATTGAATAAGATGGATCCAGAATCATTTCCTTTCAAGGTTGCTGTATTACAAGGCGAATAGCAAACATCTGAGGTAAGTATTCCGTTCAATAGGTTTTAAATTTAAGAAGTGTGAAGATGAAATGAGCTATATTGTGCTTAAGTGATTGGTGTAGCTGAGAACTTTAAGCGGAGTATGACAGGAGCTTTGTCCTATTTTTGGATGAAACGTATACCGTCCATCATATACTGTAATGAAGTTTTTTTGGGGGGGGGAACACGAGAGAAACCTCCCAGTAGAGTGTATTTGCATGTGATATTGTTATACATCCGGGTGTCTCCTGGGCAATGGACTAGGACTCTTCCTAGACGGCTGATTCTCTCACACCAGAAGCAGAACTAATCTATCTTAAAATGTGTTTTAAGAAACGGCTCTTTTCAGAGCCATCCATGACAATAATATCCATAAATATTGCAGGCTTGTCAGCTGCCAAAGAAGAACTCTTGCAAAAACTATGCCAAGATCAGAAATGTGACGTCTTGTGCATTCAGGAAATGCATAGGGATGAACATCAGAAACGTCCAAAGATTTCAGGAATGATTTTAGTCGCAGAAAGGCCACATACGAAATATGGCAGTGCTGTATTTGTAAAGCCAGACCTCCAGATCAGCAGTACTCATCATACTGAAGATAACGATATCAAAATAATCACCGTGGAGCTAAGCAACATGACCATTACATCTGTGTACAAGCCTCCAAATGAAAAGTTCTCACCACCTGCAAATTTTTGTAATCAAACAAAGTTAATAGTAATCGGTGACTTTAACAGCCGTAGTCACATCTGGGGATATGCTCAAGAAGATGAGAATGAAGAGATCGTCATTTCATGGGCTGAAACTCAGGAGCTTTCCCTTATTCACGACAGTAAGCTTCCCTCTTCCTTCAACAGTGGAAGATGGCACCGAGGGTATAACCCAGATCTTCTCTTTGTGAGCAACTGCTTTGTGCAGCAATATTCTAAAGAAATGGGTTCACCAATCCCAAGAACACAACACCGGCCACTAATATGTCACCTCTCTTCATCCATAAGACCACATGAAGTTCAGTTCAGACGGAGATATAACTTTTGAAAGGCTGACTGGAAAAGGTTTTCCAGTATGTTGGATGAGAGGATAAAAACTCTCTCTCCTACACCCCAAGATTATGACAAATTCATTGATATTGTGAAATTCTGTTCACGGGCATCAATTCCCAGAGGCTGCAGGACACACTACATTCAAGGTATAACTCGTGAAACAACTGCTCTGCTGCACGATTACTACAAGGCTACATGAAGAAGACCCATTTAGTGAGCAAATGATTCAAGCAGCACAAAGTGTTCTTTCCTCTATCTCCCAGGCAAAGAAGGAGACATGGATGAAGTTGATGTCTGAAGTCGATTTGGGTAGGAGCAGTCAAGAAGCTTGGAGACTTCTAAAACGCTTGAGCAATGATCCTACGCAAACTAACACACATGCTAATGTGAGTGCAGATCAAATAGAACACCAACTTTTGCTTAATGGAAAACCAAAACTTTCCATGAAAGTAGGGAAGAATCCTATAGTCATACAACCAGACGAGAGCAATGAGTTATCTAAGCATTTCACACTAACTGAACTGGAATTAGCTTTCAGTAAGTGTAGGATTGGGAAGTCAGCAGGACTCGATGACCATCGAATGGAACAAATTAAGAACTTTGGTCCTACTGTGAAGTGGTGGTTGGTAGAACTCATGAACAACTGCATTCAATCTTCCATGATACCTAAAATATGGAGGAAGGCTAGGGTCATAGCCATTCTAAAACCAGGCAAAGATAAAAATGACCCTAGGAGCTACAGACCAATCTCCTTATTGTGCCATCTTTTTAAGATTCTGGAGAGACTAGGTTGACTGATAAAATCAAGCCACTTCTGATTCCACAGCAAGCTGGTTTCAGGAGAGGGAAAAGCTGCACATCGCAGCAAACATCTGAGGTAAGTATTCCATTCAATAGGTTTTAAATTTAAGAAGTGTGAAGAAGATGAAATAAACTATATTGTGCTTAAGTGTCGGCGTAAAGTTGCTGGCAGTATGGTCTATTTCATTACCACAGAGAGATACATTACTCATCCTGTGCGTATGAATGGTTAGGAAATTTTAAATATTATGGTATGAAAATGAATCAAATATATGATTAGGCCTCTAAAGAAGATTAATATATTGAACTGATGGCATTTGGTACAGTGTGGTCTGTCTGGAAAACAATCAGAAACTGGTGTAACGGACTCTTCACTTCACCGGCAACTACTGTTATCAACCTCGCCACGCACATAACCTTTTCTACAATTAATATGGACTTACCTTCATCTGGATACACACCGCATTTTCTCTTCAACTGGAATTTACATACTTATGTGGATTTGTACACATCATACCTTGCACGAACTCTGCCTTATCCACCTTTCCGACCGACGATAAACTAACCTCCCTTTCGCTGCCTGACGTCATGTGACATCGTCCGCTTTGTCACGCATGCTCCACTAACTTCTGGAATATTCCAGACATATGTCTCATTATTCCACACTATAAATACCCGGCCTTCCTCTGAATGTGTTGAGATGGACTTTGGCCTGTGTGGAGGGAGGAACCTTTAACATCATCTCCGTCTTTAGCGACATGTGCCCTGGACTCTCCATTTTTGGGCAGAACTACTTGGTTCAAGATGAGGTATGACAAACTAAAAATGTCCTTATTGTAAATAATGCTGTGTTGCATTTGGAGCTATTTTATTTGCAAATTTTGACTGGGAGCAGTGCATTTCCAGGCCGAGATTTTACTTGCATTTTCAATTTCAAAGCCTCTATTGACTATCCAGTGACTGTTTGCTTTCAAAATGTGCGTGTGGTATATCCGCAACTCTGCGACTCCTATACACACTTGTGGTTAAGTTATGCTTCACCATGAATGTTTTGGTACACTTGGAGACTGTTTCATTATTGTATACAGTGACTTAAGCCAGTAGGACAATCTTTATTTGTGCCTATTTCGGGTGTTAATTGAAGAGGTGGCAACTTTCACATGACATTAGACTTTGCTTAGTAGACTTCATGTTGGTATACTTCAATCTGGTAACTGCGAACATTCTTTCTTATTCTCGTTGTTCAACATTTTTCTTTAAACTGTATTCATCCCCTTTTTGTCCATCCCTTTCCTCTCCTGGCCCCTTCTCTTATTTGCTTTCATTTTCTTGAATATTTTACTCTTGATGTAACTATTTGTATTATTTCTGGTTGGGAAAATTCAGTATTTGTACTGACTTCTATTCTTCTAATATTGTAAGAGTTTGATTTGATTTTTCTAATATATATATATATTTCCAAATTTTTATCTTGGTTTCTCATCTAATTTTCACCTGTCATGTCCCTTATTTCTCCTGCCGTTTTCTTTTAGTTTTTTTTGAATATTATCTAGCATCGTTTCCACTGCGCTATCTGTGTTTATTCTGGAATGTTTATTTTAAGAAGCCCTTTTACCACGGCCTCAATTCTCAATTTGGCATTTTTCTCATCGCGTAAATTTATTCCCTACTGTTTGTAAGCACTCGGTGTCACCGATACTTTGGATTTCCCTTGGCTGGATTTATGAATAAATATATTCATATATGCATATACCCCCATTGAGGGGTTTTACACATGGTAGCAGAGTATAAAGTCGCAGTTTACTACCACTTTAAATCTTCACCCTGTTACTGCCTTAGTTCTTTTGTTTCTTTCTTCTGAGGTTTAGTGGTTTTCCTCGCTAGACTTTGCTTTTCTTTTTGTCATCTCTTTCAACATGGCTTATTTTTCTGATAATTTTTCTCCTTATACTTCAGACACTTCGGATATTTCGTTTGATCCCCATTCCAATTTTTCTGATCCAAATCCTTTTACTAATATGTCTTCTAATCCTTTTCTCCCTTGTAATTCTGATCTTACTTCCACGTTTAGTACTCTTACTACTACTGTTTCTTCTAGTCCATCCTCTGAACCTTTACCAACCCCGCCTCAACCTAACACCCCTCTCTATCCTGATCTTTCTCTTTTTACTGCCGAATCCAAACTTCCACTTAATCAAGCACCTCCGCCTTCTCCCCATAAAACTCAACCAGCACAGCATTATTCTCCCGATTTGCGCACTCCACCACCATCCCCTTCTCAGCAATATTTTTATGAATCTCCATATCATCACACCCCTTCTTCACATCAACCACTTAATTTCCATATTTTGACTAAATGTCTCGATCAGGTACCCCTCATTCAGTCTACTGATCCTGATACTTTGACACAGTGGCTTTTTTTAGTTCGCAAATTTCTACAGACTGACTTGGCTCCATTTTCCCAATTGCTTTCATTGCTTTATCCAAAAACCTCTGGTCATCTTAGTAATTTTTGGCTCCAGTATATGAAGTCTTCTCATGATTGGGCTTATTTTCGCTCGGTTTTACATACTTATTTTTTGCCTTATGAAATTAGACAACAGCTGAGTAACAAATATATCAGACGTCATCAACGTCCAGAGGAATCAGCTTACGATTATCTTGACTCCATTATCGGCTATTCTGATGTGTTAGCTATTGCTCAACATCCCCAGGAAATTATTTCTCTTATTCGATTTTATGCCTCTCCAGCTTTCCGCCAAATCATCAATCCCTTTACGCCACCCACTACTATTCCTCAGCTTTACCACATTGCTCAATTAGATATTCTAAATACCCGTAGCAATTTTTCTTATTATTCGTCTACCCCACCTCCCCAGTTTAACACATCAACAACTCGCATGCCTTCTACCACTCGTTCACCTTCTCAGAGTGATATTTCTCGCCTTTGTTGTTATCGGTGTCAGGCTATGGGGCACCTCGCACGAAATTGTACCAATTCTACCTTGGGAAACTTCAATTCCCGTCGTCAGTAGGCAGCTCACGACCTCTTGGGCAAAATCTGCCTTATGTTTCCTCAACTTTCTCGCCTGCTACTAAATCACAGTCGTATACTCTTGTACTGTTACATAACATTCCCTCCTTAGCCTTCTTAGACTCAGGTTCTGCAATTTCTCTCATCAGTTTCTCCTTTTTTCAGCAACTTTTACAAACGCATCCGCATCTTCAATTGCGCCCTTCTACCATCAGATGTCTTTCCATATCTCAGCACACTCTTGAAATCATGGGTCACCTAAAACTTAATGTTAAAATTTCCCAATTTTCTTGGCCGTTTGAATTTCAAGTGGTTAATAATTGTTCACTTCCTGTTATTCTGGGATATGATTTTTTTGCTCATACTGGCCTTATTTATAATACTGCTATGGCCTCTATCTCTTTCTTTTTCAATCCGCATGTTCAAATCCCTTTGGTAGACCCCCTCGATTTCCCTATGAACCATGTATTCAGTCATCAGCATATTTATGCCACTGCTCCCCAACTAGATGCAATTGAGGCCTTGAAATCTGAATTTGCCGATGTTATCACAGATACTTTAGGCTCCGTTGTTAATTATCAGGCTCACATTGATTTACTTGATGAAACACCTGTTCGTTCGTCTCCTTACCATCTTAGCCCTCCTCGGATGGCCAAAATGGATGACATTATTGACAAAATGCTTCTGGATGGTACCATTGTCCCATCTTCTTCCAATTATGCCTCTCCGGCCTTTCTTGTCGACAAGCCTGATGGTTCTTCACGCCTGGTAGTTGATTACCGTAAATTAAACTCCAAAATCCTCTATGACTCCTATCCTATTCCTAAAATGCACAACGCTTTCCACTTTTTTTCTAAAGCTAAATATTTTCTCTTTTAGATCTCAATTCTGCTTACTACCAAATCCCCTTGGACTCTCGGAGCAGTCGCCTTACTGCTTTTATCACCCCAAATGGCCTCTTTCAGTTCACAAAAGTTCCTTTTGGATTGAACTTGGGGTCACAAATCATGCAGAGATTAGTGGATTCCTTATTCTCAGATTTCAAGTACAAATTTCTCTATCCTTATATTGATGACCTTTTAATCTTTAGCCCAGATTTTGAGTCCCACATGTCGCATCTACACCAAGTTCTTTCCAGACTACGTTCTATTGGTCTGACAGTTAACCCCTCTAAAATTTCTCTAGCTCAAACTTCTATAAAGTTCTTAGGTCACATTGTGTCATCTCAGGGAGTAGCTGTCGATCCCGAACGTACTTCTGCTATCTCTAATATTCCACCTCCCAAAAATCTCAAACAAACACGCACCTTTTTAGGCATGGTTTCTTTCTACCACCGGTTCATTCCTAACTTTTCTCACATTGCTGAGCCTCTCAATTATCTGAAACGTAAAAACGTCCCTTTCATTTGGACTCAATCTCAACAGGACGCCTTTCTTCAGCTTAAGTCTCTTTTGATGCATGCTCCCATTCTTCAATTTCCTGATTTCTCCCTACCTTTTGAAATACATACTGATGCTTCCAATCTTGCTGTTGCTGGTGTTCTAACTCAGGTTGTTAATGATGTTCCTCTACCTATCGCCTATTTCAGTCGACTTCTTTCTCCTACTGAGAGAAAATATTCTATCTTCGAGCGTGAAGCCTTGGCTTTATTAAATTCCATTGAACACTTTGCAGAGTATTTGGAACATAAAGAATTTCTTGTCAAGACAGATAATCAGGCTCTCTCATGGTTGTTACATAACGCACCTAAAATTGGTAGAACTGGCCGTTGGCTCATGCGATTGTCCAGATTTAAGTTTTCCCTTAAATTTATTTCTAGCACTGAGAATTCTGTAGCTGACGCTCTTAGTCGCTTATTTGACACTTCCACTCCTCAGTCAAGTACTACTGACGATTTACCCCCGAATCTTTCTATGATGCCTTCATCTTCCTCCATTCATGCGGTTCTTTCGTTAACAGACTTTCCTCTTTCCTTTCAATCCTGTCAGTCGCATCAGCTCACCGATCAGTTCTGCATCCAACTCAAACAATCCATCTCTGATCCCTCTTATCAGGGTCCCTTTACTATTTTTAAAGATCTCTTGGTTTACAAACCCACTAAGAAAGCTTCTCCTAAAGTGGTGCTTCCTCAGGCTCTTCAACCCATGATTTTACAATATTATCATTCCTCCCCTGTGGGCGGGCATCTAGGCATCACTAAAACGTACAACCGTATAGCCTCTCTTTTCTTTTGGCCTCAAATGCGCAAATCTATTCGCCAATTTGTTCAAACTTGTGAATTGTGTCAAACATCTAAACCTTTAAACATAAAGTCTGCTGGTCTTCATTCTGCCCTGCCACCCACTCATCCTGCCCAAACCTTTTTCATTGATCTAGTTGGACCCATAGTTCGTTCTTCTCGTGGCAACTTGTACATTTTTACCTTGTTGGATGCCTTCTCAAAATTTCTAGTCCTTCGACCCTTACGGAAATTCTCTACTAAGATCATCATTAATTTACTCACTGAACAAATCTTTCCTATTACCGGTTTGCCTGCTAATATCGTTTCTGATAATGCTTCTATTTTTACTTCAAGTGTTTTTTTTAATATGTGCTTTCAGCTGGGTATCAAGCGTATCTTGACTTCTCCCTACCACCCTCAGTCCAACACCGTGGAAAGGTATCACCGTAATCTCAAAGTTGCTTTATCTATATTTCATAGTTCTTTCCAGAGAGACTGGGATTCTCATCTTTCTTCTTTGGCGTTAGCCTTTAATTCTAGTATCAATAGTTCTACTGCTCAGACTCCGGCTAAGCTTTTTCTTGGTCGTGATCTTCAAACTCCTCTTTCTCTAACCTGGGATCTGCACAACCTCCTTGAATCTTCTGATCAGCCATCCTCTTCATCACTCTGGAAAGACGCCTTTGATCAATTGTTAAAAGCTCAACAGGTCCACAAAAAAGCTTATAATGCTCGTCATAAGCCATCCACTTTTAAAATTGGTGATTTAGTCCTCGTTGCTAATCATCCACACAGCTCGGCAATTAATGCCACTTCTGCCAAACTTGCTCCTCGATGGCTTGGACCATACCGTATTTTGTCTTTCCCTACTCCTGTCACTGTATATTTGCAATCCACTACTGATTTGTTTGATACTAAAAAACTTCATCTAAATCAGCTCAAGCGCTTTCATTCTTAAAAACTTTCATATCTTGATTTTCTTTTCCTTTGCCCTGTGTTTTTCTTTTCTTGTTATTACCTCCTCTTCTTTCTGCTTTTTTTTTTTCTCTCTATTCTCCATCTGGTCTGGTAATGTCTATTGCTCCCAGTGTTATTTATTTTCTTTGTTCCTTTCTTTTTCTCTGTTTGTCTGCCTCATCCCTCCATTCTTTTTTTTCCCTTTATGGAATTTCCTTTTTTTTTTCTCCCTCCACACAGGTTTCTCCAGTCTCCCTCCCAGCCAATTGGCACAGGTTGTAATGGGAGTGTACATACAACTTCCCAACCATTTTATTTTTCTCTTTTGTAATTGTTCTTATATTCTTTAAATGTTCTTGTCATTTGTAATATTTATATTTATATTTCTATGTTAATTTATCACTACCCTTTTCTCCTTACCCTTTTCCCTTTGCTAACGCGTTAGCCCCTTTCTTGTTTCCTTTCCTCCTCTACCTTTTTCTATTTTCTATTTCTCTATTTAGGCATGTTTATTGTGTTTGGACATTTTTCTGCCGCCTCTTGTTTTGTTTTGCAGTATTTTTTCTCTTTGATATACCGTTGCGGCTGCTATCGACCCCCGCTCCAGCTCATGGAAGGGCCCTCCATTGCTGTTCCTGGGGCCGCCTCGCCGTCGCCATTCAACTGTATCTTCCGCTTCTCGTCTTCCACCAGCCGTCTTCATTTAACTCCAGCTGCTTCAACAACTACAAAAAAAAAATCCTTTTGGATTTTTTTTCTGGTGCCCGGCGGATGATGTAACGGACTCTTCACTTCACCGGCAACTACTGTTATCAACCTCGCCACGCACATAACCTTTTCTACAATTAATATGGACTTACCTTCATCTGGATACACACCGCATTTTCTCTTCAACTGGAATTTACATACTTATGTGGATTTGTACACATCATACCTTGCACGAACTCTGCCTTATCCACCTTTCCGACCGACGATAAACTAACCTCCCTTTCGCTGCCTGACGTCATGTGACATCGTCCGCTTTGTCACGCATGCTCCACTAACTTCTGGAATATTCCAGACATATGTCTCATTATTCCACACTATAAATACCCGGCCTTCCTCTGAATGTGTTGAGATGGACTTTGGCCTGTGTGGAGGGAGGAACCTTTAACATCATCTCCGTCTTTAGCGACATGTGCCCTGGACTCTCCATTTTTGGGCAGAACTACTTGGTTCAAGATGAGGTATGACAAACTAAAAATGTCCTTATTGTAAATAATGCTGTGTTGCATTTGGAGCTATTTTATTTGCAAATTTTGACTGGGAGCAGTGCATTTCCAGGCCGAGATTTTACTTGCATTTTCAATTTCAAAGCCTCTATTGACTATCCAGTGACTGTTTGCTTTCAAAATGTGCGTGTGGTATATCCGCAACTCTGCGACTCCTATACACACTTGTGGTTAAGTTATGCTTCACCATGAATGTTTTGGTACACTTGGAGACTGTTTCATTATTGTATACAGTGACTTAAGCCAGTAGGACAATCTTTATTTGTGCCTATTTCGGGTGTTAATTGAAGAGGTGGCAACTTTCACATGACATTAGACTTTGCTTAGTAGACTTCATGTTGGTATACTTCAATCTGGTAACTGCGAACATTCTTTCTTATTCTCGTTGTTCAACATTTTTCTTTAAACTGTATTCATCCCCTTTTTGTCCATCCCTTTCCTCTCCTGGCCCCTTCTCTTATTTGCTTTCATTTTCTTGAATATTTTACTCTTGATGTAACTATTTGTATTATTTCTGGTTGGGAAAATTCAGTATTTGTACTGACTTCTATTCTTCTAATATTGTAAGAGTTTGATTTGATTTTTCTAATATATATATATATTTCCAAATTTTTATCTTGGTTTCTCATCTAATTTTCACCTGTCATGTCCCTTATTTCTCCTGCCGTTTTCTTTTAGTTTTTTTTGAATATTATCTAGCATCGTTTCCACTGCGCTATCTGTGTTTATTCTGGAATGTTTATTTTAAGAAGCCCTTTTACCACGGCCTCAATTCTCAATTTGGCATTTTTCTCATCGCGTAAATTTATTCCCTACTGTTTGTAAGCACTCGGTGTCACCGATACTTTGGATTTCCCTTGGCTGGATTTATGAATAAATATATTCATATATGCATATACCCCCATTGAGGGGTTTTACACTGGTTACTACTGGATGGATAGCCTATGTGGTAATACCAATATAAATGATCCGTTATTGGACATTATAAATTTTCCAGCTAACTCATTCCTGGTTGCCAGCGTTTCGCCCCCGTGTGCTAAGTTGGGCTCATCAGTTGGTACTTAGCATACCCACCAAGATACATGGCTAGTGCATACCGCGGAGGCCACTGCGTAGGCTACTTGGAGCCACCGGCAGTGCCAGTGCACTATGAGAGACTTTGTCTCACTACCAAAAATTGATGCCTGCCTGGCCATCAGATGATATACATGTTGATTCCCATTGGGAACCTGGAAAATTAATTCAATCAAACAGGGCACCTGGTAACATCGATGTATTATTCCCCTTTTGAATTAATAAAATACGTTATCAAAATGAAAAGTGTAACAATCCCATACACATATCCAGAACCAGACCTAAAGAAACAAAAAAATATTCTATTGGTAACAACTCACAAAACAAGGAAGGCATAATCTTGTTAATATGACTGTTATTCAGTTCAATGCAGGAAAAGCTTTGATTATAGATAACCATACTCATCTGAAGCATTTATGGTAGTTATGTGATGAATATACATACCTTCATCAACATACATACATCTCCATTATAGACTGATATGCCGTTCAGTGTTCAGTCTGCAAGCCTCTGTGAATTTACTAAATGCCTCCACAGTCCTCTATTTGGAACAAGTTCTGTGGCCTTCTTTACCTTCATACCATGTACATTTAAATCATTAGAATATTAGTCTAACCATCATCATATTGGTTTCCCTCTACCTCTCCTACTCTCCACGATCAAGTCCATTAGTCTCCTAGGTAATTTATCCTCCTCCATTTGCCTCACATGACCCCACTACCAAAGCCACTTTATGTGTTCAACTTCATCACTCGAATTTGTTCCTAATTTAACCTTTCTCATCATTCTGAGTAGCTCCTGCCATTGTCCCCACCTGTTTATACAGTAATAATTCTCACTAGTTTCATGTCTGTTACTTCTAACTTATGAATAAGATATCCTGATTCCACCCAGTTTTCACTCTCATACAGCTAAATTGGTCTAAAAACAGAACAATGTAAAGAGTTTCTTTACAGAATACTGTTCATCACAACTGCAAGCTCACTGCAGTAGCTTTGCTGCATCTTCATTCAATTTCACCATACTGCACAACCTAAATACTTCAAATGATCTATCTCTTCCAGTTTTGTATTCCCAATCTGGCATTCAGTTTTCTTAGGTTTCTTCCCTACTGACATCACTTTAGTCTTGGAAATGCTAATTTTCATATCATACTTGTTGCACCTATTTTCAAATTCCAAGATATTGGATTGCAGGATTTCAGCACAGTCCGCCATTAAGACCAAGTCATTAGCATATGCCATACCAAATTTCCACCTACATAGCTTGATAGCTGCAGTCGCTTAAGTGCGGCCAGTATCCAGTATTCGGGAGATAGTAGGTTCAAACCCCACTGTCGGCAGCTCCGAAGGTGGTTTTCCGTGGTTTCCCATTTTCACACCAGGCAAATGCTAGGGCTGTACCTTAATTAAGGCCATGGCCGCTTCATTCCCACTCCTAGCCCCTTCCTGTCCCCTCGTCGCAATAAGACCTATCTGTGTCGGTGCGACGTAAAGCAACTAGCAATTTCCACCTAATTGAATCCCTACCTGCCACTTCATAGCTTTCAGTAGATAATCCATGTAAACTATGAACAACAAAGGTGAAAAATCACAGCCTTGTCTAACCCCTGTAAGTACCTTGAGCCAAGAATTCATCCTTCTATCAGTTCTCACTGTAGCCCCAATGTCAACATAAATATCTTTGATTACTTTTAATAATCTACCTTTAATCCCATAATCCCTCAGTACAGCGAACCACTTTGTGGTTTGAAAACACTGAATTTCAACCACTGATCGTGCCCTCCTTTCCAAAAAGCTAGTGAACACCTAGCCTAGTATACTTCTTCTATCGCTTTTCCCACACTTGTAGGGTCGCAGGTGCGAACTGTGTTGCACACGGGGATTTAGCCCTCTTTTACGGCCGGATGCCCTTCCTGACGCCAACCCTGTATGGAGGAATGTAATCACTATTGCGTGTTTCTGTGCTGGTTGGTAGTGGTCTGTATATGAAGAGGAGAGTGTTGGGAGACACCTAGTCTCCAAGCCAGAATAATTAATCCAATGTGATTAAATCCCTCTCCCGGTCATGAATCAAACCTGGGACCCTCTGAACTGAAGGCCTCAAGGAGTCAGACTAGCCTGTTATACAGATCAATGAAATACAGTTGTTACAATCCTTCCTGTTGCCTCGCTTACAGATAGGTGCAGTTATTGTTTTGATCCAATCAGAAGGTACCTTACTATTACTCATCCCTAGGGCTCAGATACTGATGACCTAAAAATTATCAAAAAATGACTTATAAAACTTTTCAATTGTGCTCTTGCAAAGGTTGTCAGAGAATGGAGGAAAGTAGGTGCACCATCTCACCGTTTAGGACCTAATAATAAAGATATAAAAATTTACTGTTTAGTCTTTGCTGATGATATTCTATAAGAACAAGCAGCAAAAATCGGACTTCAAATATCATACGAAGAAACTAAATATATGACTGACATCAAAAATGCACCACAAGAACTTATCATTGCCACTAACAAAATCTCAAGGTTAAATGAATTCAAAGATCTAGGTGAATGGATTACAGAAAATAGTAAAGAAAGGAAGCCCTTAACCTCAAGAATTCTAAAGAAGGAAACTGCTTTCCAACTGATAAGAACTGTTTACAATAAACATTGTCTTTCATGAAACAATAAGATGTGACATTACAATACAGTAGTTAAACCATAAGCACTCTATGCTGCGGAAACTCTCAACCTACAACAAAAGGGATTAAAGGAACAGTTAGAAATTAAAGAATGAAAAATCATGAGAAAAACCATACGACCAAGAATCATAAACGGAACTCATTACCCTAAATTTAAAAGTGAAATATACAAGCATATTTCCAAACTTACAGATGCAGTTCAAATGCGATGAATCCAATTTGTAGGGCATTTGGAACGAATGAACCCTAACAGACTTTCACATCAAATTTACCAATTTCTACAAAACAAGGCCACTAGACCAAAGTGGTACAAATTATTAGAGAAAGACCTCACTGAATTAGGATCAGCAAATCTACAAAATCGAAAGGATATACAAAACATCATTCAAACACAGGGATTTGAGGAACAAACAAGGAAACCCACACGACCGGCGTGGTCGGAGGACCAGAAACATGCACAATCATTGAAGATGAAGAACTACTGGGCAAAAAAGAAGGCCAAAAATGTTGTTTTCGCATGGTCCTAGGTGCCCCATTCGAGGAGAAGAAGAAGAAGAAGAAGAAATGCCCCTAAAATTCTCTTAAAATGACCTCAAGTAAAAAAAAAAAATTATCTAATACAAATGATCAATTTCATAATAATCGTCTTAGACAAATAATGAATATGTGGTTAGAATATATGTATTGTAAAACAAAGATTTTTCACAGAATTAGTGTATTACTACTAAGTTATGAATCCATAAATTAACAATTATCACTAGGTCATTTTCATTTCTACTAGCCTACAATAATTTGAAAAATATAATGATAACTATACCTTAGTTAGCACTGTAATATACCACCATAGTCATCTTCAATGCCTTTGCTGGCGAGATGTAGTGTTTACAGTGCACTATGTCTTCTGGTATGAGCTACATCAAATTTGTTACTTTCATTGACCTGTCAGTCTCATCCTTAGCTCTGACAAAATGAAAGTGACTGAGGTATGAGTGATGCTAGTAATACCATTGCTTATGCAGCCAGTCCCTGTTATGAATGGTGTGAAAATATCACTCATAGGGTCAGTTGGTGCCTGCATTTCGGTGGGCTTGGCAGACTGATATGTAATAGCAACGGCTGGCTCGGTAAGGAAAGCAACGGGAAACTACCTCACTCCTCATTTCCCTAGTAAGCCCCTTCAGTGACGCCTAGGCTATTTATGATAGCTGTTGGTGGAGCTGCAGAGGATCAAACCAGCCTTTGGGATGAATACCCAACAGTCATCTTCAAGTTATCAAAAGTGAAGGAATGGCAGTTGTTGGCTAATACTGTTTCATACCTGGGAAACTTCTCTCTACTTCCATTGATGTAACAGGAGCATATCTGAAAAATGCTATGGTACTGGCTGTTAAATCCTCTTCAAAAATGTCAATTCTGAATTCTTCAGCTGACAGAATATTGGCTATTTGACACATTGTCTGATACCCTGTATTTTTATCCAATACATATATTTTATTTTCTGTCTGACTGTATCCCCAGTTTTGCCTTGAACATTCTCTATACAATCATCAGCATTCCTGACTAAATCTATTGACTTTTTCAATACCATTCTACTTTCTTCCTGGCAGGTTATGGTTTCTGGCAAAAATGAAAAATTTGATTTTATGCAGGCCAATTTACCTTCCATTTGAAAATCAGAAAACAGGTCCTGTGCACTCCCAATTGACTTACCACCTGACTTATAAAAGCCATTCACTACTTCTCTTACTATCTGAAAATTGTCACAGTAGTATAATGAATGCACTCAACCAGATACCCCAGCATGTTAAAAATGATGCTGGGGGCTAAGCTACATCCACCTTACTATAAAATTATTTGATATATTTCGCTTCCTTTACCTTGTAAGGCGTTGCATGCATCTGTTAGGAAGAGTAGCATGTTCTGATGTTCTATTCTGCTTGGCCATATTAAATAGCCAGGCTGAGTGGCTCAGATGGTTGAGGTGCTGGCCTTCTGACCCCAACTTGGCAGGTTCGATCCTGACTCAATCTGGTGGTGTTTGAAGGTGTTCAAATACATCAGCCTCATGTTGGTAGATTTACTGGCACATAAAAGAACTCCTGTGGGGCTATACTTTGGCACCTTGGTATCTCTGAAAACCATAAAAGTAGTTGGTGGGATGATGTAAAAGGTAAAGGTAAGGGTGTATTCTGCCCAAAGGCAGGTCCAAACCTCCGTAGAGGTGTGCCTGAGCCGGAGTTTGCGTACGGTAGGGTGGCCAGTTCCTTTTCGCTCCTCCAATCCCTTGCCCCCCCCACCAACAGTGCATGGCAACCCATCCAAATCTTGACCACGCCCAATGTTGCTTAACTTCAGAGATCTCATGGGATCTGGTGTTTCACGGCTACGGCCGTTGGCGATGTAAAAGCAAATAATATTATTGATTCATATTAAACACATGGATTTATCAAACAGTTTGCATATCTGACTGTGGTTAACTGCTTCCAAAAGCTCTGAGGTCAGAAGAAAAGTTTGCCCGGGGCTATTAGTTTCTAGGGTCCCTATCACTACATTACATACATAACGTCCCTCTGCATCTATAGTCTCGTCAATTGATACGTAAATATTTTTCCCCTCCACACATTCATGTATTTGGTTTAATGTGTCTTTGTAACATTTTGATAGGTAGTTTTTACACTAGATTGATTCGTTTGGAATAGTATGACCAGTGTGGTGTTCAAGGAAATCACTTAATTTACGATAGCATAGTTTTCCTAGCGGAATTTTGCACTAACAAACACTTACATAATTCTTTCTGAAAGGAAGATGACTTAATGTCAAAGCAGTTTCTTTCACCAGTAATTGGGATGCTTTCCTTTTGTTCACATTTTCAAGATCTCAGAAATGTTTTTTGCACTGAAAATGTTGTTACACGGTAAACCTTTTATCTGCAGTGACTTAAATTTTGCACACTTTACAGAACAGTTCCATCAGTTGAGAATATGTTTTCACCGAACTCTGATATAAACTGTTGGAAACGGCTTGCAGTCGACTGCTTTTGTTTTGGCATTTCAGTATTGCACTGCACAAAAAAGTCACATACCTACAACACACACCTTAAAAGTCCTATAGTTTCCGGCTAACTGAGCTAATGACCAAAGGCCAGAGCTGCGTCATAGCTGTCAACACTTCCAATACAGCGAAACATGACACAAGCCATACGGCACTGAGGGTTCGTAGCCGAGACTGATGCAATACTCACTTGCACATGAAGAAATTAGTGATTCAAACTGTACACATAAATAGATCATGGTCAAGAAAAACAGATGGCACTGTACAACTACAGTATACTGTATGTGTTATTCCAAGAATATTTACACTGACACGTTTTTTATAGTTTAGAAACACAGATACTAAAAACTAACTTTAAAATGAACTAACTATATCTGATAACAAAAATAACCTATAAAATATGAAGATTTTTAAAAAAGACCTAAAATGGACCTAAATGACTATTCTGGAAAATGTGGGACAAATGCATTTTGATGACCTTTAAAAACCTCCCATATCTAACATATTTATTGCAGAATACACTTAATTGTCACTAGGCATCGTCTCTGAATACTCAGAAAATATATTACTTTTCATCAAAATCTGGGCCCTACAAATCATCATGTAACCCTTCTAGCTTGCCAGATAGGGTAGTGGTGAACGAGCTCTCACCAGCCTTGTCTGTCTAAGTAGGTCTCTCCCTCCATGATCACACTCCAGTCTCCTCCTCTTCTCTCTATGTCTATCTTCAATTGGTCCAGCGAACAGGTCTCCTTCTGCTGATTGTCTGTTCCATGCATACATGTGGTGTTCAAGTTCCTGTCATTCTCTTTACATGCCCGAACCATTCAAGTCTTGCAAACCATAGTCTTTTTTCCAAAGTGTGCTCCACTCCTAAAGATGATCTGACATCTTCATTTGTCATGTGATGTTGCTGTGTTTTTCTGCATGGCATTCCTAAGAAATTTCATTTCACAGGCCTGCAGTTTACTAACTTCTATAGTCCGCAACATACACGTTTCTAGGCCATATGTGAGTATGGGAATAAGATATGATTTATACAAGGACATCTTGGTTTGGTACCTTCTTGTCGTAGATCAGGGGATGTATGAGGTTATAGAATTTAGACCCTTTGGCCACTCTATTAAGTACTTCTTGCCCTGCTCCACCCTTGTTTGAGACCACGCTCCCAAGGTACTTGAAATCTTGTACTGTTGTAATCTATTGTCATTCATCATCAATGATCTGCATGTAGGGCTGTCGCCGAGGTGGCAGATTCCCTATCGATTGTTTGTTTTTTAAAGGTTTTCAAAGAACTTGGAAATGTTTTGAACATTTCTCTTGATAAATGATTTCAAGCCCTTACTCCTCATTCTATAAATGAATAATGAATGTCCCTCAACCAGTTTTATCTCTACTCATTTTCATGGCAATGGTTTTTGTTTTGCTCACTTTTTGGCTACCCATTTGTTGAGCCAGTCTTATACCTCCTTTTCTGCATCCCCCAAATAGCTACATCATCAGCAGACAGCAAGTCATTTAACTCTCCATTTAGTTCTTTTTTCAAGTCCTTCTTTAGAGCATCCATGACTGTCACAAACAGCAGATGTGATAGAGCACTTCCCTGTTATATTCCCCAAGTTGTCTCAAACCATTCTGAATGATCATCACCAGTTCTGTTTCAACTGTATCATTTATTGTATAACATTTTGATCTTGCCAGTAAGGCATTCTGATACAGCTAGTTTTTCTAGGCTTCTCCAGGTGACTTCTCTTGAATGCTGTAAACAGCCTTTTCCAAATCCAAGAAGACTACAGATAAATGTTTATCCTGTACTTCTCCATGAGCATTCACAAAGCAAATATCAGGTCTACAGCACTCCTGTGAGGTCTAAACCCATGTTGTTCTTCCTCTCAGATTGGCTGTAAATATGGTTCAGAGTCTAGCTTTGATAATCTTTTCTATAATCTTTAAACCATGGGACAGAAATTTAATACTTCTGTAATTCTCACACTTTCGATGGCTTCCTTTCTTAAATATTTGAAAAATTACTCCCTTGGACCAATCTTCAGGTACCTGATTTTCACCTCACACTACACTGAGAATTTGATACATCCATTGGATGCCAGATGGTCCTGCTGCTTGTTAACTTACTTTTAGTGATGGGAGTTTCCAAGGACATATTCGGCTTGTCTGGTGATAGTCTTTCTACTATATGCCTATGGGTGACCTATGCATCTGGATGTGTGATAATGAGACAGGGAGAGGGTGAAACCTGGTGTCGGCATGTAGCCTTCTCCTGTTGAATAACACCAAGGCATCTGCTCAAAGCTTTACATCCCATCACCATCAACAGCGTCATATGCCCTCCCTCCATATAAACACTGCAGAGAGGTTTGGAACTGCATGCAATCTACTGATTATAAATTGTATGCCACCACCTCCCATACCCTGCTGGCTAACATTCTGATGGTGAAATTTCTTTCAACCAATGGGACTCGAACCAACTAACCATGGTGTCAGTCCTTCACAGACTTAACGGCTTAATGATCATGGCCACCAGGGCTGCCCTGCTCCTTTGATCATATAAGCTGTTACTGTTACTTCATCCATTCCAAATGATTTACCACTCTTCATCTGTTGTAGTGCTCATTCTAGCACATTCCAAGTAATCAGTACATCATTTCCAGTTATTCCTGACCAATCACCAGATTATTCGTGAGATAGTGGGTTCGAACCCCACTGTCGGCAGCCCTGAAGATGATTTTCTGTGGTTTCCCATTTTCACACCAGGCAAATGCTGGGGCTGTACCCTAATAAAGGCCACGGCCACTTCCTTCTCATTCTTAGCCCCTTCCTGTCCCATCGTCGCCATAAGATCTATCTGTGTCGGTGCGACGGAAAGCAAATAGAAAAAAAAATCACCAGATTCTGAGTTTACAGATCCATTTAAAAGATTATCAAAATATACTTTCAAGACATTCGTGATGTCTTTCACATGCCTTGCTATCTGCCCATCAGCAGTCTCCATAGCTCTAATGTCTTCTTTGCCATTTCTCTTACTTTCCACAATGCCATGTAACATCTTCATGTTACCTTTAGAGTCTTCAATCAATCAATCAATACTGATCTGCATTTAGGGCAGTCGCCCAGGTGGCAGATTCCCTATCTGTTGCTTTCCTAGCCTTTTCCGAAATGATTTCAAAGAAATTGGAAATTTATTGAACATCTCCCTTGGTAAGTTATTCCAATCCCTAACTCCCCTTCCTATAAATGAATATTTGCCCCAGTTTGTCCTCTTGAATTCCAACTTTATCTTCATATTGTGATCTTTCCTACTTTTATAGACGCCATTCAAACCTATTCGTCTACTAATGTCATTCCACGCCATCTCTCCGCTGACAGCTCGGAACATACCACTTATGATATAGATGTTGATTCCCATAGGTGTGCTAGGTACCAACTGATGAGCCCACCCTAGCACACGAGGGCGAAACGCTGGCAACCAAGAATGAGCTAGCTGGAAAATTTATAATGTCCAATAACGGACCATTTATATTGGTATTATAAATTTGCTCATTCAGGACAAATATTTCAGATTCCCTATGGGAATCAACATCTATATCATCTGATGGCCAAGCAGGCATCAATTTTTAGTGATGAGACAAAGTCTCTTAGTGCATTGGCACTGCCGGTGGCTCCAGTTAGCCTACGCAGTGGCCTCCACGGTATGCACTAGCCAGCGTATTGGTAGGTGTGCTAGGTACGAACTGATGAGCCCACCCTAGCACACGAGGGCGAAACGCTGGCAACCAAGAATGAGCTAGCTGGAAAATTTATAATGTCCAATAACGGACCATTTATATTGGTATTACATACCACTTAGTCGAGCAGCTCTTCTTCTTTCTCTCAATTCTTCCCAACCCAAACATTGCAACATTTTTGTAACGCTACTCTTTTGTCGGAAATCACCCAGAACAAATCAAGCTGCTTTTCTTTGGATTTTTTCCAGTTCTTGAATCAGGTAATCCTGGTGAGGGTCCCATGCACTGGAACCATACTCTAGTTGGGGTCTTACCAGAGACTTATATGCACTCTCCTTTACATCCTTACTACAACCCCTAAACACCCTCATAACCATGTGCAGAGATCGGTACCCTTTATTTACAATCCCATTTATGTGATTACCCCAGTGAAGATCTTTCCTTATATTAACACCTAGATACTTACAATGATCCCCAACAGGAACTTTCACCCCATCAACGCAGTAATTAAAACTGAGAGGACTTTTCCTATTTGTGAAACTCACAACCTGACTTTTAGCCCAGTTTATCAACATACCATTGCCTGCTGTCCATCTCACAATATTTTCGAGGTCACGTTGCAGTTGCTCACAATCTTGTAACTTTTTTATCACTCTATAGAGAATAACATCATCCGCAAAAAGCCTTACCTCCGATTCCACTCCTTTACTCATATCATTTATATATATAAGAAAACATAAAGGTCCGATAACATTGCCCTGAGGAACTCCCTTCTCAACTATTACAGGGTCAGACAAAGCTTCACCTACTCTAACTCTCTGAGATCTATTTTCTAGAAATATAGCAACCCATTCAGTCACTCTTTTGTCTAGTCCAATTGCACTCATTTTTGCCAGTAGTCTCCCATGATCCACCCTATCAAATGCTTTAGACATGTCAATCGCGATACAGTCCATTTGACCTCCAGAATCCAAGATATCTGCTATACCTTGCTGGAATCCTACAAGTTGAGCTTCAGTGGAATAACCTTTCCTAAAACCGAATTGCCTTCTATCGAGCCAGTTATTAATTTCACAAACATGTCTAATATAATCAGAAAGAATGCCTTCCCAAAGCTTACATACAATGCATGTCAAACTTACTGGCCTGTAATTTTCAGCTTTATGTCTATCACCCTTTCCTTTATACACAGGGGCTACTATAGCAACTCTCCATTCATCTGGTATAGCTCCTTCGGCCAAACAATAATCAAATAAGTACTTCAGATATGGTACTATATCCCAACCCATTGTCTTTAGTATATCCTCAGAAATCTGATCAATTCCAGCCGCTTTTCTAGTTTTCAATTTTTGTATCTTATTGTAAATGTCATTGTTATCATATGTAAATTTTATTACTTCTTTGGCCTTAGTCTCTTCCTCTATCTCGACATTATCCTTGTAACCAACAATCTTTACATACTGCTGACTGAATACTTCTGCCTTTTGAAGATCCTCACATACACACTCCCCTTGTTCATTAATTATTCCTGGAATGTCCTTCTTGGAACCTGTTTCTGCCTTAAAATACCTATACATACCGTTCCATTTTTCACTAAAATTTGTATGACTGCCAATTATGCTTGCCATCATGTTATCCTTCGCTGCCTTCTTTGCTAGATTCAATTTTCTAGTAAGTTCCTTCAATTTCTCCTTACTCCCACAGCCATTTCTAACTCTATTTCTTTCCAGTCTGCACCTCCTTCTTAGTCTCTTTATTTCTCTATTATAATAAGGTGGGTCTTTACCATTCCTTACCACCCTTAAAGGTACAAACCTGTTTTCGCATTCCTCAACAATTTCTTTAAACCCATCCCAGAGTCTGTTTACATTTTTATTTACCGTTTTCCACCGATCATAGTTACTTTTTAGAAACTGTCTCATACCTGCTTTATCAGCCATATGGTACTGCCTAACAGTCCTACTTTTAAGACCTTCCTTTCTATCACATTTATTTTTAACTACCACAAAAACAGCTTCATGATCACTAATACCATCTATTACTTCAGTTTCCCTATAGAGCTCATCTGGTTTTATCAGCACCACATCCAAAATATTTTTCCCTCTGGTTGGTTCCATCACTTTCTGAATCGGCTGTCCTTCCCATATTAACTTATTTGCCATTTGTTGGTCATGCTTCCTGTCGTTCGCATTTCCTTCCCAATTGACATCTGGCAAATTCAGATCTCCCGCTACAATCACATTTCTTTCCATGTCGTTTCCCACATAGCTGACTATCCTATCAAATAATTCCGAATCCGCATCAGTGCTACCCTTTCCCGATCTGTACACTCCAAATATATCAAGTTGCCTATTATCTTTAGAAATGAGCCTTACACCTAGAATTTCATGTGTCTCATCTTTAACTTTTTCGTAGCTTACAAATTCTTCTTTCACCAGAATGAAAACTCCCCCTCCCACCTTTCCTATCCTATCTCTACGATACACACTCCAGTGCCGTGAGAAAATTTCTGCATCCATTATATCATTTCTCAGCCATGATTCAACTCCTATTACAATATCTGGTAAATATATATCTATTAAATTACTTAATTCTATTCCTTTCTTTACAATACTTCTACAGTTCAACACTAACAATTTTATGTCATCCCTACTTGATTTCCAGTTCCCTGTTCCCTTATCATCGCTCCCTAGGCCATCCCGTTTCCCTGAATGTACCTCCCTATTACCCTTCCAAACAAATTTCCTAACTTATACGTACCACTGCGGTTTAAATGAAGGCCATCCGAGCGCAGATCCCTATCTCCTACCCACCCATTAGGATCTAGAAATTTCACTCCCAGTTTCCTACATACCCACTCCATAGTCTCATTTAAATCCCCAATCACCCTCCAGTCAGTATCCCTCCTACACAGTATTCCACTAATAACAATCTCCGCTTTCTTAAACTTCACCCGTGCTGCATTTACCAGATCCCACACATCTCCAACTATGTTGGTACTTATATCAGCTTGCCTTACGTTGTTGGTACCAACGTGAAACACTACTACCTTCTCCTTCCCCTCCTCCCTCTCTTCTACTTTCCTCAACATCTGCCTCAACCTAATTCCTGGATAACATTCTACCCTGGTTCCCTTTCCTCCACACACTTTCCCCACGTGTCTAACGATGGAATCCCCCATGACCAGAGCCTCAACCCTACCCACCTCATTTGATCCCCTCCCCTCCTGGTCAGCCCTATCTTTCCTGATAGCTGCAGAAGCTACTTCGTCCTCCCTTTTCTCCTTCCCATGACCCTGTTCCACCTGTCTTTTCCTATCCTCTACTCTACATTTCCCTTTCCTACCTTTTCCCTTCCTCCTACTTCCACGCATCTCAGCAACAGTTCCCTGTCCCTCATCTTCCCTCTGTTGTTCTACCTGGAGTGACTCGTACCGATTTCGCACAGACACCTGTCCTGAATTCTGATCCTGAATAGAGCCCTTGGCCTGCAATCTCCTTCCCCTTAGAACATTAGACCACCTGTCTTCTACAACTCCTCCCTTTCCTTCCCCTCCCTCTTGTACACCTACTGTAACCTGTACATTGTTTGAGGGAGTCCTATCTTCCTTCCTGTCTTCTGTGAGAATCCTAATTATCTCCCTCAAACTTTCCAACTCCTCCCTTATACCCCTCAATGCCTCACCACACCCACAATAATTACACTCGCGCTCCTTAGCCATTCTTTACGGGGAAAAAATTTTAAATTAAAAAATAAAATAACTTATTTGCAAAAAAAATAAATGAACGGAGGGATATATTGTCTGGGATAGTACACAACAATAAGGTAATTAATATACGACTACACTACAATACTACTTAGTCGTGCTCTATTTTTTTTTTTATCCTACTACCCCTAACAGGGGTTTGTGTGTAAAGTCATCCCAGCATCTTTCTTTTTCTTCACAAACAATTCATTTGAACTGTAATTTTCTGTCTTGTTGAAGTTTCTTCATTGTGTCTTCAGTTACTGAGTCACTACTGAGTTTAGCTCTTCTGTATTGCCTCCTTTACTCAGTTTTTCCACCATGAAATTCTCTTTACATTAACTCTAGTGTGTGTTTTACCACATAGCCCAACAGCACTGTTTACTAAAGCATTTTTCATGTTGTTCCATTCTTCATTACCACTTTTTGGTTCAGAAATTGGTAGTTTATTTTTTATCTTCTCTCGAAACTGTTGCTTGTTATCCCACTCCTCTAGATTCAAGTCCTTAATCTTAGGTTTCCTTCTCCTACTTGTAAGTTGCCACAAGAAGTTGATTATCACTTTCAAGACATTCCCCTGGAAAGACTGATGTCTCGCACTTTAGCTCCGCTACCCATGTCTGTAATTACATAATCTATCAGAGATTTTGATTTGCCATCCTAGCTGTATCTTGTCACCTTATGACTTTCTTTCTTCTGGAACCATGTATTTTTGACTAAGAGTTTGTTTCTCAAGCACAGGTCAAGTAGAAGTTCTCCTTCAATATCCGAATGGTCTCACGGTTGCCTCGTATCCTGTTCTTTCTGTTCCTAACAGGGCATTACAGTCACATATTATTATGAGGTTCTCCTCATCAATGTTGTTTCCAACTGCTGTAGGAAATTTATTTTTTCTTCTTCATTACAGCCTTGTTGGGGAGCATAGACCTAAACAATTGTAAGGTATTCTTCATTTAAAAAAACATTTACTTTAATTATTCTTTCATTAATATAGGTGACATCAGAAATACAGTCAATGTCCTGGCATAGGACTAACCCCACACCATTCCTTGCTATTGTCTTATTTTCACTCTAACAAAGTTTACAGCCATTATCTAATGTTCTTTTTTGTCAGAACCTTTCCATTTTGTTTCACTCAGGCCTGAGATCTTTAGATGCCTGTGGTCCATCATGTCAGTGGTTTCATTGACGTTATTGCTCAGGGTTAATATACTCAATGTGCCAATTCTTAAATAGTATTCCTTGTGTCTTTTTAAAGTGTCTTTTCTAGTACACTTTGGAGGAACATCACACCCTACAGAGCCATCATTAATTACAAAGGTATCAGAAATATTGGTCACAGTCTGTGTTTTATTATTCTTTCCTCTCCAAAAACCGAAAAAGTAGTTAGTAGGATGTAAAACAAATAACATCATTATTATTATTACTATTCTTTCCGAGGCTCATTTTTGTGTTGAATCAATCGATCAATCAATCAATCAATCAATCAATCAATAATCAATGCATTTAGGGCTGCCACCCAGGTGGCAGATTCCCTATCAACTGTTTACCTAGATTTTTCTTAAAAGTTTTCAAAGAACTTGGAAATTTATCAACCATTTTAAAAACATTTGAAAGCAATCCTTTTTATTTTCCTCTTCTGCTGACTTGCTAGATCTACCACAGTTGAGGGATTTTCTGTCAGAGAGAACTCCCCTAGCCTTTAGTACAGTAGTCCTCTACTTCATCTATAAGGTAGCAGATTAATTTAGTCCCCGAGTAACGGGCTGCCTCTTCTATCATCTCTACTACACCGACGTCCATCTTCTCCACTGCAGATGTCGTTGAGGTCTTCACTAGTAACTGTGAGCTGGGACAATTACCAGATGCTACACACCAGGTCAATGTGATGTGGGACTCACATGGGCAGGGTCGCCATACCCTGTAGTAGAGCTGCCTCAAAGAGGAACTCCACCCGCCACCCGTAATGCTATTACTCTGTGTAGCAATTTCATCCCAGCCTTCCCACTCCATTTCACCATTTCAGGTCTAATTTGTCTGGCTCCATGGCTAAATGGTTAGCATGCTGGCCTTTGGTCACAGGGGACCCGGGTTCGATTCCCGGCAGGGTCGGAAATTTCAACCATAATTGGTTAATTTCGCTGGCACGGGGGCTGGGTGTATGTGTCATCTTCATCATCATTTCATCCTCATCACAACGCGCAGGTCGCCTACGGGAGTCAATTCAAAAGACCTGCACCTGGTGGGCTGAACTTGTCCTCGGACTCTCTCGGCACTAAAAGCCATACGAGATTTCATTTCAGGTCTAATTTCATTTTGTATTTACCTGGGACAAGAAACCATCCAGATGTATATCTGTAATAATTGTATGCTTACTTATAATTCTTACTTTTTATTATTGTTAGTTATTGTTAGTTACATTTACTTATGTTTTAGTTACTTTTAAATGTTTCACAAGTGTATTAATTTAATAAAAAACTGTGTGTGGATACCATTCCATGGAATTACATTCATACGACTCGGAGTAAAATGCAACATAATACAAAATTCCCTTTGAGCCAAACAATAGTAAGTCCCTTTTCTCAATATTTTGACATTAAATAAAGATATAATGGTAAACAAAGCTGAACAACATCATAAAACACGTCGCTACGCTGGATGTTACTTCTCTGCACTATCTGTTGATAATTCCACACAGTAAAGTATTGCACACAATGCGCAGTGTGGTGCTATCTCAAATTTCAGCCTTGTGGCTTGACACCGAAATTCATCATTGAGTTACATCCCTATTCTATTCTATCCTCTTTGATCCTGGCACCACAGGAAGGTGCAGTGAGCCACTTTTAGCAATCCTTGGCACTTCTTCGGTTAAAGAACTTGCCATACCTCTGTATCAATAAATGTAATGCTTCCAAAGGGAACTTCTGACCATATACTGAAAACTGAGTCATATAACCTAAGAAATGCTAGTTTTTCACAGCTTGAAAATCTAACTTCCAACTGGGTCATAATGTTGTCCAGTATTTCATAACAGAGTTGCTTGTACTTAGATATACAGTACTGAAATTTCATTCCTTCAAATCAAGGTGCCTGAGAGATGGTACAGATCCTGTGGCTCTTTTGAAAAACTGAGAAATGCATTTATCCTCATTTCATAAGTGCTTCAAAATTATAATAGGCTTACATTTGGAAACAGCAGTAATACAAAACTCTCTTGAATCGTGTTAAAGAGTAATTCAGTGTTTTTTCATATTTCCTGAAAACTGAGAGAAAAAAATACAAAATTGAATTATTTTTGTAGCCTTGTGTCTCTTGGACTGTTGAGGCATTTGAATCTCAGCTCTAGGGCTGATGTATTCGACTGCCAAATACTGTGCTGCTGTCTGACTAAGTAGTGCCCACACAAATAGCATAAATACTCAACTGAACACCACAATGCATCTCATACTGGCACAGTCAAATCTTCTTCCATACAGTGGTTACCAGTGTTAAGTCATATTCCTCCTCCAGATCTCAGATGTAAAAATGTTCTCCTAAGAGAATACAACAAAATAATGAACAGTCCAGAACTGCCAATTCATGATGATATTGGTCCAAACTTCTGTTGAATGGCAGAAGAGACTCTACACAAATAATACCGAATGATGCCTCCTGTGAAGAAGACACCACCACCTGGTTTCAACCTCTCTCATAGACTATGATCCACACTGAACAGATTTTGAACCAACCACAGGAAGTGTGCAGCCATCCACTGCAAGTGGAACAAAAATTCAACACCTGAGTGTGACTGCAGTGTTACACAACAGACGGTCTAGCACATCATCACCAATTGTAAGACAAGAAAGTATAATGGTAGTGCCAGTGACTTTGCTCTTGTGATCCCAGAAATTATCAACTACATCAAAAATTTAGATATACAGCATGTATATAAAAGTGTAGATCCTACCTAAGATAGACACTGTATCTCTAGCCATATGCTAAATAAAATAAATAAAATAAATAAATTCAGTGAAAACTGTTATTAACTCAGATATGCCTAAAATATCTTTTTGTGTGGGTTCATGATTTTGTATTATATATTTAACGTAATGCATGAGTTGAATTAGTACAAGTAAACCTCAACTTTGAAGAAAAAATACATGTAGACAGAAAGGTGTGCCCTTTTAAAAGGACAGTGGGCATATAAGGGGTACTATGGTCACATCACGTATGGCAAATAAGGTAACATGTATGCAGTTGTCAGATGTTTATTGTACGATATTGTGTACAATAATGAAAGAAATATTCACTAAGACTATCATCACACACACATACAAATATGCATAAAAATGAAAGTATACCTATGTATAACCTATACATATTTGAAGTGATTTTCAAAATTATTCACATGAAAGTTATCGCACATTGTGGTTCTGCACAAAACATTTTATTTCTGGTGTACCAAACACTTCTGATCATTCAATGATGAATGACATCACCACACGTCTTAGTCTTTTTGTGTATGGTATTTCACAAAGCATTTGAAATGTAATGTAACATCACACTTCTCACATTTCATGGAGCCTTCTTGTGACAAATTCGGCACTGCGTCTACTTGCCTGGTGGTATGATGATATAGTTTGTTTGATTATACCTGCAATCTGCATTCTCAAAACTAGAAGGTCACCATCTGTCCAAGTGTACTGTTTCTTCAAAGAAATATTATGATCGAATCGTATTTTCTTCAAGACACCGATCACTACATTACTTCATAATTCACCACATTACTTCCCAATACTTCTCATCCATTTCCTGTATATTTGCTTTTCTGTTCTTCTTCATCATCAGTACTTCCAATTATTTCAACTTCTGAATAAAGCTGAGATCTAGAAGATTCATCATATCTTCGTCTCCAGAATCTTAATCAGCGATTTCTTTTTTACTTTACAAAGGTGAAAAATGAGAGTATCCTCCTAATTCAATACAATAAATATTCCGTCATTAGACGGAGTAAACAAATTCAAACATGTTTCGGCTCATTTGAGCCATCTTCAGTGAAAAATGAGGGGAGTTTGAAATAATTTACATAATGAAGGAGCAAATGAAAAAACAAACAAAAGAGAGCCTAGATGGAAACAAAATTAGCACAAATATACAATATTTACATCAATATGCGGAGCAAAAAACAACTCACTGCGACAAAATTCAGCGAAAAGGTGTTAATTTAAAATAATAATTGAAACTAAAAACTGTGTTAACCTAAGAAAACAAAGGAATGAAAAAACAAATGATGCAGATGGAAATGAACAATAGTAGCACATGGCGAAGTTGTGGACCTCATAGTTTACAAAATATTGTTTAGTAACAATAACAAAACAGGTTGAAATCACTGTCGAAAATCATCCTTGTAGAAACCCATCACATTAAATTGGTCAGGAGGGGAGCGGAAGCAAACATTTTTGAGAAACCAAGCCTGATATAACGTGCAGGCGAAGAGCCTGTGACAAGGAAAAAACACCAATGAAATTTAAAGCTTTAGAAACAGCAGCATTCTCAATATCTTCTCAATCTACCGGTCCCTTTCTTGATTATTGTTCCATAATGTTGGCTGGTGTCTTGCCTTATTATTCAAATTTTTTGAAAGGTAATAAATTCGTGATGTGTTAATGACGTCACATTGTATTTGTATTGAAAAGGTGGACATAATTATCCTCAATTTATAGTGTTATTATAAAGGGTCAGAAGGGCCGCGATATAAAATTGAGGAGCTGTGTTAGGTAGAAGACAGATGCATAGTTTATGAACCCCTCTCACAATTTAAATGAAGTCAGCGAGAAAAAGAACATTCAGAATTTCCATAACACAAACAAACCCCACCTCCATCTCTCCAACTCACCACCACTCCCCCCTCCTCACACCAGCCCTGGACCACCCCTTCCCCCTCCGCTCCTTCGATCCTAGCAAACACAGTCGAAACAACAATAGACTCAATCACGCGAACGAGACCGTTACTTTGAGAAGGCCAGGCCATTTGAGAGGACAACCACCTGCTAAACACCGTAAGTTTAAGCTTTCTTCACACCCATTCTACACTTTTTACTTATCACCCCACGTTTCTCACACAACCTCATTTTTCCATTACAGATTAGAACTTCATTGACGGTTTCCACTAGATCACTTACAGTTTACTATGCATCTGTTTTCTACCTAACACAGCTTCTCAATTTTATACCGCGGCCTTCCGACCCTTTATAATAAGGCAAGACACCAGCCAACATTATGGAACAATAATCAAGAAAGGGACCGGTAGATTGAGAAGATATTGAGAATGCTGCTGTTTCTAAAGCTTTAAATTTCATTGGTGTTTTTTCCTTGTCACAGGCTTTTCGCCTGCACGTTATATCAGGCTTGGTTTCTCAAAAATGTTTGCTCCCGCTCCCCTCCTGACCAATTTAATGTGATGGGTTTCTACAAGGATGATTTTTGACAGTGATTTCAACCTGTTTTGTTATTGTTACTAAACAATATTTTGTAAACTATGAGGTCCACAACCTCACCATGTGCTACTATTGTACATTTCCATCTGCATCATTTGTTTTTTCATTCCTTTGTTTTCTTAGGTTAACACAGTTTTTAGTTTCAATTATTATTTTAAATTAACACCTTTTCGCTGAATTTTGTCGCAGTGAGTTGTTTTTTGCTCTGCATATTGATGTAAATATTGTATATTTGTGCTAATTTTGTTTCCGTCTAGGCTCTCTTTTGTTTGTTTTTTCATTTGCTCCTTCATTATGTAAATTATTTCAAACTCCCCTCATTTTTCACTGAAGATGGCTCAAATGAGCCGAAACATGTTTGAATTTGTTTACTCCGTCTAATGA
This sequence comes from Anabrus simplex, assembly GCF_040414725.1. Classification (NCBI taxonomy): domain Eukaryota; kingdom Metazoa; phylum Arthropoda; class Insecta; order Orthoptera; family Tettigoniidae; genus Anabrus; species Anabrus simplex. Next base: position 883,984,943 of record NC_090265.1, on the reverse strand, counting down.
CGGAATATTTATTGTATTGAATTAGGAGGACACTCTCATTTTTCACCTTTGTAAAGTGAAAACCGTCAATGCGGAATGATTCTAATATCTTGTATCAGTGATTTCTTCACATGCATTGCCAAGTGGTGGCATAGCGACAGACATCTCAGTTTTACTAAAATCGTCATCATCTTCCTCTAATGTACTCACTATTTCATGAAGAGCCACAAATCTGAAAACAAAAACGAAGGTTGTTGTAGACCCATATTTGCCTTTTTGTAGGACACGTATACTCTCCTGTCACTGGCATGACAACCATAAAAGTAAACCATTAGGTGATATCAATACTTACATGTCAAGAGAATATAAGGTAAGAAAAAATGATCAGTGAAGTACTTATAACAATCATCTTATTACCTTTGAATTTGTTGGCGCACGTTGTCTTCCATGATATTAATATGGGTTCTGTTTAGAGATGCATACCACACACACAAACTCACTCAGCTAAACTAAAATGGGTAGTGCCCAAGTTCCAGGGGCATAGCCAGGTGGGGGGGAATGTTACTGGAAGTTTAATACCCTCCCCCGGGAATTTTTACAAAAAGAAATAAACAGAAACTGACAATAAACAATAAACTAAATACATAGTCAGAGACATAATTGTAGTACCAACAGATCTATAAGTCACGTATATCAGTGCCCTTGTAATAGTAAGTCATGCATGCACCATCACTGTGTTCTACCATCATTTTGTAACTATAACTCCCCTCATCGGCCGATCCTGGCTATGCTACAGGCAAGTTCATACCTTTCCCTCCAATACTGCAACATTGCTAAACCGAACTCATTATTGCCAGCAATAATGACAGACTCAGAGTGAAATGCAGGGGAGAAAACAATAACTAGAACTGAAAATAGGGTGTGTGAATATGAAAGGTTTTAACCCAGATCTGTCCACTGTCCTATTTTAAGGATAGAAGACATACCCACCATTTTTTACTACTGCCTAAGCCGTCGGGCAAAAATTGGTGCTAATTGTTATGTTGGTAACACACTAAAGCTATAAACTGTCATTTGTTTTGGTTTCAAGCAGTTTAAAGAAGTTTCTGTACATTGTTGACAGCTTTATAACAACCAGACTTTGGCATCATGGAAAAGCTTGTGTCCCGGAAGAATGAAAGGTAAGTTATGCAGTACCTTTTGCTGACATTTATAATCTAACTGGTGTGATATGTTGGTCAAGGTACAAGTAATGAATATATGAATTCTCCATTCTTGGTGCCGAATAATTGACTATGTGATTTTTATTTATATTTGAGTGTCCTCTTTATAGGACAGTGGGCATAAGGGGTACTATTACATAGTTTGTTTCTCCTCTATTCCAGCTTGTCTCTGAACGAGATTTTGTCAATTCTGGAGGAAGAACCAGACTGCAATGTGGCATCTGTTGCTGTATTACCACCTAGTTACATGGATGACATCGTTACTTATGAGGAATCCGGTGAAGAGGATGATCTGAACGTGAATCATTTTCCTGGATCACAGTTACGTGCTGATGCTGAAATGATGTACCATGGACAAGACGACATAGTAGGTGAAGAAGTTGTAAATAACACTTCCAACTGCGACATTACTGAGGAGAACCGCCCAAAATTGAGCATGTCTTCTAAAATTGCATACGTGTGGACAACACATAACTTGAAATCTGAAACGGCAAAAACGCGCAGTCGTCCATCGCTGCTAGAAAATGCTGATTCACGATATGACCACATAGTTCACATGATTGAATCCCAAGGGAAGCAAACAAGGTGCAGGGTATGCAACAAAAAAGCGTCTATGAGGTGCAAAAAGTGCAACATAACGCTACATGTGAAGTGTTTTGAGAAGTACCACCATGCTGTGTAGAAGCACCAAGGTCCTTTGAAGTCTTACATTTTACTGTATTCCCTTCAGTTCAAACTCTAGCAATTCATTCTGTAATCAGACTGCTTGTATTAGATTCAAATTAAGAGTAATATAACATTCGAATGACATACACATTTTTCTTATTATCATACCCCTTTTGCCCACTGTCCTTTTTATAGGACACCCCCTCCTGTCCATGCAACGTATGTGGTACTGAAATACTAAACATTGGGGATCATTATAAAACCTATAGGTCAGTATTATACCATTAATCTTCAAATTCAAGCAAAAACAAGTTTTGGGCAGATCTAAACTAGGCAATGAATCTTTTAGAGAATTGATGGGAGGCTTACAGGTACTTGCTTGTGTAGAAAGATGGATGGCTCTGGGAAGTAAAATAGAAGTAGAAAAATTTAGAGTATATTCCAAGGAAAAACAAAAAAGATTTTGAAGAGGTAGATATCCTTGTTGTATAATGGCTTTAGTGAGGGAGGAGGTAACAGGTAACAGGTAGGGACCCTCTTAGAGGCATCCCTGCCCAGGGAGTGGCACCCCTGGCTATGTGAGTCCCAGAGCACACTCACCTGGTGTGTAACATCTGGTAAAGGGTCCCAGTTCAGGGTAAGGAGTGAAGACCTCAACGGCAGCAAAAGCAGAGAATATGATTCAGTAAGGTGGAACTGGCAGAGGAGGTAACCCATTCCTCTGGGGGTAAAACAGATGGAACCCACTGCCTTGTGGGATGAGGAGGGATCCTCAAAGGCTAAGGGAGTAAATCCCAAAAGAAAATCTTCAATTACATTAGACCTAGCAAGCCAGTAAAAGAGCTTATTTGTAGTTGCTTTCAAAACACATAAGAGCCTCGGAATGCATTTATCAACTAAACTAAGACATCAGGATGAGGAGACTCATGTCAGGGATGGTGGTTTATGGCCTGATAAAAGGCAGGGTCTTGCAAAAATGGAAAAATCCCAGGGCAGATTAACATGGATTGGGACCAACAACTTATTCAGTGAAGAACTAGTGAACCTCATGGAAAGGAGGAAATTAATGATACTAGGGCTGAGTGAAACCAAATGGAGAGGGAAAGGAATGAAGAAATTAAGAAAACAGTATACACTATATTGGCATGGAAATGACAAAGAGATGAGGAATGGTGTTGGTTTCATCATGAGTAAAGATCTAGAAGGGTAGCTGACATTCAGTATGTTAGTGAGAGAATAATAAAGGTGACTAGGGAAAAAAAAAACTAACTTTGGTACAGGTGTATGCACCTAAAACTGGATGTTGTCAAGAGGATAAGAACCAGTTTCTTGATGATTTGGAAAAAGTTATTAGCAAAGAGAGAGTACTGAGGACTGGGTTGGTGGTGAAAAATAGTTCAAGAAGAGACAGAGCCATAAGATAACAAGATACAGTTGGGATGGACTACAAAAGACTGTAATTGATTATGTCATCTCAGATGAAGAAAGGAGCAGAATGGTAACAGATGTCAGAGTAATACCCAGCAAGAGTCTTGATAGTGACCACCATCTATTAATACGGACCTGAGAAACTTCTATGTGCCAAAAGTACAGAACAGGAAAATGCCAAAAATCAAAGTATGGGAACTCCAGAAAACAGATAAGAGAAAGTATCACAACCAGTTAAAAACCCTGTTACCAAGAGATGAAAGGATAAATAGAGAGGCAGAATAAACCAGACTACGGGACACATTGGTTGAGGAAGCAACTGAAGTTTGTGGAAAGACAAGTATGAAAACAAGGGGGAAGGAAACACCTTGGTGGAATGAAAGAGTGAGAGCAGCAATCAGGGAAAGAAATCTCTTGCGGAAAGAAAGGGATCGGGAGAAAAATAAACCAGATCTTACTAGAGATGAGGCAAAGATCAGAAACCTCGAACAATTATACCGAAACAAGAAACCGAACGTTAAAGGAACAATTACAAGACCAAGGCATGGAATATATTCACTTCGAAACTGGAGGAAGACAGCAGAGGCCATAAGAAACTACTGTACAGTGTTATCAGAGGTTAAAAGGAAACCAGTGAATACCACAAAGGTACTTGAAGGTGAAAATGGAAATCTGGTTAGGACAGAAAGTGACATGAGAGAAGTCCTGAAGAACCATTTCGACCACCTACTGAATAGACTAGTTCAAGAACAAAATACAGAACCAGAAGTCCAAGCCTACAATGAGAAACCTCCCATTACCTGGACAGAAACTGAAACAGCCTTAAAATCTATGCATAAAGGAAAAGCTTCAGGTGCAGATGAAGTGAATGCAGACATGATAAAGGTAGCAGGAATCCAGGGTATACAATGGCTGCACAGAGTACTAAATGCCGTATGGACAGACAACAAAATACCTGCAGATTGGAGCAAGGGCATTATAATTCCTCTGTTTAAGAAAGGCAGCAAATGAAAACCCACCAACTATAGAGGAATAATACAGATGTCTCATGGGCTAAAAATTCTAGAAAAGATCATAGAAAGAAGATTAAGAACCATCATTGAACCACAGTTAGAGGAGGAGAAATATGGATTCAGAATAACAGATCAACAATGGATCTAATTTTTAGCAGCCGCATGCTGATGGAAAAATATTGGGAGAAAGGCAGAACCTGGTCATTGTATTCCTGGATATAGGAAAGGCTTATGATAGTGTTAAAAGAGATAAGATCTGGGAGTGCCTGAGGAAAAGAAATGTACCTGAAGGACTGGTAAGAAAAATTCAGATGTTGTACTGCAAAGATTGGAATTAAAATAATTAAAACACTGAAAATAAAGATAATGGTATATAAAAAAAAGGCTATAAATTATCAAAGAATGAAAAATGGTGGATGGGTGAGGCGAAATTAGAAGTTGTTAAGAAAATAGAGTACCTGGGTATGATAATAAATGAAAATGGGAAATGGTCAGAACAAATAAAAAGAGCAAAACTAAGGGGTATGGGTTCACTGTCAGATGCCAAACACTGATTACAGGTTGCATAAAAATGCATTTAATGCAGTAGTTAAATCAAAGGTGTTGTACGGAGCAGAGATCTGGGGAGTTGAAGAAAAAGTTTCTGCACTTGAGGTAATCACAAGTAAGTTTTCCAAATTAATAATGGGACTACCCAATTGTACAGCCAATTGTGGTATAAGAATGATGTATGTAAGTCAACAGGGAGATATTGTTAAAAAGATAATTAAGATAATGGGAGCTGGAAGCAAAGTGTTAAAGATAGCCTACCAACACCAAATGAAATATCAGAACCGAGGATACTGGTTGGACGGGATAAGGAATATTTTGGAAACAGTAGGAATGGGGTACTACTGGGAAAAGGATTGCTTAGAGCAGTAAAGCATATGTAAAATGATAGTCTTAAGAATTAAGGACAATGAAAAGCAACAAATTGCTTCATAGTGCCGTAGTGCAAAAATAAAAGATCACCAGAGGAATTTTGTAATGTAATTGGGAAAAGAAGTATCGAGACGTAGTAGGAAAGTGGGCTCCTCATAAATATACTAACAGAAATGGCCAAAGACTCATAGAAATTTGCAGAACCCATAGACTAATCTCCAAATCTACATATTTTAAAAGAATACCACACAAACTTAAAACTTGGAAACATCCTGACTGGACAAAAGGAGAATGGCAGCTAGACCATGTATGTATGGACAAATTCACAAGGAAATTCACAATGTCAAAATTCTAAGGGGAATGGACACTGGTACAGATCATTACTTAGTTAAAATCAAGATTAAATTTACTCCATTAAGAAGAAAAGGACATACGACTCTCATCACTTCATCCAGAAGGCCCAGTATCAGTAAAACAGGAATTACAAGACTAACAGACAATTTAGATGACCTAATACCAATTCTTAAACAGAATGCAGAAGATCTAGCTCCATTAAATCCAAGGATAAGACATGCCTGGTAGACCTCTGATTGTGATAGAATGCATGAAAAAAGTCATCAAGCTTGGTGAAATTTTAAGCCCACAAAACAGAAGAAAACACCTCAAGAATGTCAGAAAAGAATTCACCCAAACTATTAGAAGAATTAAGAGAAAATATCAACAAGATTTAATAAACTCTATTGAGGAAAATTATTACCAAACCAATTCAAGAGATTATTACAAAGCCTTTGGTAAACAATTGCAAAAATACATTCCCCCCTGCCACAGTATTGTTGAAAAATAAAGATAGAAAAATAGCGCATAACATTAAGGAAAAAACAGAAATAATGGCGGAAGCATTTAACAAGCTCTTGAACAGTGATGAACAAACATGAAAAGCTCTTATAATTTATACACATATTGCGATAAAAACAAAACCAGAAAATAAAAACTGACCTACAGCAAAAGAAGTTGAAACAGTGCTTAAAGAAATGAAAGACTACAAAGCGTGTGGAGAAGACCAGGTTTTTGCAGAGATGTGGAAATATACTGGCAGTGCAACTCAGACATCCCTCCATATGATATTACAGAAGATTTGGATATCAGAAAAATTCCCAGAACAATGGACAACAACTATAATTAATCCAATTCATAAGAAAGGTGAAAGAAGTAGTCCAGATAACTATAGAGGTATTTCCATCCTTGACTGCATGTATAAGATTTTCTCTAAGATACTATATAATTGGATGAAAGAACAATTTGCTCAAGAGTTAGGTGAATACCATAGAGGCTTCAGACCTTGGAAAAGCTGCTCTGAACAAATAATAACTTTGAAGCTAGTCATGCCATGTTACAGAAAACAAAACAAGCCCCTTTCAATAACATTTATAGATTTCAAGAAAGCTTATGACTCCATCCACAGACCATCATTATTAAAAATGTTAAGACATTTTGGACTTCACCAAAGCTAATCAAATTCATTGAACTTACCGTACTCTAACTAATACAATTTATAAAATTAAGTTCAGAGGAGAACTTTCTGAACCATTCTTGGTAACAACTGGTTTAAGACAGGGTAAGGGATTGTCACCTCTTCTTTTTAACTGTGCACTAGAGTACGTTATGAGGGAATGGTACAAGAACATCTCGAAAAATATAAAAATGGGAACCCAGAAGGGTAACATACATTTGAACTGTCTAGGATTTGCTGATGATCTAGCTCTTCTGGCCAATGATATTCAGGAAACAAAACAACAAATAAAATCTTTACAGGAAATAGCTCAAAATATTGGTTTGAAAATTTCATTTGAAAAAAACAGAAATTATGCTAACTCAACTTCCATTTGCAAACAAAATTAAGCTGGGAGGCCAAGAAATAAAAATTGTAGAAGAATTTAAATATTTAGGTGAAATAATCACATATAACCTGAACAAGAAACCAGCATAGCAAAATAGAATATATAAACTGGTTACAGCACAGCAAGTTACCAAAAATACATATAATAAAAAGTGTCTCTCAATAGCATCCAAATTGAATCACTACAAAACAGTCACCCACCCACAAATTACATATGCAAGTGAAACATTATTCAAAACAACAAATACAGTTGCAATAGATAGAGTACTCAAATTAGAAAGGAGAATAGTGAGGACCTGTTTAAATAAAAATTATCAAGCAAACGGAATCTGGGATTAGCTTCCAATGAGACAGTTTATAAAGAAATAGAACCTGTTACTAGCACAATGAAAAAGAAACAAATATAATTCTTAAGCCATCTAATACAGTCACCAGAAAATAGAATCAGTAGAAACATAATAGAAAAATTATGGAAAGAGTAAGACTAAGAATAATATAGATGGATCACAAAACTTAAAGAAGTCATGAGAGAGTTGCATATTGCAATAGAAGATTTAAAATACAAAACCAATACACTCAAAATATTGAAAGATAAACACACTAGACTACAGACAAAAATCAACAAGCAGAGAATAGGAAGATTGATTCCAGAAACAAAAAGAAAATTACGTTCAGAAAGGATGAAACAGTATTATACTGACAAAAAGAAGAAAAACCCCCATAAACCTGACCAAGTAGTCCTATGTTGGCTAAAAAATTAAAATAAATAAATTGGGAGAATGAGGATAAATGTAGATAATGTAACAAAAAGGGAAATAAGGAGAATAATGTGGTGATTAATGGGAATACACCAAAATAAAGCATACAGACAGAATAAGGATGATAACACATGTTTATTATGTTCTAAAGAAATGGATGGGCACATCTTATAGAAGATTGTTTAGACACAAGGGAAATAAGGGAGAAATTTATGGATCAGGATAGGAGGAAATTGATAACGAAACTCAGTTGTATACCATTGTAAAGTTATTGACCAGAGAATGGATGCACCCGGGAAGAAATGCTAAATTTTTCAACATTGGTCAGGGAAAGTGGAGAAATAAATTGATAACGTAAGAATTGATGCATGCTAGTTAGTGGTGGGATTGTGCCTAAGGTAACCTAGACAATAAAACTTTGTTGAAGCCTAGAGTTATTAGGTACGTATAGTATATTTATAACATGCAAATAATGAATTGTCATATTCTATTTAAATTGTATGTTCTAAAAAGACAATATTAATATTCATAGGAGGTGTTGGATGTGGTATGCAGGGACTGAGGATGACAAATGTGGTATAATAATTTATAATTTTGTATGGCTATTTCTAATACCAATATAAATGGTCCGTTATTGGACATTATAAATTTTCCAGCTAGCTCATTCTTGGTTGCCAGCGTTTCGCCCTCGTGTGCTAGGGTGGGCTCATCAGTTGGTACCTAGCACACCTACCAATACGCTGGCTAGTGCATACCGTGGAGGCCACTGCGTAGGCTAACTGGAGCCACCGGCAGTGCCAATGCACTAAGAGACTTTGTCTCATCACTAAAAATTGATGCCTGCTTGGCCATCAGATAATATAGATGTTGATTCCCATAGGGAATCTGAAATATTTGTCCTGAATGAGCAAATTTATAATACCAATATAAATGGTCCGTTATTGGACATTATAAATTTTCCAGCTAGCTCATTCTTGGTTGCCAGCGTTTCGCCCTCGTGTGCTAGGGTGGGCTCATCAGTTGGTACCTAGCACACCTACCAATACGCTGGCTAGTGCATACCGTGGAGGCCACTGCGTAGGCTAACTGGAGCCACCGGCAGTGCCAATGCACTAAGAGACTTTGTCTCATCACTAAAAATTGATGCCTGCTTGGCCATCAGATAATATAGATGTTGATTCCCATAGGGAATCTGAAATATTTGTCCTGAATGAGCAAATTTATAATACCAATATAAATGGTCCGTTATTGGACATTATAAATTTTCCAGCTAGCTCATTCTTGGTTGCCAGCGTTTCGCCCTCGTGTGCTAGGGTGGGCTCATCAGTTGGTACCTAGCACACCTACCAATACGCTGGCTAGTGCATACCGTGGAGGCCACTGCGTAGGCTAACTGGAGCCACCGGCAGTGCCAATGCACTAAGAGACTTTGTCTCATCACTAAAAATTGATGCCTGCTTGGCCATCAGATAATATAGATGTTGATTCCCATAGGGAATCTGAAATATTTGTCCTGAATGAGCAAATTTATAATACCAATATAAATGGTCCGTTATTGGACATTATAAATTTTCCAGCTAGCTCATTCTTGGTTGCCAGCGTTTCGCCCTCGTGTGCTAGGGTGGGCTCATCAGTTGGTACCTAGCACACCTACCAATACGCTGGCTAGTGCATACCGTGGAGGCCACTGCGTAGGCTAACTGGAGCCACCGGCAGTGCCAATGCACTAAGAGACTTTGTCTCATCACTAAAAATTGATGCCTGCTTGGCCATCAGATAATATAGATGTTGATTCCCATAGGGAATCTGAAATATTTGTCCTGAATGAGCAAATTTATAATACCAATATAAATGGTCCGTTATTGGACATTATAAATTTTCCAGCTAGCTCATTCTTGGTTGCCAGCGTTTCGCCCTCGTGTGCTAGGGTGGGCTCATCAGTTGGTACCTAGCACACCTACCAATACGCTGGCTAGTGCATACCGTGGAGGCCACTGCGTAGGCTAACTGGAGCCACCGGCAGTGCCAATGCACTAAGAGACTTTGTCTCATCACTAAAAATTGATGCCTGCTTGGCCATCAGATAATATAGATGTTGATTCCCATAGGGAATCTGAAATATTTGTCCTGAATGAGCAAATTTATAATACCAATATAAATGGTCCGTTATTGGACATTATAAATTTTCCAGCTAGCTCATTCTTGGTTGCCAGCGTTTCGCCCTCGTGTGCTAGGGTGGGCTCATCAGTTGGTACCTAGCACACCTACCAATACGCTGGCTAGTGCATACCGTGGAGGCCACTGCGTAGGCTAACTGGAGCCACCGGCAGTGCCAATGCACTAAGAGACTTTGTCTCATCACTAAAAATTGATGCCTGCTTGGCCATCAGATAATATAGATGTTGATTCCCATAGGGAATCTGAAATATTTGTCCTGAATGAGCAAATTTATAATACCAATATAAATGGTCCGTTATTGGACATTATAAATTTTCCAGCTAGCTCATTCTTGGTTGCCAGCGTTTCGCCCTCGTGTGCTAGGGTGGGCTCATCAGTTGGTACCTAGCACACCTACCAATACGCTGGCTAGTGCATACCGTGGAGGCCACTGCGTAGGCTAACTGGAGCCACCGGCAGTGCCAATGCACTAAGAGACTTTGTTTCATCACTAAAAATTGATGCCTGCTTGGCCATCAGATAATATAGATGTTGATTCCCATAGGGAATCTGAAATATTTGTCCTGAATGAGCAAATTTATAATACCAATATAAATGGTCCGTTATTGGACATTATAAATTTTCCAGCTAGCTCATTCTTGGTTGCCAGCGTTTCGCCCTCGTGTGCTAGGGTGGGCTCATCAGTTGGTACCTAGCACACCTACCAATACGCTGGCTAGTGCATACCGTGGAGGCCACTGCGTAGGCTAACTGGAGCCACCGGCAGTGCCAATGCACTAAGAGACTTTGTCTCATCACTAAAAATTGATGCCTGCTTGGCCATCAGATAATATAGATGTTGATTCCCATAGGGAATCTGAAATATTTGTCCTGAATGAGCAAATTTATAATACCAATATAAATGGTCCGTTATTGGACATTATAAATTTTCCAGCTAGCTCATTCTTGGTTGCCAGCGTTTCGCCCTCGTGTGCTAGGGTGGGCTCATCAGTTGGTACCTAGCACACCTACCAATACGCTGGCTAGTGCATACCGTGGAGGCCACTGCGTAGGCTAACTGGAGCCACCGGCAGTGCCAATGCACTAAGAGACTTTGTCTCATCACTAAAAATTGATGCCTGCTTGGCCATCAGATAATATAGATGTTGATTCCCATAGGGAATCTGAAATATTTGTCCTGAATGAGCAAATTTATAATACCAATATAAATGGTCCGTTATTGGACATTATAAATTTTCCAGCTAGCTCATTCTTGGTTGCCAGCGTTTCGCCCTCGTGTGCTAGGGTGGGCTCATCAGTTGGTACCTAGCACACCTACCAATACGCTGGCTAGTGCATACCGTGGAGGCCACTGCGTAGGCTAACTGGAGCCACCGGCAGTGCCAATGCACTAAGAGACTTTGTCTCATCACTAAAAATTGATGCCTGCTTGGCCATCAGATAATATAGATGTTGATTCCCATAGGGAATCTGAAATATTTGTCCTGAATGAGCAAATTTATAATACCAATATAAATGGTCCGTTATTGGACATTATAAATTTTCCAGCTAGCTCATTCTTGGTTGCCAGCGTTTCGCCCTCGTGTGCTAGGGTGGGCTCATCAGTTGGTACCTAGCACACCTACCAATACGCTGGCTAGTGCATACCGTGGAGGCCACTGCGTAGGCTAACTGGAGCCACCGGCAGTGCCAATGCACTAAGAGACTTTGTCTCATCACTAAAAATTGATGCCTGCTTGGCCATCAGATAATATAGATGTTGATTCCCATAGGGAATCTGAAATATTTGTCCTGAATGAGCAAATTTATAATACCAATATAAATGGTCCGTTATTGGACATTATAAATTTTCCAGCTAGCTCATTCTTGGTTGCCAGCGTTTCGCCCTCGTGTGCTAGGGTGGGCTCATCAGTTGGTACCTAGCACACCTACCAATACGCTGGCTAGTGCATACCGTGGAGGCCACTGCGTAGGCTATTATTGGTATTATAAATTGGTATTATTATTATTATTGGTATTATAAATTTGCTCATTCAGGACAAATATTTCAGATTCCCTATGGGAATCAACATCTATATTATCTGATGGCCAAGCAGGCATCAATTTTTAGTGATGAGACAAAGTCTCTTAGTGCATTGGCACTGCCGGTGGCTCCAGTTAGCCTACGCAGTGGCCTCCACGGTATGCACTAGCCAGCGTATTGGTAGGTGTGCTAGGTACCAACTGATGAGCCCACCCTAGCACACGAGGGCGAAACGCTGGCAACCAAGAATGAGCTAGCTGGAAAATTTATAATGTCCAATAACGGACCATTTATATTGGTATTATAAATTTGCTCATTCAGGACAAATATTTCAGATTCCCTATGGGAATCAACATCTATATTATCTGATGGCCAAGCAGGCATCAATTTTTAGTGATGAGACAAAGTCTCTTAGTGCATTGGCACTGCCGGTGGCTCCAGTTAGCCTACGCAGTGGCCTCCACGGTATGCACTAGCCAGCGTATTGGTAGGTGTGCTAGGTACCAACTGATGAGCCCACCCTAGCACACGAGGGCGAAACGCTGGCAACCAAGAATGAGCTAGCTGGAAAATTTATAATGTCCAATAACGGACCATTTATATTGGTATTATAAATTTGCTCATTCAGGACAAATATTTCAGATTCCCTATGGGAATCAACATCTATATTATCTGATGGCCAAGCAGGCATCAATTTTTAGTGATGAGACAAAGTCTCTTAGTGCATTGGCACTGCCGGTGGCTCCAGTTAGCCTACGCAGTGGCCTCCACGGTATGCACTAGCCAGCGTATTGGTAGGTGTGCTAGGTACCAACTGATGAGCCCACCCTAGCACACGAGGGCGAAACGCTGGCAACCAAGAATGAGCTAGCTGGAAAATTTATAATGTCCAATAACGGACCATTTATATTGGTATTATAAATTTGCTCATTCAGGACAAATATTTCAGATTCCCTATGGGAATCAACATCTATATTATCTGATGGCCAAGCAGGCATCAATTTTTAGTGATGAGACAAAGTCTCTTAGTGCATTGGCACTGCCGGTGGCTCCAGTTAGCCTACGCAGTGGCCTCCACGGTATGCACTAGCCAGCGTATTGGTAGGTGTGCTAGGTACCAACTGATGAGCCCACCCTAGCACACGAGGGCGAAACGCTGGCAACCAAGAATGAGCTAGCTGGAAAATTTATAATGTCCAATAACGGACCATTTATATTGGTATTATAAATTTGCTCATTCAGGACAAATATTTCAGATTCCCTATGGGAATCAACATCTATATTATCTGATGGCCAAGCAGGCATCAATTTTTAGTGATGAGACAAAGTCTCTTAGTGCATTGGCACTGCCGGTGGCTCCAGTTAGCCTACGCAGTGGCCTCCACGGTATGCACTAGCCAGCGTATTGGTAGGTGTGCTAGGTACCAACTGATGAGCCCACCCTAGCACACGAGGGCGAAACGCTGGCAACCAAGAATGAGCTAGCTGGAAAATTTATAATGTCCAATAACGGACCATTTATATTGGTATTATAAATTTGCTCATTCAGGACAAATATTTCAGATTCCCTATGGGAATCAACATCTATATTATCTGATGGCCAAGCAGGCATCAATTTTTAGTGATGAGACAAAGTCTCTTAGTGCATTGGCACTGCCGGTGGCTCCAGTTAGCCTACGCAGTGGCCTCCACGGTATGCACTAGCCAGCGTATTGGTAGGTGTGCTAGGTACCAACTGATGAGCCCACCCTAGCACACGAGGGCGAAACGCTGGCAACCAAGAATGAGCTAGCTGGAAAATTTATAATGTCCAATAACGGACCATTTATATTGGTATTATAAATTTGCTCATTCAGGACAAATATTTCAGATTCCCTATGGGAATCAACATCTATATTATCTGATGGCCAAGCAGGCATCAATTTTTAGTGATGAGACAAAGTCTCTTAGTGCATTGGCACTGCCGGTGGCTCCAGTTAGCCTACGCAGTGGCCTCCACGGTATGCACTAGCCAGCGTATTGGTAGGTGTGCTAGGTACCAACTGATGAGCCCACCCTAGCACACGAGGGCGAAACGCTGGCAACCAAGAATGAGCTAGCTGGAAAATTTATAATGTCCAATAACGGACCATTTATATTGGTATTATAAATTTGCTCATTCAGGACAAATATTTCAGATTCCCTATGGGAATCAACATCTATATTATCTGATGGCCAAGCAGGCATCAATTTTTAGTGATGAGACAAAGTCTCTTAGTGCATTGGCACTGCCGGTGGCTCCAGTTAGCCTACGCAGTGGCCTCCACGGTATGCACTAGCCAGCGTATTGGTAGGTGTGCTAGGTACCAACTGATGAGCCCACCCTAGCACACGAGGGCGAAACGCTGGCAACCAAGAATGAGCTAGCTGGAAAATTTATAATGTCCAATAACGGACCATTTATATTGGTATTATAAATTTGCTCATTCAGGACAAATATTTCAGATTCCCTATGGGAATCAACATCTATATTGGCTATTTCTAGCCGGGCGCAGACCCTTCAAGAGGGTGAGCGGTATCTGCCAGGTGTGGGTAACTATGTGTTATTGTGGTGGCAGATAGTATTATGTGTGGTGTGCGAGTTGCAGGGATGTTGGGGACAGCACAAACACCCAGCCCTCGAACCATCAGAATTAACCAATGAAGGTTAAAATCCCTGACCCGGCCGGGAATCAAACCCGGGACCCTCTAAACCGAAGGCCAGTACGCTGCCCATTCAGCCAATGAGCCGGACACTACTGTGGTGACCCTCACTTTAGTGTGTCACGTTTCTGGAGTATCCAATGGACCTCTATGGCACATCCAAGAAGTCTCATGTTTTCTATTTTGTGTTTTAAAGTTCCATTTAGTAACATAATATTTCTAACATTCAATTCAGGCTATTCTTTCTCTGTTCAGTTTGTAAATCATTTATGTGTTAAAATTGGTTTATGATGTTTTCCGAACACTGCTTTATATCCGACCTTTTTTCTTTTTCCATAATTATGCTAAACGATATCAACTTTTGTATAAGTTTACTGCATGTATTGAAAATAAGAAAAGATTACAATAAACAATACCCTCTCCCTGATCTGTGGTTTCCAAGATTATGGGAAACAGGTATCATCTTATCTATCTTATCTTAACCATGACAGACAAATAATAAAAATATGTCAGCTATCCTTTAGACAGTAGGCATGAAAATTAAAATCCACAGTCTGTTTCCAGTTATTCGACCGGATCAGGAGTGGAATGGATGAAGCCCCCATCCAGTGGCGAGGATAGGAAATGTGCCGACTGCTGAAGACTGTCGCACAACTCTGGGGCAATGATTGATGATGACAGATGAAAAGAAATTATATTAGAGAATGTTGCTGGAATGAAAGATGACAGGGAAAACCAGAATACCCAGAGAAATCTCTGTCCCGCCTCCGCTTTGTCCAGCACAAGACGGTAGGCATATTTGGGTTAATTTTGCTCTCTTAGTATGCACAGCAGAAATTATTTAAGCATTTGAATTGCATCTTACTTCACAATGTGTGGGTCCAAAGTGGCCAGAACTCTCTTTGTGACAGAATGATACTGACCTCTGCTGGCAGTCACCCCCCCCCCCCCCCCCCCACTTTTTGGAGAAAATATTACATTTTTATTCGCATTTTAGCCAGCTGAAATCGGGAATTATTTAAACAAGCAATTTGTACAAGCCCTGTTGTCTTATCAGCTAATTCTTTCCTTTATTTTCTTTACTTATTAACAGAATTATTAGTGGAAATACGCACAAAATGTCATTTGTCCTGGCTAACCGATTGTATAGCGCCACAGCAAGTATTGCAGACTTTGCACGTGCTGTGAGGAAAGGTAGCAGGTGTGTATATATACACGCACACACACACACACACACACACTTTTTTCTTGCCAAGGTCATGGATACAGGTGTGATTCACCCACTTGCCGTGCGCATTCATCAGTCTGGCATTCTCTTCAGTGTCGGTTAGTTTCTCAGTGTGTAGTCAAATACTAAGTGATATTAATTGTATAATAACGCTGTACCGGTACTTCTATTTAATTGTATAAATGCATAATATTGTTCTTTTGGCGGAAGTTTTATCATGTAGTATTGAATCAAAATCTTAAAAAAACTATTATTACCGCACTTAAATTGGTAAAATGTCAACCTTTACCTCTCTGTCAAAATTCGTTCAGAGAGCATAAAAAAGTTACCATTTTGTAGCTATTTTTTCAGTTTTGATTTACACAACCCCCACCCTTTCAACCCGCTCCCTCGCTATATCTCACAAACCCGGATACTGTTTGTTGTCTATTTTTTTTTTTGCCCGTGCACTTTTAATTCCCAATCGCCGCTACTGACCATACGAATCATAGCCGTATGTCTCACATTGTACATGCTGTATGAAAAATATTAATTACGGTACCGTATTAGCTACGCGGGAGGAATCCAAACAAAAGGGGTACCATGTAAAATTTGGCCATGAATTTCAGATAGGAGAATAAATACAGTAGGGGATCATGGGCCACAATGAAACACAAAAGTTATTTTTGTTACGAAATACTATCCAAATACATATTTTTATTCTAAACTTGAGTTGTCTGTTTAGTGCCATTTCTGTACAAGCTCGTAACACCATTATTTGTAAATTTCAATCAGAGCATACCATAAATATACATGAAAAATGAAAGCATTGCACTTGTTTCACTGTACCCACATCTGGGGCACAGTGAAACCCTGTCTGGGACACAATGAAACATCCTTAGCAAATGAATATATAACATTAAAATGAATAATTAAAACATTTAAACATGTTATGTATAAAAACTGAAGTAATATAGGAGACCAAACAAAATACAATAGGTCCCAGAAAGAAAAATATCCATTTTACTAAAAAAGGAGGAAAAGAACAATTGGCTAGAAATGACTGAAAACAGATTCATCATTTCAAGTTTACAAATGAAAAGTCAATGCCAAAAGACAATTAGCAATTCTGTCTTTTCGTCTGGCCAAATGCTAATGGTTTTGGTAGAATCATTTTGATTTGGCTCTCCATAGGTACGGTAACTGAAGCGCAATCTTTGATTTCCGGTTTCACAAATCTGTTCATTATTTTATTGCTTTTCCTAAGAAACACAACATCGTACTCTCCTCTTGCATCCTTTGGTCCCATTACTTGACCAACGTAAAACACATCTTTTTTCCCAATAATTGCAAATTTTACAAGAATATAGTCTCCTTCCACAGGCTCCTTTTTAAATGTTCAAAATCTTCCGGATTTATTGATTCCAGCATTTCATTTATAAAGTATTCTTCATTAAAAGACAAATTTATGTAGTTAGTTAGAGAACACGTTGGCAGACATTTATACGTGGATACGAAGACGGTGATTTATGTGATAGGAATCTAATTCAAGAAGACAAACCGACGAACGTCCACAATTGTTGTTGTTGTTGTTGTCGGAGAGGTTATGGGCTCTATTATTTCACCCAGCCACTACACTTATTATCGTGATATTACACTTATAATGTGAAATCACACGCAATTAGTCCACTACGAAGGTCACACGCAATGAATTTCACTACGAAGGTCGCAAGAACAATTGAGCATCAGGTCTATGTGCACATCTTACGGAACGCGAAACATAACAAAGGAAGTGCGTAGAAGCAAAAAACAGTGGAAGCAGGAGTATGTAACGGTGCAAACAAGAAACAGACAGTAATTTACAAATGAATATGAGAGTCATCCAAATATTGATTGATAGCATGTATTAGAGCAGGAGACATATCGGTAAGCAAGCAGGAGACATTGGTGGGGAGAGCTTTCTGAAGACTGAGAAGACGAGAAATAAAAGCCGGACGAAAAGAATCATACACAGGGCATTGGAATAATAAATGATTTACATCAGCACTCAGAGTACCACATAGACAGGAGGAGTGGGGGGAGAGGTTAAAACGATGTTTATACAGAGGAGTAAGAGCATGGTTAAAGCGAAGACGAATAATGTTGGTAATGTGACGGCGAGAATAGTTACCCTTCAAATACCAAGGATAGGGAGGAATACAAGGCTGAATATTGTAATAATAGCGACCTTTATAAGAAGCTGATCTAGTCCAATCCTCTTGCCACTGACCATAAGCATAATGTTTAAGAAGTGGATAAAAATCGGATAGAGGAACTGCAAGTTTAAGTAGGGATTTGCCATCACGAACAGCTCGCTTAGCGAATAAATCCGCCTGTTCATTCCCATAGATACCTATATGACTAGGGACCCAGACAAAAGTGAGAACCACCCCAGATTGATGCAAAGTATAAATGAGACTTTTAACATGATACAAATACCAGTTAAAAGAAAGATGAGATGACTTGAGCGACTGAACTGCACTGAGGGAATCCGTATAAATAGCTGCGTTAGGTATAGAATGATGCTTAATGTACATGAGAGCTTGACGAATAGCAAAAATTTCCACAGTGTAGATAGAAAAGTCACTGGGTAAACGATAGAGTTCAGCAACATTGGTATTGACAATATAGAACGCTGCTCCAACGCCAGAAGAGTTTTTTGAGCCGTCTGTATATATGTGGACGCCAGAATCACTTAGAGCAAAACGTAGCTTCTTAAAAGGAGGGCCAGTCAACGAAGAACCAGGAAGAGAAGAGGAAAAAGAAGATGTAGGGGAGATAATGATAGAAGGGACAAAAAATAAACAATCAAAATTTACTGAATAAACGGGGGAAGAAGCAGTGCGTAAGATAGTGTTTTTATAGGAAAGAAGAAATTGATATGCATACAACAAAGCAGGCATCTTACGACGGCGGGCCTGTGAAAGAAGAGAATATTCATCTAATAACTGCAATTTAGGAAGCAATAGGTGTTGAGCCAGAGCAAATATTTTAAGTAAATATTTAGATGTGATCATTTTACGGCGAATGGGAAGAGGGAGCTCACCGGTCTCGACAAGGAGAGCATTAGTAGGGGTAGACAACAATGCTCCAACACAAATTCTCAGGGCTTTAAATTGTAAAGTATTTAAGTGGTTAAGAACAGAATCCGACGCAGTATCTATAACATGCGCACAGTAGTCGAGTCTAGAGCGAATAGTAGCGGAATATAACAACTGAGCTGTGCCAGGGTCAGCACCCCATGATCGTCTAGTAACCACTTGGAGAATTTTAATATACATATCAGAAGAATGACGTAACTGAGTAATATGATGTTTCCAAGATAACGAGCGGTCTAGCATAACACCAAGGTATTTATGGGAGGAACAAAAAGGAATGACATGTGAATCGAAAACAAGTGGCTCAGAGTTAAACCTACGCTTAGAGGTAAAAAACATTGCACAGCATTTGGAGGTAGAAAGTTGAAGACCATGGAAAGTAAGCCATGTAATGACTTGCTCCATTAGCTGATATATATGGTGACGACACACATCGACATTACTATGAGAGTAGGCTAATAAAGAACTATATCATCAGCATAAAAGAGAATGCGAGCTTGTTGGGTAACCAATTGTTCAAGATTACTCATATACAGGGCGAAAAGCAGACCACTTAAAATGTCTCCCTGAGGAACACCGACAGATGACAGACGACAAGGAAGAGAAGAATAAGCAGATTTAAGTGAAAGTTTCCGATACGTAAACAAATTACGCAAGATGTGGAGAAAATGAACAGGAAAACCTTTCTGTGCAAGATTAGTCCAGAGAAGATGAAGTGGTATGGAGTCAAAAGCTCCTCGTATGTCCAAAAAAATAGCAATAAGACAATCCTTACGAATTTGCGTTAATAAAATATCGATAAGTAAAATGTTAATAGCATCTTGAGCACAACGACCTTTAAAGTAGGCGAATTGATATTTGGGAACCAAATTATAATATTCAAGAGACCACAGGATTCGTTGAAGGAGAATTTTTAAAAACGTCTTGCGGATACACGAACCAAGGACAATCCCTCGAAAGCCGTTAGCGTCAGTTTGAAGTTGACCAGGTTTGGGGATAGGCACTAAAAAAAAGTCATTCCAAGAGGTAGGAACAGAAGTAGTGAGAAGTATATTATTATAGAGAGCTAATAAAGCTTGTTTAGCACGTAGAGGGAGAATCCGGAGCATATCATATGATATATAATCAGGGCCCGGAGACGAACTCTTTGCATTACACAAGGTGGCCTCAAGTTCAGAAAGGTGTATAGGTTGGAGTAATACAGAAAAGCGGGAAGAGCATGGAGACAGGGGGATAGTAAAGTCGGGCACGACATAATCAGGAGTGAGGGAGTTGAGAAAGATAGATAGAATCTGTGGAGGGGTGACAGAGGGTGGAATGTATTGAGAAGCTCGGGTAAGGGAACGAATTGCACTCCATAAGTGAGAAGACGAAGTATGAGCGTTTAGGGAGGAAATAAAGGATCGCCATGCAGCACGGCGTTTAGAAAGAAAAACTCGTCTAGTATAAGCAATATGTTGTTTAAGACGGAAATAATGGTGGGGGGCTAATGTTTTCCTATATATCCGGAATAAACGGCGTCGTTTAAGAACCAGATTATGGCACTCCGAGTCCCACCATCGTAAAAAGGAAGAGGGGCGAGCAGAGTGGGAAGAAATAGGTTGATAGGGATGATAAAGATCGAGATAATCTTGTATAAATTGAAAGAGAGTAGAAAAGGACAAAATATTATCCGAAATAAGCTCAATACGATGGGTAACATAAGAAATAAAAGATACTCTATCAAAGTGACGGAGGGAGCGAACATTACTGAGACATGTAGGAGCGGAAGAAGAACTAGGAAACCTACCAAGACCATACGTAAGAATAATAGGGAAATGGTCGCTGGAATGTGTATCAGTAAGACGGTGCCAAGTTACAATCGAAGCCATTGCAGGACGACATAATGATAAATCCACAGCGCTGGGAGGAGAGCCAGGGGGAGTGAGGCGCGTGGGAGAACCATCGTTTAAAATGACAAAGTCATGCAATTGGGAGGCAGTGAGGAAATAAGAACCCAGGGAAGTATCACTACTGCTTCCCCACATAGAATGATGAAGATTGAAGTCCCCTAAGAGGAGAAGCTCGTTATGAGAAGAAAATTGCTGCAAGAATCGACACCATTGAATGTGAGAAATAGAAAGATCTGGAGGGCAATAAAGGTTAATAATGGAACAGCGATTATATGAGATACCAATAACAAATGTATGGGGTAGACAATACGAGATATGAAGACGTTGATAGGATAAACTATGGTGAATAAATAAAGCAACACCACCGTAACCAACACCATCACAGCGTTCAACATTAAAGCCATTTAAATAAAACTCAGAGGATGGGGAAAACCAAGTCTCCTGTAATGCTATAATGAATGGGGAAATTTCATTTATCAAAAATTGTAACTCATACCGTTTAGAAGAAATACTCCTAGCATTCCACTGCAGGATACGTAGCATCTAAAGAGAACATAGTGTGCACACAGTCACGAAGCTTATAAAGTGTATGTGCGACATGCGGCTGGTCCCCTAATAATTGAATAAGTTGTAGGAATAGTTGATGAATACCACTTTGGAGATACGCCTTTTGGCGTAGTACAGGGGAACTAGATGATTGAGAAGGAGCTGAAGGTAAACACTGAGAATTACGGGACGTAGACGGAATCGGAGACGGGGACGGGGAGGATGAAGATGAAGTGGATGGAAAGACCAAGGTATGTGAAGACACTGGAGTGGGTCGGATGAGATTAAGATACCCAGACTTATCGAAACCAGGTGTTGGAATGGGACGGGGCTCTGTCATAACCACCTGAGTAAATTTACGTTTCCTCGGGGTTTCCACAGGTGAAGTGGAACTAGTAGAAGGAAGAGGTGGAAAAAGATGGGTATTATTGGACATGTCAAATTGGGTTGAGGGTATTCTAGCAGACGCCTCGGAAAAGGATAGATTTTCTGTACACATAAGCTTTTTAAGGGCAGTTTGCTGTTGATGAGTAGGGCAGTTTGATGAGCCAGTATAATGGTCCTGATGACAGTGAACACAGCGGCGAATGTTTTCCTGACACTCTGATGTAAGGTGATGTAACGCGCAATGTCCACATCGGGGTGACTTAGCCTGACAGTTTTTAATCGTGTGTCCATATCGCTGACATTTTGAACAGATAATCGGGAAAAATATGAAAGGGGAAACCTCTAAATGCACTTGAAACAAAGAGACATATTGAGGAAGAGTCTGAGAGCGAAAAACAATCTTAACTGTTCCAGTAGGAACGTAGTTCACTCCACTGGGCTCCACAACCTTACGGTTAAGCCGCTTGACCGATTTGACCCGAACATCAGATTTGAGGTATTTAAGAATGTCAGCATCAGAAACATCCTTTTCCACACCGCGTATAAGTCCAACACGAAAGATATTGGAACTGGGAATATATGCTTTCAAGGAGTGAGTTGCAAGTATTGAATGACGTAGAAAGGAATTAGCTTGGATCGCGGAACTAAATTCCACCAATAATCTATTGCGTCCTTTGGGCGTTATACCTTTCACAAAAATATCATTATCGTAAAACAAGCGCCCAAGCGCCATGGGATGTAGCCCACCAATATTTTTCGACTTAGTTGATTCAACAAATACAATAAATGGGCCAAAATGAGCCTGTTGATAAACCTCCAACTCTTCAGGAGGTGGGGGAGGTGGAGGAGGCGGCTGAGCGGCATTAGACTGTTGAGGTTGTAAAGGCTGCTGTAATGAATTCGTATTTGGAGTGAGATTAATCAAATCGGTTTGCATCGGCACAGTTTCTTCACGACCAACATTGGCATTAGATGAGGGATCCGGTGCCTCATCTCCTCCACTACTTGTCACCGCAAGCAAACACCAGACTGCAACCAAAGAACGATCCGCACCGTACGAGACACACCAACGTCCACAATTGACAGGTAAAATATACTTTAGCACATATTGCAAGTGATTGTTCCTACGGAAGAGTGGGCCACAATCTGTCTCTGAGAGCGATCGTGGCATCCTTTACAACTGGACGCCCTATCGTGAGAGTGGGTCACAGTTTTGTTGAGTGTAACCTTGAAGGGCCGGTTTCATCAACGTGGGTTAAACCTTAACCCCGAGTTACACAGTTTTAACTCTGAGTTTGACTGTTCATTCCGTTTCATCAAGGAGGGTTATTTTTAACTCTAGGTTAAGACCGGAGTTAAGTTAACCCCTCCTTTCACCTGGGTTAAACTGTTTATTCGAGGTTAAAAGCAAAATGGCCGCCGTAAATCATGCATTTGATGCAGAGTTGCCTTATTTAAATTTGTTAAACGGTGTTCCTAACAGAAATAGGTCTGGTAAAACTTTACTTCTCGCAGCCCAACGTTTATAACATTATAGGGAAGTGAAAATAATGTAAATCTTACTTGGAATTCCTTTTAGAGGAGAGATGTGTTCATTGCCATGTCTAGGAACCCACCAGCCCGCCCTGAGAAATATATTTACTTTTATAACCTAATAAAGAACAGTAGCCGCCATCGTCCATGGCTCAAGTAGTTTCTTGCATTCTCATTGGTCATGGTGAACGGAATGTGACGTCATTGCCATCAATGCTGATAAATACATTGCATTACCAAATACAGTAGAGACAATACACGACACTTACGGATTTCGCCTTGCTAAAATGGGAGACAATTCGACGGTGGCGCTCCTAGTGACTTGACCTGAACAAATCGCGCTAAATTCAAATATCAATGGAAATGTATATAAGGAAATGGATAAATAAATTACGTCTAGAAAGAAAGTGGTATTGAGATATTAACAGCGAAGTTGCTAAAGCAATTCTGGATAAATGAATGAAGAATTATTTAAAAGGTTATTATTCAAAGACTGAAATTAGACATATAAACAAGGTGTGAAATGGACTGCTGTGAAATGGCTTAATCTTTCATTTATGCATTACTTTTTTAGCTTTAGCATACCTGCCTGAAATCTTATGGTTGGATTTGTCTTTTTTCCTCATTTAAAAACAATGTATCATCACATTAAGACATTTGTCAATAAAAATATCGGCACATTCCTTACACATATGATGCAATGAATTAACATTTAATAGCTGGACAATTTTCCTCTTTACATGAAGCCTACTAACAGAAAGAAAATCTATAAAATCCCGGCTTTAATCTGAGAAGAGGGATAAAAGAAAGAAAAGTTTGAAAATGTTGTCGATATTGATGCTTTGAGGAATATTTACGTACAATTAGAGTAAAAATGTAACATACCCTTGGCTGTATAGTCGAGGATTTTTAAAGTCGCTGGCCTGGAAATGATCTGAACAGATCTTATAATTCTTATACAAGCGTAACGTCCCTTCTTTCTTGTACACTTTATCCAAATCGCTTCTGTGGCATTTCAAAACCCACAGATCACATTTACAACAACACATCTGTATTGAAGGTTAACTGCTGCACTATACAATAAAATATGCGTATTATATTTTAAGCCCGTTAAAACATGGGTCGAGCAGGTCAGAAGATTATGAAGTACTATAAAAATCTCTGTCACTGGAAGAATATATATGCAAACACAATATTACTTACATGTTCTTGTCACGAGGGAACCTGAAGAACGAGCGCGCATTTTTCTCTACTTCGTAATTACTCCAGCCAAACACAGCACATACCTCTTTCCCCTCATGTTGAGAGGAGATATCAAGGAATGACACACGCTACTATTTAATAATGTCAACTCACTGAAAACGCATAAATAACACCAAACACTTCACACAAAAATACACGTGCTCTTATGACAGAATCAGTACCGTTCAGGTCTATCCGCTAGAGTGTGCTCCAATAGCTGACCCTCGATATCTCGCTCAGTGTCGTGTATTGTCTCTACTGTATTTGGCATTACCAACCCCGGCTGAATAAAAGCACAAACAAAAAAACACCATGTAAAATTACAATGCGGCTTTAACCGTCCGGACCAATGGTCTTGTCCAGGTCTTACCCTTATCCTAACCGTCCGCACGGCAAGAACCAGTCCAGACCAATCGTGTTTCCACATGAAACTAGAGGCGTAGGGCCGCTTCGCGGCTTCTAACCGTCCAGACCAATGGCCTTGTCCACGGCAAGAATCCTAACCGTCCAGACCAATCGTTTTGTCCACGGCAAGAATCCTAACCGTCCAGACCAATCGTGTTTCCACATGAAACTAGGGGCCTAAGGCCGCTTCGCGGCTTCTAACCGTCCAGACCAATGGTCTTGTCCACGGCAAGAATCCTAACCGTCCAGACCAATCGTCTTGTCCACGGCAAGAATCCTAACCGTCCAGACTAATCGTCTTGCCACTAGCTATCGAAGCACCTCACTCATTAGTTCCTCCGTACAGAGGTTGGCAGCTCTGAGCATAGCTTCACAACATCCTTCCTGAGAAGGCCGCGAGCGTGTAAACAAACGACAGTCGTTCCGCGCGCAGCTGAATGTAGCGAGTGCTGGGCTGCGAGAAGTAAAGCATTGATACCGTGGTCAGTAAATTCGTCGATGATGTTCGCGAGAGGTTAGAATACACAGCTGATCGAAACAAACTTGGGCTTGCGAACTAAACTAGAAACTACATTGACCGTAATAGTAGCAACAGCGGTATTACACAATATTGCTGTGGAGAACCGAGATGAACTTCCCCCACAGGACTTGACTCTGCATCAGTATCTCACAGGAAGGAGAAGGAATAGGAATGTTGGAATTGAGAATGGCATCATTCTTCACATTGATAACGACAGCACTACAGTGGCATATAAGAATGCAACTGCACAACACCACTTCAATAGTACAACACCTATGAATATTATACTGTGTATTACGTGGTTATACAGAAATGCACTTTGAAATTAAACCAAAGAGAATAAGTATATATTACTTTCGTGTGTGTTATTGCTATGAAGGTGTGCCAACTTTCAAAACACAACTCTTGGCACAGAGAAGCAAAAATTTTTAACCCTCTACTGCATGAATTATTTTTCGTTTTCGTTTGGTGAAGAAAATTTCAAGCTTTAATGTTCAACATACGTTCAGTGTATTCGATGTACCAGAAATTCTTAACTGGGGCTAATAGCTTAACACTCATATGTGATGTGGATTGCCACAGTTGAATATATATACGATTTTTTACGATTTCACGCTAAGCTTTTAACATTCAAAGACCGAACATTACTACCTACTGGCCATGGGTACGTACTGCAAGGCGCAAGTACAACTTGCAGAACCGTAGGTCGGTAATGTCTTTGAGGTTGAGCCAGAGGTACTCCTGAAGCCTGTGGTAATGTGATGGGGAGGGCCCACGTAAAATAAACGGTGGTTGGTTCGCGTGGATGTTGACGGGGTGGAAGGAGTACCTTTGGTTGTAGGGCTGTTTTGACTTATGTTATGTAAAAAAAAACAAGGCATCACTGGGATATGTGTTTAATTGATTGTACAGTTGAAGGTGTGCCATAAAACTACCTCTGCCTACAATATTTGTCCATTTAAACAGGTGAAAAGTTATTTGTTGCCAAAAGGCAACAGTATGCAGTAGAGGGTTAAGGAGCTGTTTTAGTTGTTTCGTAGATCGCACTGTAACGTGGGCAATATTATTAAATTCCCCTGTTATTCTTTCCCATGTATCCTCCTTTTCTTTTTTAATACCGTCAATCTCCTTGCATTCTGTAATACTTCGGTACTCGGTGGCTAATTCAATAAGTCATGATTTTTCTAAAGCAGAAAAATTCGTGCCACTATTTCTCTTCTGCACTTCTTCCATTTTTCGTTCAAGATCACGAAAGAATAATATCTACCACGGACCCGAGGAACTTGCTTGCTTGCTTGCTCGCTTGCTTGCTTGCTTGCTCGCTTGCTTGCTTGCTGATGCTTATGGGCTGTGTCTACGACATGCTTGCTTGCTTGCTTGCTTGCTGTGTCTACGACATTTCACCCAGTCAATACTCCCTTACTTATGACATAGAACGAGTACTAACGAACACTTCCGTTCAAGAATATATGTTTGATCTTTCAAGTAGGTTACACAAACACTATTTTGCACTATATCACATAATAATCCTAGTTTGCTACATAACACTGATCCCATAAAGGCCGGTCTCCACTGATTAACATTTAACCCTCTACTGCATGAATTATTTTTCGTTTTCGTTTGGTGAAGAAAATTTCAAGCTTTAATGTTCAACATACGTTCAGTGTATTCGATGTACCAGAAATTCTTAACTGGGGCTAATAGCTTAACACTCATATGTGATGTGGATTGCCACAGTTGAATATATATACGATTTTTTACGATTTCACGCTAAGCTTTTAACATTCAAAGACCGAACATTACTACCTACTGGCCATGGGTACGTACTGCAAGGCGCAAGTACAACTTGCAGAACCGTAGGTCGGTAATGTCTTTGAGGTTGAGCCAGAGGTACTCCTGAAGCCTGTGGTAATGTGATGGGGAGGGCCCACGTAAAATAAACGGTGGTTGGTTCGCGTGGATGTTGACGGGGTGGAAGGAGTACCTTTGGTTGTAGGGCTGTTTTGACTTATGTTATGTAAAAAAAAACAAGGCATCACTGGGATATGTGTTTAATTGATTGTACAGTTGAAGGTGTGCCATAAAACTACCTCTGCCTACAATATTTGTCCATTTAAACAGGTGAAAAGTTATTTGTTGCCAAAAGGCAACAGTATGCAGTAGAGGGTTAAGGAGCTGTTTTAGTTGTTTCGTAGATCGCACTGTAACGTGGGCAATATTATTAAATTCCCCTGTTATTCTTTCCCATGTATCCTCCTTTTCTTTTTTAATACCGTCAATCTCCTTGCATTCTGTAATACTTCGGTACTCGGTGGCTAATTCAATAAGTCATGATTTTTCTAAAGCAGAAAAATTCGTGCCACTATTTCTCTTCTGCACTTCTTCCATTTTTCGTTCAAGATCACGAAAGAATAATATCTACCACGGACCCGAGGAACTTGCTTGCTTGCTTGCTCGCTTGCTTGCTTGCTGATGCTTATGGGCTGTGTCTACGACATGCTTGCTTGCTTGCTTGCTTGCTGTGTCTACGACATTTCACCCAGTCAATACTCCCTTACTTATGACATAGAACGAGTACTAACGAACACTTCCGTTCAAGAATATATGTTTGATCTTTCAAGTAGGTTACACAAACACTATTTTGCACTATATCACATAATAATCCTAGTTTGCTACATAACACTGATCCCATAAAGGCCGGTCTCCACTGATTAACATTTAACACCAACATGTTAAATTTAACATGTTACAATTGACATGTATATTGTGTTTGTGTCTTCCAATTGACTTTGCATGTTAACTCAGAATGTTGAGGTTAACACTTTTAACATGTTGGCGTGTTTTCCGCTCAAAGTGGAAAACATGTCAAGTCAATTCGTTGTTCGTGAGATGTTGGCACAGCTTCGGCAACTTCCTTGCCGTTTCCGTGTCAACAGATAGCCAAACGACGCAAACGACGTGCTTCTCGTGAAGTAGGATTATAGTTACAACACTCCGCAACACTCATTCTCTTTGTTATAAGCTACAAATACAGTACCAGTACCGGTATGCGTACGCGTGTCGTTCTGTTTGCACTATACTAAAATTTATAGTCAGAAATGGAGTGGAGCAAGATTCCTTTACTTAATTAATGATATAATAGAAAGGCCTTGTTTGTAGGATGTCTCATCAAAGGAATACAGAGATAAAGCGAAGAAAGCCGACAGTTTCCGGGAACTCTATATTATAATTATTCCCGCCAGTGCATCGAAAAAAACCTAGCATACCTCCGCTCCCAGTACAGTCGAGTATTGCAAAAAATCAGAAAAAGTCTGAAGTCGAAGGGCGGGAACGAACGAAGTTTATACTTCATAGTATCTTGCTTTTGAAGCAATGAGCAGGATGAGGGGAGGAAATGTGTCTGATAAAACTGCATTTGAAAATCATAACAAGAAGCAACAGTGGCAATAACAAAGGCCAAATCTTTTTCATCTGAGTCCATTGTCCTTGTTTGAAAATACTAGACACCACTTAAATTTATTACCACATACTGATATGATGAACTACCTACATATAAACAAAGAAAGTTAAGTTTAACATGTTTATTAAGTGTGGACACAATGTTAAATGAAACAGTATTCAACATTTAACATTTAACATGTTGATGGTGTCACCAGTTAACATTTAACACTTTTAACATTTAACATGTTGTTGTTAAATGTTAATCAGTGGAGACCGGCCTTAAGAGAAACTTCCGTTCTTGCAAACACACTTGCTTGCTTGCTTGCTGATGCTTATTGGCTGTGTCTACGACATTTCACCCAGTCAATACTCGCTTACTCATGTAAACACACTAGTATAAATGAAAAACTTCAGTTCAATAATTGATGCTTGAGCTTGCAAGTAGAAAAACACAAAACACTGATCTTCACTATATCACATAACAACCCTAGTTTGCTAGAGCAGACTGTTTTCATACGGGAAACTTCCAATCTTGCAATCACACTGCGTCTAAAGCTTCACCCACACGAAGAATCCAAAATAGCACTCGCAAGTAATACACTATTGATATGAGGAATCACTCAAATGGAACCTTCAAAAGCATGAGCAATTCTCACCCTATATTACAGACAGAATTATAACACGATATTGGCTTCATCTAGAAACAAATTTAGCACTCGAATAATCTCGACTGTAGGATTACAGAGCAAACAAGAAACACTGGTTGGAAAAACCTGCTTGAGTCGCTTGAGATTAGTCATAAGTTTTTTACGGGGGTTAGCATATAAAGAACATTCAAATAAAATGTGGTTGGAGTCGCCATTACGAATATTTGTACCACACAAACAGTTTGTATCCTGCGTTAAATGGAAACGTGATCCATATTATGGTGTAAGGGCATGATTAAACCGTAACCGAATGATGTTAATAATATGTCGTCTAGTATAAGATCCCCGTATAAACCAAGGTTTAACTAAAAGTGTTGGTTGTAAATGATAATAGAAGTTACCTTTGACTTGTGCAGTCTGTCTATAGAAATTCTGCCATTCTTGACGCCCCTCCTGTCGGATAACAACTACATAATCAGAAGCTGGAACAATATTGTTAGTATTCGGAACAGGAAGACGAGAAGCTTGTTTTGCAAGACAATCTACTTTTTCATTGCCCTCGATACCCACATGACCTGGTACCCATACTAAAGTTATGTAAATACCGACGTTGTCAAGCATATAAAGGAGACTCTTGACATTATATACATACCAATTATAGGATAATTCATACGAAACCAAAGATTGTAATGCACTCAGCGAATCCGTATAGATTGTAACTCGCGTATATCCCTGTCGCTGAACAAAAAGTAAAGCTTGCTGTATAGCGAATAACTCCGCCGTAAAAATCGAACAGTCACTAGGCAAACCATATTGTTCTTTAACATTTAGAGAAGGTATTTAATAAGCGGACCCAACTCCATGAATGTTCTTTGCCCCATCTGTAAAAATGTTTATACTTCGTGGAATATTAGAAAATTTCACTCTTTTAACAGGACAAATCTCGGTCTCCTGCAGACAAGTAACGTTAGTAGAGCCATTACGTATAGGCCATATTATTTGAGGCTTATAATAAGAAACCTGATAGGGTAAGGTATAGGGTATTAAATTAACACTGTGTAATAAGGTGGACTGTTTCGACTTCAATGTAGTAAAAGCATGAAACAGTACTGGCAATCTGCGCAAACCCTGACGCCGTACGGAATAATACTCCGAGAGTAACTGTAACTTCGGAATTAAAGGATGACTTGTTAAAAAAAACTTTTTAAGTAAATATTTCGTCGCAAGTATTTTTCTACGTACTTGTAAGGGAGCTTCGCAGGATTCGACTAAAAGTGCATTGGTAGGTGTGGACTTTAAAGCTCCAATACAGGAGCGTATTGCTTTATATTGACAAGTGTTAAGAATATTCAAGTTAGTATACGATGCCAAGTCAAAAATATGTGATCCGTAGTCCAATATCGATCTAATAGTGGTTTTGTACAAAGATAGCACCCCCAACGGGATCTGCCCCCCATTGCCTACGGGTTACAGCTTGTATGACCTGAACATACCGTTCACTCTTCGAACGCAAATACAAAAAATTATGTTTCCATGTAAGTTTTTGATCGATAAATAACCCAAGATATTTATGGTAACTAACCACTGGTATTTCATACTGATCAAAAGCAAGTGGCGATCGGTCATAGGTTCGGTGATGTGTAAATATCATCGCTCGACATTTCGCTATGGAAAGATTTAACCCATGGGCCTCTAACCATGTTCTAGCTTCATGAAGCGTGAAACTAATATGTTGTCGACAGAGCTGTAAATCTTCATGTGTATAATAAAGCAAAAAATCGTCAGCATACTCCTGTAGTCGAGCATGACGTAAAATGACCGTTTCGAAATCTTTCATGAAAAGAGCGAAAAGAATACCACTCAGAATATCGCCCTGTGGCAACCCATTACTTACCTGCCGGGGCGGGATTGTATAAGGTGTCGATTTAAATCTGAGTGTTCGATAAGTCAGAAGTTGTCTGAGAATGATAATAAATCCCTCAGGAATCTTGAGTTGCAAGTTTTTCCCATAATATGTTCAAAGGTACGGAATCATAAGCCCGTTGAATATCAAGGAAAACCGCTATGGTACTATGTTTTCTATGACGAGCTAATAGTAAATCGATAACAAAACTATTAAATGCATCAGATGTACTGCGTCCCTTAAAAAAGGCGTATTGATATCGAGGCGTCAAGTTATAGTATTCTAATACCCATATGATTCTTCGAAGTAAGATCTTTAGAAAGACTTTACGGAGGCACGAACCGAGGACTACACCTCGATAATTACTAACCTCAGTGGGTAATTGCTTATTTTTAAGAATGGGAATTAGAAAAAATCATTCCAACTAACAGGTGTACTATGATTGCGAAAAATATCATTATACCTGTTTAATAATGCCTTCTTTGCTCTAATAGGTAATAATTTGAGCATTTGATATGATACATTATCTGGACCTGGGGAGGAATTTGAGCACGATTGGAGTACTGCCGCTAATTCCTGATAATCGCTGGGTTGTAGCAATACGGAAAAACGTGCATCTAGTGGGTCTTGGGAATGAACATACTGTGGTACAACAAAATCTGGCGTCTCTCGAACAAGAAAATCAGATAATATCTGATCTGGGATGGTCTTGGAAGGGGAGTGCTGTGTAACTCGTGTGATTGCCCTGATGGCATTCCACAAGTCTGCAAGTGGAACCTGACGCGTGAAGGACGATATAAACTCCCTCCAAGCGACACGACGCTTTTGATGGAAAATTCGGCGAGTTTGTGCTATGTGTCGTTTGAGCCGGAAGTAATTTTCAGGTGTTGCGTGCTGCCTATATTGTCGAAAAAGTACTTTGCGGGTTTGAATCAGCAAATGACATTCCTCGTCCCACCACTTAACATGCGCAGGTTTCCTAGAAGATAAAGGGGGTGAAACGATGATGGGGTGGTGAAGATTAATATAATCTGTTAAAAACTGCAGTAAAGTTTGATATGAAATATTATTTTCCGGTATTTTTTGTAACGCATCCTCAATGTAAGCGGTATATATTTGCGGTTTTAATCTCCTCAACGATCGAATCATGTTATTTTGCGATGTGTGCGGCGGTGGAGAAAAGGGTCTGCCTACACCATAAGAAATAACAATAGGGAAATGATCACTGGAATAAGTATCACTCAAAGTATGCCATGTAGTGATAGACACCATATTTCTCTTACACAATGTTAAATCTACTGCGCTAGGAGGGGCAGAAAGCGCAGTCAAACGCGTAGGAGAGCCATCATTCAAAATAGCAAGAGCATGGTTATTTACTGCATTAAGGAACTGTGTACCTTGAAGTGTATCCAAATTTCCTCCCCACAGTGTGTGATGAAGATTAAAGTCTCCAAAAATAAAAACATATGGTTCGGTAGTAAATTGTTGAAAGAATTGGTTCCATTGTCTCTCAGTAATGGAAAATTCAGGAGAATAGTATATATTCACAAGTAAAATATGCATATAATATAATCCTATAACATATGTATGGGGTATGGCCTGAATATTCGAATGAATGCGATATGTCACGGACGAGTGGACCAAAAAGGCAACCCCACCGTAACCGGGTCCATCATTACGTAAAACTTTGTAATTAGGATACTTAATGCGAGTCTCAAGATTAAACCAAGTTTCTTGTATAGCTAAAAAGTGAGGTACTGTTTCCTGAATTAATTTAAATAGCTCATGACGTTTGTTCATGAGACTTCTAGCGTTCCATTGAGTGATTCTTATCATAGAATGGAATAAAACTGCAAACCCTGTCCCTTAACTGGAATACATTATGAGCTAACGCGGGGTGATCACCCAATAATTGTACCAATTGCTGAATAGATTGATAAAGACCACTTTGAAGATATTCTCTTTGCCAATGAAATGACGAAAGCGGTTGCGCCATTGAGGCGCTACTCGTGGCAACAAGTTCGTCCAAAGGTGCCTCCATCCGCCGGCTTGCGCCATTGGAAGCAGGTGTAACACTTGAAGCTGCCATATCCATGCGGGGAATCTCCCGACCCAAATTTTGATAACCTTCCTTATCATATCCTGGGGCTGGTACTGGTCTCGGTGATTTTAAAATTACTTGTGTGAATTTTCTCTTACGGGGATTCGACTGTGTAGGAGTCTGCTCCTCCCCAGTTACTTACTTACTTACTTACTTAATCCGGTCCTCTTGTACCTTGAGGTGTCGAGGATACGAGAGATCTCCATCTACTCCTATCTCCGGTAATGGCAACGGCCTCTCGTACCGAGAGTCCCCTCTCCTGCAGTGCTTCTCTAATCCCCTCCTCCCATGTCTTCCGTGGTCTTCCTCGAGCCTTCCTTCCTTCCACTCTCACCTCGCTCATTAACCTCGGCAAGCGGTCTGTAGACATTCGGTGGACGTGGCCAAACCATCTCAATTGATATTCTTGGATGGTTTTCTCCAGTGGCTTCATATTCAATACTTTCCGGATGGCTGTATTCCTGATCCTGTCTCTCCTGGTTTTGTCCTCTACTTTCCGGAGGTACCTCATCTCTGTCGCCTGGATTCTGCTCTTGGTTCTCTCTGTTAGCACCCAGGATTCGCAGCCATAGGTCAATGTGGGAATAAAGGTGGATTTGTAAACGGCTAATTTTGTGCCCTTTGAGATCTCCTTCTTGTTGAGGAAGTTTGTTCGGATGGCATTAAACAAGCGCCCTGCTGTTCCTATTCTTTCTGTTATTTCTTCCTCCATCTTCCCATCTGAGCTGATGATTGAGCCAAGATACTTGAACTTGGTGACTTGTTCTAATGGTTTACTATCTACCATGATACAGTGTCTCTCCTCATTCCTGCTGATAACCATAGTCTTTGTCTTGTCCGCATTCACCTCCATACCTTTTTCCTTAAGCTCTTCCACCCATACATTGATGTTGTGCTGCAGGTTTTGTTCGCTGGAGGCAACAACAATCAGGTCATCAGCAAATGCCAGGTCAGAAAATCGTACTGGTCGCATGAGATAATTTCCGACCGTCAATTTCTTGATTTTCTCATGACACAGCTTCATAATATGGTCGAGGTATACGATGAAAAGAAGGGGGCTAAGACTGCAGCCCTGCCGGACTCCTTGTCTCGTAGTGAACTCTGCTGACCTCACATTTCCTGTCCGCACGTAATTCCGACAGTTCTTATACAGACTCATGATTGAACTGCAAAGTGACTTGCTAACTCCATACTCCTTTAGGACTTTCCAGAGTTTGGACCTCGGGACTCTATCAAATGCCTGTTTCAGGTCAATAAAGGCAGCATGAAGGGTCTTGTTCTTTTCCAGTAGCTTTGCACTGGCCATCCTAACAGTAAATATGAGATCTTGCGTGCTTCTATTTGGGCGGAAGCCACACTGGGCTTCTTCAAGTTTAGCCTCTACCTCCTTTCTTAATCTAGTCTCCAGGATCTTTGAGAAGACCTTCCCAGGCACTGATAACAAGGATATGCCACGGTGATTACTGCACTCTCGATTGTCTCCTTTCTTAAAGATGGGGACGATGACTGCTACTTCCCAATCTCTAGGTACCTTTTTTGTTCTCCAGGCCTCCACCATAATCTTGAATAGAAAGTTTTCTGCTTTCTTTCCCAAGTTCTTAATCATTTCTGGGGCAATTCCATCATGTCCTTGGGCCTTCCCATTCTTGAGTTGTTTAATAGCCAACTGCATTTCATTTATCCTTAAGTCCTCTCCTTCTTCTTGTTCTCCTTCTCCCCCCGTCTCCTCTCTTTCCTCACTTGACCATGGGCTGTCTTCATTCCCATTTCCATTCAGTAAATCATTAAAATATTCTTTCCATCTCTCCTTTATTTCTTTCTCTTCTGTTAAGATTTTCCCTTCCTTATCTTTTATAAACTTTAGAGGGCACTGTTTCTCCTTTCTCATGTTTTTCAGTGCTCTATAGAACAGCTTCTGGTTCTCTTTATAATTTTTCTCCATTCTTTGTCCGAATTCTTCCCAAGACTGTCTTTTCGCTGTTTTCACTAGGTCTTTAACCTTTCTTCTTTGTTCCTTATACATCTCATGGTCCTCAGCATCCTTGCTTCTTAAGTATTTCTTCCACATTTCCTTTTTCTTTCTTACTTCTCCCTTGATATCATCATTCCACCAGCTTGTTCTTTTCTTGTACTCCCCCACCTTTGTTGTTCCACATACTTTACTTGCCACTTCTAATAGTATCTTCTTGAACATGTTCCACTTTCCCTCCAGGTCCATTTCCTCGATCCTCTCCTCTATCCTCTGACACTCCTCCTCCACTTCCTGTGTGAACTGCTCCTGTACCTCCCTGTTCTCTCTTAACTTATACACCTTAATCTTTTCTTGCTTCTTGTTCTTAGGTTGTTTCCTCTGTACCATTGCTGTTGTTTCCATTGTTGTTA
Organism: Anabrus simplex; assembly: GCF_040414725.1. Taxonomy (NCBI): domain Eukaryota; kingdom Metazoa; phylum Arthropoda; class Insecta; order Orthoptera; family Tettigoniidae; genus Anabrus; species Anabrus simplex. Next base: position 883,948,832 of record NC_090265.1, on the reverse strand, counting down.
TCAAGGGAAAATGGTCGCTTCCTATTTCATAGCCACGGTATACTCGACAGTCTGTCACCTTCTGGAGGTGATCTCTCTTCACTAACAGATAATCTATGATGGAGCGCTCATCTCGGCTGGGGTCCTCCCTCGTGTACATATGTATCATCTTATGCGGGAACATGGTGTTCACTGCGACGAGATTATTGGCAACGCAGAAATCAACAATCCTCTCACCATTGTTGTTAACCACAGGCTCACCATGCCGGCCAACAGCTCCGCCACTTCCCTCTGGCTGGTTTCCGACTCTGCCGTTGAGATCTCTTAATACAATGATTTCCCCTCGAGTGTCATCCACCACATTCTGTAGCTCTTCGTGGAACCTATCCTTCTCCTCCTTTCTTACATCGTCGTTCACTCCGTAAACCACAATAAATGTCATCAGCTCCATCTCTGGATCTAATCGTATGCTGACCGTTAGAATTCTATCCGTGTGGAATTTCCAATCCTGAATCTTGTTTCTGAAGTTCTTGTGGATCAGTAGTGCTACTCCTGATTTGGCCCTTAATCTGATGTTAACTCCACTATAAATGAGCACATGATCGTTCACCACTGTATCTACCCCTTGACCTTTCTTTTTTGTCTCTGTCAGTGCCAGCACTACAAGTCTTGCTCTCTCGAATTCTGCCACTAATTCATTCTCCTTTCCAGCTAGTCCTCTTATATTCCATGTTCCAAATCTCATAATCCTTTTTCCTCGCCATGTTGCCATCGGGTTCAGCAGTCCGGTGTATCTCTCGTTTTTACTTTTCATGAGAATTATTTCGGGCATGTGAGATATGGGCCCACAGTGCCTATAGGGCAGTGAGGGGGCTGCCCTCTTTTGGCCTCTGCCCCTGCCATGCTGCAACTTCAGGACCGGTGGTGTTCTCATTCCCTACTCCCTGAGACAAAGATTTTCTTCCTTCAGGACCTACAGCTGAAGGTCTGTCATTTAGTCTGGCCCCTCATCCTCGACCTTACCGGCAAGGGTGACCCTGCCAGGAGCCGAAGCTCCCGCCGGCATCGCTCTCGGGATCACTGAGGCACGCAAGCCTCCCTACCACGTCAAGGTACCAGACCATGGGGGAGGTCCTCCCCAGTTAAAGGGGGAAAATTTTGGGAATTGTCTACTACATTATATTCACTAGGTTGGACTTTTTGTACAGCGTCCTTGAACGATAAGTTCTGATGGCTCATGATCTTTTTAATGTGGATTTGCTGTTGGCGAGTTGGACAGTCAACATCTCCAGTTGAATGGGTACCGCGACAATGCACGCATTGCAGGAAAGTTTCCGTACAGTTCGCAGTAGTATGGTGCAATGCACATTTCCCACACCTTGGACTTGTCGCTCTGCAATGCTTATCAACGTGACCGTACCGTTGGCATTTTTTACAGATGATGGGAGCAAAAACATATGGCTCCACCTTTAAATGCACCTGATATAATGACACATACTGTGGAAGTTTCTGCGCACGAAAAACCACTTTTATAGATCCAGTAGGGACATACTGTGTTCCTTCTTCGTTAACAATTCTACTGTTCAAACGCTTTACAGATTTTATAACAGCAGGAGACTTTAACTGCTTTAATATAGCATCATCTTTCAAGGTCTTCTCCACTCCCCTGATAACTCCTACCCGCAATACATTAGAGCTAGGTATGTATGCCCGTAACTTAAGCTCAACTAATAAAGGGTGCTTCAAAAATGAATTTGCCTGTACGGCATATACAAATTCTATTTGTACCCTATTTCGTCCCTTGCGGGCCACTGATTTTATGCCTGGAATATTTTTCTCATAGAAAATTCTACCCAGGGTCATAGGATGTATGTTACCGACATTGCCTGTTTCTGTGGATTCCACAAAAATAATAAAAGGTCCATAATGAGGACTAGGATAAAGTTCCCGCGACTCAGTCTTCGAAATCGAAGCACCAGCCTCTTTATTCACCACCTCTTTTGGTGTATTCGATTTACTCACTGTACCACTATTCTCACTTGGACTATCATCCTCATCCTGGTCCATTTCAACTGTCTCTTCTCGAGCAACTGTGAGGGTTGAAGGATCAGGAGACTCCTCACCACCACTTTGCTCCCCCATAACGTACGAATTACACTCGTAGAATCACTACTCAATACCGTCCACGCTACCTCTTCACAGCAACTGTCCACTCAACTGCACACTAGCACTGCTAAGAGGGAACTGCGATTGCAAACACACTTCTTCTATAGTGTCACACACTCTGATCACTGCCTGCTCGATCTGCATCCGATGGCTGCTTATACTGCCTGCTCATTACAACATTTTAACATGGCACAAAATGAAACACTCCGTTTACAAATACCCACAGCAGGTGGCAGCACCAACCGGCTCCAGACCTGTCGGAATGAAATAGCGGGAAATAGGATAGACTGTACTTGTTTTCAGTGAAAATGGTGTACTGCTGCGTGCCTTTCTGCAAATCAAAGAAAGGGAAACCAGAATGCCGTGATATTTCATTCCATGATATAACTTCAAGTACACAATTGCGTCGAAAGTGGTTAAGTATTATATCCAGGGAAGGAAACAGCAAGGGAAGTAAATGGATTCCTTCTGATTATTCCGTGGTTTGCAGTCTACATTTCGTAAATGACGATTTCAAAGTGACCAGCAAAACGCGGAAATTAAAAACAGGATCTGTACCCAGCCCTTTCCCTGATTATCCCGCTTATAAACAACCGCTAATTTCAGCGATGATTAAGAGAAGGGATTCAAGCACAGAGACGTCTAACAAGAGCTCTTCAAACACCATTGCAGAAAATGGTAAGCGTAAGGTTTGAAGTATTACATACTAAGTAATATAATATCTGGGGACACTGTAATGTTAATGTGAAGGTACAAAACAGAATAATATGCTGTCATAGATTCCATTGTCCGCCTCTGTGGTGTAGTGATTAGTGTGATTGGCTGCTAACGCCGGAGGCCCGGGTTCGATTCCCGACTCTGCTACGAAATTTGAAAAGTGGTACGAGGGCTGGAACGGAGTCCACTCAGCCTCGGGAGGTCAACTGAGTAGAGGTGGGTTCGATTCCCACCTCAGCCATCCTGAAAGTGGTTTTCCGTGGTTTCCCACTTCTCCTCCAGGCAAATGCCGGGAGCTTTCTTCACCCTTCCTTGTCTATCCCTTCCAAGGTCCCTGTTCAGCATAGCAGGTGAGGCCGCCTGGGCGAGGTACTGGTCATCCTCTCCAGTTTCATCCCCCCGACCCAGAGTCTGAAGCTCCAGGACACTGCCCTTGAGGCGGTAGAGGTGGGATCCTTCGCTGAGTCCGAGGGAAAAGCCAACCCTGGAGGGTAAGCAGATTAAGATTCTATTACGAGTTTTTTGCTAGCAGTATAAAATCGTGTCAATATACTGCTCTTTCTATTACTATTATTATTTACGCAAGTAGGGCCTATTTAGTTAATTGGTTAATTCCAGTGGCTCGGGGGCTGGGGTGTGTGTGGCATATTCAGCATTAGAAATCATCCTAGGTAGGGCTTTCATCTTCACAGATATGCAAGTCGCCTAATATGCCGTCTATTATTATTATTCCCTGAGTATGTACTTGATTTACTGGAAGATTTTCGTGAGCCCCCTGAGTCAGTGTGTGTCACTTCGGAAACTGCTTACCAGGGATTAGTGTGTGGTTATTTAGTGCGAGTAATCGAAGAAAAAACAGAATGCAGCACGTGCTTGAATAACGTTTCTACCTCATTTAATTCATCCCCATTGATAGCTGCGCTAGCCCTAGCAACGATTTATTGGCCTAATTATGAGGCTTCAGAAATTTGTTGAGGCGGCTCTACCGTACTGCAAGAAATCTGCAAGTCTGCTCCAGACTATAAAAAACTATGTTCTACCTTCTTTGTGCCAATGTAAGTTTTTAAAGTGTTTTAGTAACAATAAGCACCAGGAACTTGTGTCAGAAACTGTGGTGGCCAAAGTCGTGAAACCTCTACTTAGTAATGTAGGGAAGTACAATACAGACAAAGTTTCCAGGTTTTCTTGTTCGTCGAAACCTCTTTCTCGAAAAGTGCTGAAGCTATAACTCTCTAGAGCACCACTTTATACGTAAAATTCTTTAATATTTCTCTTACTTTCAGATTTTAAATTTTGCTGGTATGCTTATCTAGTTGTATTCACGCGGTAAATGGGTACGTTTGGTGCTGTCATCTAGTGGCAGATTGTTTGTAAGGCGTGTTACACGTTTGAGTATGGAATGAGCAGGCAGTTTAAGCAGCCATCGGATGCAGATCGAGCAGGCAGTGCTCTGATAAACCAACATATCACTCTCAAGGAATACTCTAATGATATGAGGAATCACTCAAATGGAACCATTAAAAACATGAGAACATCTCACCGTATATTGTTGACAGAATTATAACACGATATTGGCTTCATCCAGAAACAAATTGAGAACTCTAATAATCTCTACGGTAGGATTACATAGCAAACAAGAAACACTGGTTGGAAATACCTGCTTGAGTCGCGTGAGATTAATCATAAGTTTTTTACGTGGGTTGTCATTTAAAGAACATGATGTGGTTTGGGTCTCCATTAGTAATATTTGTACCACACAAACAGTTTGTATCCTGCGTTAAATGGAAACGAGATCTATATTGTGGGGTAAGGGCATGATTAAACCGTAACCGAATGATGTTAATAATATGTCGTCTAGAATAGGATCCTCGCATAAACCATGGTTTGACCGGAATTGTTGGTTGTAAATGATAATAAAAGTTACCTTTGACTTGTGCAGTCTGTCGCCACTAATTCTGCCATTCTTTACGACCAGCTTGTCGAACAGCTACTACATAGTCAGAAGAAGGAACAATATTTTTAGTATTAGGAACAGGGAGACGAGAAGCTTGTTTTGCAAGACAATCTACTTGTTCATTTCCTAAGATACCCATATGTCCTGGTACCCATACTAATGTTATATAAATACCGAAATTGTCAAGCATATAGAGAAGACTCTTGACATTGTATACATACCAATTATAGGATAACCCATACAAGACCAACGACTGTAATGCACTCAGCGAATCCGTATATATCGTAACCCTCGTATAGCTCTGACGCTGAACAAAAAGTAAAGCCTGCTGTATAGCGAATAGCTCCGCAGTAAAAATCGAAACTTCACTAGGTAAACCATATTGTTTTTTGACATTTAGAGAAGGTATATAATAAGCGGCCCCAACTCCAGTAGTATTCTTGGCCACGGACCTGAGGAAGAAAACGAAATACCGCGCAAGAAATGAACAAAAGAACCACGCAAGAAGTGTGTTCATGATTTTTGATTTTTAGTCACTGCCTCCTTGATTATTAGGGCAGCTGTTTCCTGCGAGGTTTAAAGCGGTGTTAGTTAACCCTGTGCCGAAATAGCTTGGTGAAACGCGTGACTTGTAAGAATGAGTTAAAATATTAACCCTAAGTTAACAAACCCAGAGTTAGAGTATATTTAACCCACGTTGATGAAACCGGGCCTAAGTGTCTTAGCCGCGCCTTGTTGCTCTCACACAGGAGAGGAAATATACTCATGCATGTACTGTGGTGAGACTTTCACACACATAGGGGATGGACGTTTGGCAGATGCGCTAAATGAATTATGAATCAGTGTTCACAAGATTTTAATTAATCCTGTTCAAGGTGAATTGTAGATTTGAGGTAGGCATAGTGATTGGAATAGTATTACCTTATGCATCACGTGTAGTAAGGTACAGTATTTACACATATCACTCACACAGGAGAGGAAATATACTCATGCATGTACCGTGGTGAGACTTTCACACACACAGGGGATGTACGTTTGGCAGATGCGCTAAATGAGGATACGCATTCAGACACCGAAAAGACATTATGTAGTTAGTTAGAGAACATGTTGGCACGTGGATACGAACGGTGAATTATGTGATAGGAATCTAATTCAAGAAGACAAACCTACGAACGTTCGCAATTGACAGGTAAAATACTGCTAACATCTGACATCCAGCAGATACATCATGCCAACCAACAACCACCAAACAGATGAAGAATGCTTTACCTGTACAAAAGTGATCACTACTGACGAAATTACGGTGGAATGCGACCGCTGCAACTCACACGTACACAAAGACTGCTCAACCCTAACACAAGGAGAGTATGACATTCTGAAAAGGAGAAACCAGAAACTCATGTGGTTCTGCACCGCCTGTAAGCGTGCTGCCCAGGTAAAAGAACACGGCTGCATAAACCTAATCAAAGATCTCCAAAAGAGGCTGGACAATTTGAGGGAATACTTGACCCAGCAAATGGAAACCGAGCTAGAAAAGCGAATCAGTAATGCCGTCAGGGCCGAGCTGGAAAACACGATGGGGACCCACCGCCTATACCAAAAAGAACCAAATGAACCAAAAGTAACCAAAAAGGGAAGGGAAGGAAGTGGAACCAACACCCAAATCAACCATGGAAGAGTCACAACTGCAGTCACAAGGCACAACGAAGCGGAGAAGGAGACATTGCAACAAACCATGTCAGAGGACAAAGTGGTGCACCACCAGATAGACCAGATGGAGGATATGAACAACAACGGCCAGGAGCACAACGGACACAACAATGCGAATAGTGCAAAAGAAATAAATGACATCTCGCCATCGGAACAGATAATAATGAACTCGTTCGTAACAGCAGCCAAAATGAGCACGGGTGGAGAGAAAGGGAATGGCGATCGCGATAACACGTGGAAGAATGGTGGGAAAAGAAGAATGCAGAAAATGGACGAAGATAGTCTTGTACACAAAACCTCAGACAACAGCGAGATAGACAAGTATAATACTCAGATGACATGGAAGCCTAGACCAACACCTCCACGAAGGAGTAATATGCAATTCCGCTGTCCTAACGAAGCACAAGCAGAAACACCGCCGAGAAAGGAATATGAGTTGGTGCAGGTAAAAACTCCAGACCTGGAATATGCCAATTTTCCGGAGCAAGTTGCCAGCAAATCAAGTAGAAAGCAAACTAGACAGCAATACGCAATGATAAGCACAGGTCAAAGAGTTGAAGAATTGCAAGCGGCAAAGAAGAAAGCTTGGCTCTTTATGGGGCGTTTGAGCCCGCACACAACCTCCGATGTCATAAAGAAATACCTAGAAAACAGAGGAATCAAAGACGACGTTACGTGTGAAGAAATAATAACCAATTACGACACGAAAGCTTTCAAAGTGGGGATTCCATTTGATCTAATGGACAGGGTATATGAAGAGGAATTCTGGCCGAAAGGGATTACTATCAAACGTTTTCGATTTCGATCCTTTCGCCCCATACGAGGCAATGGACGCTCCTTCGAATAATTTGGAAAAGAAAATAGTTGAAAGAAGGAACGAAAACTTAAAGGCGCTTCAAGAAGTCTAAGAATCATGATGTGGGATATAGAAGGGCTAAAAGGTGCAATGAATATGAGCCCGGAAAGCTTTCTATTAGGGTACGATATAGCAATTTTATTGGAAACATTCGTCACTGACGACTGGCAACACCCAGACTTCTATGGTTTTCATCTTACAGCTAGACAGGGAGAAAAAGGAAGACCTTCTGGGGGGATAACTATCCTCATAAAACCACACCTAACCCCAATATTATCAAAAAGGCAACAGAACCATACCCTACTACTGGAAATAGGCGGCCTCGTAATTTTAGCCGCTTACTTCCAACCGAACATAACAGCAATCGACATAATGGACGAGCTAGGCCAAATGATCACTCAAAGCAAGCAAGATAAACCAATAATTATAGCAGGTGACCTTAACTGCAGACTGGACATTCCGAGTTACAAAGCAAAGCTAGTCCTCGAGAAACTGGAAGAAGAAGGCTTCATCCTGCTAAACAAACCCACTATCCCTACATACATCTCACATAATGGAAAGAGCACAATAGATATTGCACTTACGAAAGGACCAATAACAGGCATCATGACTACAATATGGATAACAAACCAAGCCGTGATTAGGAAACACCAATTGAAATACGTATCTAAGGGAAGTGGGAAAAACTACAAAAAAAAAGACAATTCACCCCCTTTCAAGGAAAATAGATGTTGAGAAAGTTAAAGATATGCTAGATTCAACTACACATCTAGACACATTAATAGATAATTCAAGATTGGATGATGCAACAGGAATAATAGAAGAAATCCTGCAAAAGGCCGCCATTCCGCGGGCCACAAGAAGAACAAAGATATGGTTTGATAGCGAGTGCGCTATAGGCTGAGGAGGGAGACCCTAGATAAATTGCAACAGTTAAGGCAGAACTTGAATAATCAAAGTCTAATATACATATACAATGAGAAGAAGAAACTCTACAAAAGAACACTGAAAGAAAATAAACGCGCCTACTTAGAATCGGAGAGCAAGAAGCTAGCAGAGCAAACCAAGAAAAATCCGTTCATAGCCCTACACCCAAAGAAACAACAACAGACTCACTACATAGACATAGAAATCTGGGAATCACACTTTAGTAAGATTCTCAACATCGAAGGTCCAGCGCACCCCAGAAAAGATCTACATACCACTACTCCACATATACAATTAGACTGAGTACCCCTGACCATAGAGGAAACTAGAACCGCTATAGACAGCACCAAAAACAAGAAAGCCGCAGGTCCGGACGGGATCTATAATGAATATGCAAAAGACACTGCACACCTGCTAGCCCCTATATGGACAAAATTATATAACAAATGTACAGAAACTGCTTCCATTCCCGACCAGTGGAGAAAGTCAATTGTAAAAGTTCTATATAAAGGCAAAGGAGGCCCAAGAGATCCCAATAAGTACAGAGGCATAGCACTGGAAAACTACCCCTTCAAAATATTCACCAAAATTATAACAGGAAAAATAAAGGAGGAAATAAACGAGCATCTGCCAGATAACCAATTTGGTTTTAGGACGGGACGATCTACCCTAAACGCTATTGAACTCCTGCTAAACCAAATATGGGATGCCTTATAAGACAACGGAAAATATTACACCATCTTCATAGATTTTACTAAAGCTTTTGACCTGATAAACAGGAAGCTAGTGATAGACAAGCTTAAGGAGATGCTAGGCACGAACAACATATGGACCTATCTCATCACATCAATACTGCAATGGAACGAAGTACGAGTTTCGGATAACCTCACTCTATCAGATCCAATAGCTCAATCAAACGGGGTCCTACAGGGTGACCCACTGAGTCCTTTGCTGTTTATAGTTGCAACCGCAGATATCCTAAGAATTACCCAAAAGGAGGGAGTTTTTTCTTGCGCGTATGCCGATGATATTGTAATTGGCTCAAGAGACATAACAAAACTACAGGAAACTGTAAATGACGTCCAAAACTGGTGCTCCGAAAACAAGCTGTTCATAAACATCTCAAAAACAGACACCATGGTGTTCAGGAAAGGAGGGAGAGTACCCGCCTCAGCAGAGACCTTTATTCGCGATAAAAAATTAAAGATAGTATCAGACTTCAAATATTTAGGCATCACCCTGCAATCGAGCGCAGATTGTTTCACAAAACATGTCACAGAAAAGGCAACTCAAGCAATGATGGCAATACATGAAATAAAAGACATTAATCACTTAGTCTGAAGACAGCAATGTTGCTATTCAGAGTATAAATTCTTCCAATAATGACTTATGGCATTGAAATTATCTGGACACATTTAACAATGAGGAACTTATCAACCTTGGAAAAGGCGAAAGCGAACTATATAAAGAAGGTGATAGGTGCATCAAAAACGACACGATCTAGACTTGTATATCTCCTCGCAAGGGAATCATTTCTCATAGAAGATCTCAGGACAAGTATGCCAATATCGAACACCGGTACATCAAAGAAACTGCTAGCAAATCTGACGGAGAAGAGAGAAGAAGTCCAACCAGACTTCTATGCCACAGGGGCAATGATAGATCGCTCGTGGACAAAAGCTAATTTTGAATTAAGACATGTCATTACAAGATTAGCAGTTCACGGTTTTCATCACCTACTCTGCAAATCAAAACACTTCCATGACCCAAGTATAGACTGTGAGTGCAAACTATGTGGAAAAACGTGTGAACAGTACCACATTGAATTCTGTACAAGAAGAACAATGTCTATAAGTGATTATGCAAATATGTAACACATCAATGTAACCTATATTCTCTGTTATGGCTAGTTCGCTGCATTAAATATATTATTATTACCAGAATCTTCTAAAATCATTTCAATGTCATGTTCATCATCTTCGGAGTCAACTACCTTCCTTTTGAACAGAGTTTTTCTTGCATATCTTGCTTTTGAAGATCTCTTCCTTTCAATTATTGCATTTTTTCCAGTGTGCTTGTTACAATAATACTTCTGCGCTTTCGCTGAGAGTTCTTCTATTTCCATTCACCAGCTTTTGGGAACCTCTTGAATTCTCTTGGACTTAGAAAAGTCTTTGTAGTGTGACAGAGCGTTGATGAAACTGTGTTTGAGCTTGATGGAACTGGTGAACATTCATTCGTCTGTATCTGACTCCTTGTTATTTTCTCTGGTGCATGGTTATGGGGAGAACTATCCAAGATCAAAGAAACAATTCTGGATAAATGAATGAAGAGTTATTTAAAGACTGAAATTGGACATATAAACAAGATGTGAAATGGACTGCTGTGAAATGGATTGATCTTTCATTTATGCATTACTTTTCTTTTGCTTTGTCATTCCTGCCTGAACTTTTACGGTTGGATTTGTCTTTTTTTCTCATTTAAATAACATTGTATCATCATATTAAGACACTTGTCAATAAAAATATAGGCACATTCCTTATACACATGATGCAATTAATTAACATTTAAAGGCTGGCCATTTTTCCTCTTAACATAAAGCCTACTAACAGAAAGAAATACAAGAAAGAAAAGTATGAAAATGTTGTCGGTAGTGATGCTTTGAGGAATATTTACGTACAATTAGAGTAAAAATGTAACATACCCTTGGCTGCATAGTCGAGGATTTTTAAAGTCGCTGGCCTGGAAATGATCTGAACAGATCTTATAATTCTTAGATAAGCGTAACGTCCCTTCTTTCTTGTACAGCTTATCCAAATCACTTCTGTGACATTTCAAAACCCACAGATCACACCTACAACAACACATCGGTATTGCACTGTACAATAAAATATGCGTATTATATTTTAAGCCAGTGAAAATATGGGTCGAGCAGGTGAGAAGATTATGAAGTACTATACAAATCTCTTTGTGACTGGAAGAATATATATGCAAACACAATATTAGAAAGAAAGACCGCGCATTCTTCTCTACTTCATAGATACTGCAGCCAAACACAGCACTTACCTTTCCCCTCATATTGAGAGGAGGTACCAACGAATGGCACACGCTACTATTTAATTATGTCAACTCACTGAGAACGCATAAATAACACCAAAAACTTCACACACAAATACACGTGCTCTTATGACAGAATCAGTAGTTGTCAGGTCTACCCGCTAGAGAAAGCTCTTATAACTGTCCCTCGATATCTCGTTGAGTGTCGCGTATTGTCTCTACTGTATTTACTAAAAGCCATACGCCATTTCATTGCCACGTATATAGACAAACCTACCGACTGAAAATTTAAAAATAATCAAACTTGGTGGTATCCGCTAAGGTATTAACAGAAATGATTATGGAAGTTTTGGTAGTTTTTTGGTAAGGTGTTTGCATATTATTGTTAAAATTCGATCTAAAAGAGTTTATATAAATATTCTTTGATTTATTTGGCGGGAATTTTGTCTCCAGCTCAAATGTGTATATTCCTAGAGTATCAGCTGCTGGACGTAGGGCAGATGCTTCATAACAAGAATTTGTTGATGTTTTGAAGCACATTCTCTTTGTTTTGAAGTAGGTGATAATTGGTTGAGATGCAAATTAATTTGCTTGCAATACTGTTCATAAACTATTCTATCGTATACAATTATTTGTAGAACATAGTCCATTGTATTCATCGTGTGTTTTTAGTAGGCAAGCCGGTGACATCCTCGCTGCGCATTACCGTAATGGTGTACAAGAGGAATTTTTGCACTTCTGAGTGGAGAGAAATAGTGTTATAAAATGTCATACTGTTAGTTTAATAGTGATATTTGAATTACCAGTGACTTTTTTTCAATAATTTCTTTTGTTGAGCCAAATAGGAAGTTTGTAAACTTAAGCTAGTAAGATAATCTTTACATTGGATTTCTTTTAAAAACTGTGATTTTGGTACGAGAAGTATTAGTCATTAGTACCATCGTGGGCACGGGTTACATCAACATTATGGGAGGCCTTCGCATTCTTCGTGTGGTAAAGGAACGTAGTGTGTACTTTTGATCAAAATTAAAATCTTGCTTATTTTCAGTAGGCTTGTAATTATGATCGTTTGATCTATGTTATGGTGTATTTAACCTATACTTGTGCGAAGAGGAATTAAATAAGTTGGAATTTACTGAGCTGATTAACACTGGCAATGTTTCAAAAAGCATTTAGTTTTTTTTTTTTTTTTTTTAGTTATGTTGGAACATACATACAGTACTGTGTCTTAAATTGGCTTTTGTTGAGTTTTTGGTAGAAGTGAACAGCAGAGGTGGAATAAGGTTCCCTCGGCGTATATGACGTTATAGCGAAAGGCAAATAACGGAAATTTTACCTCATATTACTTATAATGGAGAGATGTGTTCATTATGAATGTCAGTGACCCACCAATCCATCCAAAGAAGTATTATCACACACTTTATCTTGGTGCATTTACACCCTAGTGCTGAATCGGTCGACCTCGGCGATCTTCGAGATTCGTACTGGCAACCTTTGAAACACAAACTATGAATCGCTTAAGCATCGGTGTGCAACATCTGGCGTACACCTTACGTACTAGTACTGTTGTTGTTTACACAACAAAGCCAAAGTATACAATTCATGCTAGGAACAAGATTCGCATTGAGAAATGTTTTATAATGTTATATAATGTGTATGTGACATAGTTGTTGGCTTAAGATGATAACAGTTTCGAAATTTCATATCGATCAATCATATTCTCCATTCAATTCAGATTTCATTTTCATTCAGTTGGCAGCACCAGGCAGCACTATCGATACCGGGGCAGCACCCTCCTTACTCCTCACCCCCGTATACAAATGCACCAAGATAAAGTGTGCGGATAATATGTTTACTTGTAAGCTAAGGTCAAAAATCGCACATTGCCCTTCATATTTCCTTCAGCTACTACCTGTGCCATAGGGTGGAATTTCACACTACATGACGTCACTCCGTGCAAAAAATGAGAGCTAGATTCCATTACCAACTACTGCTGAAGAAAATTTCCTAACAGTGTGGGCCAATGGCTGATATGAGCAGGGGCTTGCTCCCTTTGAGAGTCTCTCTGGTAAAGACCCCTGACGTTAGACCAGGGGCTTTATATCACTAGTCAGACTGTGCATACAACAACAACGATGATGTGGGACAATGGCTGACATAAAACAGACCCTCCCTCCCTGCCCTACACGGGGGCTCACTCCCTCCGTGAGGCTAGTAGAACTCTAGGATACCGGCACTAGCATATAACGCTTAACTTTGCAACTTTAATATATACACGTTACCTTAAAATGCTTGTAGAAGAGAGATGAGTTCATTACGAACGGCAGGGATCTGCTCAGCCTAGCCAAAGAAATACTTTTACTTTTATAACCTAATGAAATGTTGTACAAGCCACTGTCCATTAGTTTAGCAACTACTAACACTACCATGGCTGACGTCAAATGGGAAATGATGTCGTTCCCAAAGAAACAATATGGAATACAGAACAAGAATATTTAGCTATGAAATATATACAGCATACCTCATTAATTCTGCTTTAGCATACTTCATTAATTAAGCTTTTTGTCACTGTGGAATATAGGATGCACTGCTGTCAACCTAGGGAATGCTAGAGACCCATTGACTTTGCAGCGCCCCTGACCTGAAGGCTTACAACCCCTGTGTGGACCAATGGCATCTTCGTTAATTCAGCTTTTCACCACTATGGAATGCAGAATGCATTGCCGGACCTAACCATATTAGACCAGTGTCTTTGTCAACATTCAGCTTACTTCATTAATTCAGCTTTTTCGCCACTGTGGAACGTCCACAAACCATTGAGGCACCCCCACCCCTGCACTCGATTTTCACAAGCCAGGAGCTCATGGGTCACTCCTTTTGAGAGGCTTTTTGCTAAAACCTCTGACGCGTTAGACCAGTCTCTTTTTGTCACTAGCCAGGACAGGTACAAACAAATGAAGGAAATACACACTAGATTCTCAAAATTATTCTGGAAAGGAATGAAATTCTAGAACGTGTACCACTAGGGGTATGCAGGGTCGTCTCAAGGGGTACATAAATTTATCGTAGCTTCTGTTTTCAGTGAGCGGTTCATTAAAGAGTTGAGCCTGCTCATTTTCCTAAAATTTATTCTATTTTCTGGAGTTGGTATACAATGCTATTTCATATTGACTGTTGCATAATCTCAAAGTATTGATTATTGGCAATTTTTAATGCTTGTGGCCTTAGTTCCCTATTTACAAGGTAGAGACTTGCATTTAATTTTTTTAAATTCTGATTTAGTGTTCAAAGAGACCCCACTTTATGGTAATCGCAATATATTACACATTATAATTCTCATATTAGGTCCATGTTGAAATGTACATAAATACAAAGTATGTTACAAGTGTTATTTTAATATCCACCTATTCAATACAAAGAGGTCTAGTAAATTAAGAATTAAATCTTATCATGAAAGGTTACAAGGGACATGTTTCATCCATTTTTAGGGCATCATCAGCCTCAAACCTGTAAGGTTTAAATCAGGATCCTGATTATTCTGACAAATCATAAAAAGAGGGTATCAGTGTAGGTGTTTGTCTAACACAAAATTATAAGAATGTCCTTGGTTAAAACCGTAGTACCACGCTGCATGTCACAAGTTCACAAGATTACACTCTCCGGAGTGCTGAGTCAGTGCGCCCAAAACCTGTTGAGGGTGGAGTGATAAACAGCTCAGTCTTTATAATGAGGTAGAAATGTGTTTCCTTGAATACTCCTATTGGAGAATAAGGAAAAAAAGTAAAGTTGCTAGACTGTTAAAGATGTTAATTTTGTATGAGTTAAGATAAGACAACAGTCTTTAAGTAGCTGTGGAGCAAGGAAGAGTGTTCAGCTGTCTATAGTTGTATTTATCTTGCTTGAAGGAGCAAAAGTCGAAGGTATATTGATGTTGATTAGAGCTTTTAGGTATAAAGTCTGTAACAAGAGGAGAGTGAATGTTTAAGCCGACTCTTTGTATGTTCGCGCGCGGCTAACATGTGAGTTGTGAGGCTCCCGGAGAAAGTAAAAATAGGAGGGGTAAAACAGTGAAGTGTGCATTGAAACTGTGCTTGTGTTCCGTGTGTAAAGCGTGTTTAACTGGTAGCTAAGTACCACATACGAAAAAGCTACGGTTTCATAATTATCTTTAAATTATTGATTGCTTTGTGAAGTAGCGTCATGCCTGCATCCAAGCCCAGAGGAAGTGCTGCCAACCCTGGCGTGGAGGACACCATTCGGCGCGTACTCCAGGAGCCGGACGTAGCGAAGGTGCTAGCCGATGCGATTGCAGCCAGCATAGAAACTAAAATTTTAAATAGAGTGGAGGAGGCACTGTCCGAGTTCAAGACTTTGAATGAGGAACTTAGAAAACAACTCAGTTTAACGGACAGTGAAATTGAACAATTGAGGCAAAGCTTGGAGGAGCTAAGGACATCGTCTAAAGAAGAAATTATCTCTCGGACTGATGACCTCGAGCAGTACCAGAGGAGAGACAATCTGCGAGTGTTTGGTGTGCCTGAGACTGAAGGGGAAGACACTGACCATCTTGTACTGGATGTTGCACGAAAAATAGGAGCTGACATTCAGTTAGCCGATATTTCACGCAGCCACCGTGTTGGTCCGAAGGCGGGGCAGAAACCTCGCCCGATAATAGTTAAATTTGTGTCATACAGAGATCGCATTGGGCGAGTTGGCCGTGCGCGTAGAGGCGCGCGGCTGTGAGCTTGCGTCCGGGAGATAGTAGGTTCGAATCCCACTATCGGCAGCCCTGAAGATGGTTTTCCGTGGTTTCCCATTTTCACACCAGGCAAATGCTGGGGCTGTAACTTAATTAAGGCCACGGCCGCTTCCTTCCAACTCCTAGGCCTTTCCTATCCCATCGTCACCATAAGACCTACCTGTGTCGGTGCGACGTAAAGCCCCTAGCAAAAAAAAAAAAAGACTGTTTCATAATAAGAGGAAGCTTAAAGGGAGTGGGGTCACCATCCGGGAAGTTCTTGACGACATGCCGGCTGAGCATCCTTCGTGCAGCAGTGGAGCTCCACGGACTGCGTAACGTGTGGACCAAAGACTGCACGGTCATTATTCGGAAACAAGATGGCAGCAAAATCCGAGCAACACGGATGGAACACATCACATTGTAAATATTACGATAACATTATTTTCCGTAGTTATGAAACTCCGTTGCCCACTATTCTGAACTGTAACTTTGAAATTTCAGTATTACTATATTTGTATATACATTTCCTATTCGTAACACTTCATTTTTAATTTTAATTAACTTTTGAATTTAACCAAATACGTATGTTTGCGTTCTTATTTTTTATGATTAGTATTAATGTAATATTTTTTAAATAGTTTCAATACTTTACCAGTAATATATACTTCATTAATTTAAGACAAGACACCCCTAGTTTAGTTGCCCTTTAAAAATATTAGGTAATTTTATGCACAGTTAATTCATTACCTGCACCCTTGTACTTCAGTTAACGATAATTTTCTCCTAGCCCCTAGTGTTTATTTGTCTATTTTGGTGATTTACATTCTACCAAGTTGGTTACTGTCACGAGTTACAATGGACATTCCTCTGACGTCACCTGTTTATCTCAGCAGCCACCAGGCCATGTACCCTCTCGTTTCCTTCCGCTGTCCCCGCTCCCCACACCCTCTAGTTCCAACCCTGACCAAAGTACCGCTAACATTCGTAAGAACTTCGTCTCACAACATCCTAGAGTCATGGTTGACAGATAAGAGCCCGTCTTCTTTGTGTCAACTTGAAGGCTACTCGCTTCTGAGAAATGACCGCACACACAAGCGAGGTGGAGGGGTATGTGGCTATTTCTTAACCAGCCTCAAACCCAAAATGTTAGGTCATTCACCAGGCAGGTATAAGAGAAAACCAGAATACATGTTCGTAGAAATAACAGCGAACGGGATTAAAGCACTTGTAGGAGTAGTTTACAAACCTCCGAATATAGGCCACTTAGAAGACTTTGAAGCTGACTTAACTGAACTGCTGCCAGACAACCCCCACACAATAATTATGGGAGATTTTAATACGGACATAATTGACGTAACTTCTCCCGAAACCACGCGACTTAAAACATTGTTTCAATCCTATAATATGGACATCTTGCCTCTCTCTCCAACTCACCACACATCTCATTCGCACACTCTGTTACATCTTATAGTTACCAGCAATTCAGACAGAGTTCTCAATGTTGGTCAAACCTCTGTACCTGGTATTTCTGCACATGACGCAATATACATCTCGTATGACCTCCGGCCACCGAAACGCTCCCAGAAATTTATTACCTATCGACCATTGAAAAATATAAATAAAGATAGACTCTTCCAGGACGCAAGCAACATACCCTGGCATAACATAACGACATATAACAAACTACTGTTGTTTATAAGTTTCATTTCCGTATTAATAGATATTACTTTACAAAAACTATATAAATATAAGTCACCACCTTATCAATACAATACAATGTGAATAAATTTTGTATTGATAAGGTGGTGACTTATATTTATATTGTTTTTGTAAAGTAAAAAATATAACAAACTAGACGACAAAGTCACTTTCTTTAACAGCAAAGTAACGGAATTATTTAACAAGCATGCCCCAAAGCGGCGAGCGAGAATATCTAAAGAACCCTGTCCGTGGTTAAATGACGACATTAGACAACTAATGAAACAAAGAGACTGCGCCCACAGACAATACAAAAATGACCCTACTGTACAAAATTTTGACGAATATAGGAAGTTACGAAACAAGACAACACAACAAATACGGAATGCTAAACTGCGGCACGCTTACAGTTTAATTACGCCTAACGGTAGAACAGCGACGACATTGTGGAAATCTATTAATAACCTTGGACTTACGAAGAACAAAAACAAAGACGAAATTACAGTACCTCTCGAGGCTCTTAACGAGTACTTTATTGCTAGTTCCTCCACAGTACGACCTGTCGACAAACAGAAACTTATGAACCATTACGATACACACCCCACCCCTGACAGAGATAAATTCTATTTCAGTCACGTGACACCCCTCCAAATCAGGAAAGTAGTCCTTGGGATAAGCACAAAAGCGAAAGGAATTGATGACATTGGGACTGACATGGTGAAACTAATTCTTGATTTTATATTACCAACTTTAACCCATATAATCAATTTCTCTCTTCTATACTCCACATGTCCAACTCTCTGGAAGAAGGCTATTGTGCTACCTCTTCCGAAAAGTCAAACGCCTTCGAACGGGGGTGACTATCGTCCAATATGTATTTTATTAGCTTTATCTAAAATCTTAGAATATATAGTCCATAAACAAATGTCAGAGTACCTTCAAACGCACAATCTCCTTAATCCTTTCCAGTCCGGTTTCCGACAAGGACATAGTACAACTACAGCCTTACTCAAAGTGACTGAGGACGTTCGACAGGAAATAGACAGAGGACGAGTCACAGTTCTAGTACTACTAGATTACAGTAAAGCTTTTGACAGCGTAGACATTGACATATTACTTGTAAAACTGAAGGCTCTACATTTTTCTCAAAGTACGATTGCTTGGATGCATTCCTATCTTTACGGACGTCAACAATGTGTGAAAGGTAATAATGGAATTGTTTCATCGTGGCGTCACGTGAATAGAGGAGTTCCTCAAGGCTCTGTACTTGGACCACTTCTTTTCACACTCTTTGTGAATGACATCTCATCGAATTTAAGACATTGCAAATACCACATGTACGCTGACGACTTTCAACTCTACACAGACTCTACAGCACAAGACCTTCAGGAAAATATAGACTTACTAAACATTGACTTACAGGCTGTTAGTGAATGGTCTGCTGCCCACGGCCTGCAATTGAACCCTACAAAGTCACAAGTAATCCTTCTTGGCCACCAAAATCAAATGGCAAGTATCAATAAACGTCCATTGCCGAGAGTAATCCTTCAGAATGTTGCAATTCCTTTCGTACCACAAGTGAAGAACCTCGGCGTTATCATGGACGAACGCATGACTTGGTCTGGACATATCTCACATATCTGCCAGAAGGTTTTCTCTGCTCTTCATTCTTTATATAAATATAAATACATATTTCCGATAAAACTTAAGCAGAAATTAATCGAGGCTCTTGTAATGCCACATTTCGACTATTGCGATGTTGTTTTCAATGATATGAGGCCACTGCTGTCCCTAAGGCTACAACGCGCCCAAAACGCATAGGTGAGGTATATATGCAATCTAAGAAAATATGACTACGTGTCATCATCTTTCCTAGAACTAGAGTGGTCACAACTCCACGTTCGTCGTAATCATCATACTCTGTCTCTCCTCCACCGAGTCCTTACTACATCTTCCCCAGCTTACCTTTCTTCGCGTTTCCATTATTTCTCAAATGTGCATAACAGAGGTACACGGGCTCAAACATCAAACCTGCTCGTCATTCCTCACCATCGAACTGCAACGTATAACTCATTTTCTGTGTTTGCCGCCCGAGAGTGGAATCACTTACCGGATGACGTCAGAGGAATACCAACCACCAGGTCATTTAAAAGAGCGTTAAGAGGTACAGCAGGATACGAATGAACTGTGCATTTCTAGTCCTTTACTGATGGTGTTAGTACATTATTACTACTAGCTATTATTATTATTATTATTATTATTATTATTATTATTATTATTATTATTATTATTATTGTTGCTGTTATTATTATTATTAGGCCTATTATTATTGTTGTAGGTATGTTTATCTCACTGGGGTGGAATTTTATTTCTGTTATAAAATATTTAGATTGCCTTTAACTGTGCTATACTTAGTATTAGTTACGGTAGTGTTAACTTTGATTCTATGTACAAATTGGTTTAGTGTAAGAGAAGGCCTAATGGCCTTAACTACGCCAATAAAGACATTCATCTATCTATCTGTCTATATACACTTGAGCATTTGCCCCGAATGAGCATGCGTTGCCGATGCGAGAGTGCACAAGCATGACTCGCATGCCAATCGGTTGAGCAAGTTTCCACTTTGTTCGGACCTCGTGCGGACCGCAAACACCGTCTGTGTTTAGGTGTAGTATAGTGTTTTGCCTGACCTGAGGCTACAATGGTGAATCGAAAATTGATCGTCGCCAGTTATTGTTATACGTATTTATTTCATTCCTTGAAAACAACAATGCGAAAGTGGTGGTGGCAAAGAAAACTGTATGAAGAGAGATGATTTTAAGGTATTGTAATACAACTCGTCCATGGGGTTCCACAGAACGGGATATTTGTGATAGTACCCTAGGAGGATAAGAGAATTATCCTGGGACAATTCTATTTCAACTTGAAATTACTTTCACACTCTTCCTTCACTTCACTCGCACGAGCGAGATCGCATATGCATAGGCGGAAGCAGTCGGCTCATACTGTTCGGGCTACTCCACTCATCATCAACCGTCCACACTGAGCACGAACAGAGCACGCGCTCACTTTGGGGTACCAACAACATTCGGATCGGGCTGAGGCATACGGATCCATTCGGTTCGCCCTGTACTCATCTGAGCAAAACTGGGCAAACGCATGCTCATTCGGGGCTAATGCTCAAGTGTATACATGGCTTTAGGAAAATATTTTTTAAGAGAAGGTGGGTTTAAGAAGAAAAAATGGAGAATGTATAATCACTTACCCTCTCGTCTGTAATGTTTAAATCAGTTATGGAAAGGTTAGTTGAAGAAAACGTTATGTGTATGTTCATTTATCTCCTTGACTGTTATGGTGTTAATCAGTTGCTATGGTAACGTTCAAATGACAGTCACCACAACATGAATACTTACCTCGTGGACTCGGTAGGAACAGGCTGAAAACTGCCTGGAGCTGAACTTGTGCCTCTTAAATTACGGGGAGGAAGTAATAGAGGCACAACCCCCGGTAAAAGAAAAGGGATCCAATAAAAGGGTTTATTAACTTAAAAATGAAATTAAATGAGTTAATGAACAAAAGCTGGGGATACAAATAACTTACATGTTCTGTCCAAGGAATACCATGTGCATAGTCAATTTCCTTACAAATCAGAAAACTTAATCTTTTACAAACACTAATAGAGTTGCCATGGAAGTGTTCCGATGAATGAGAATTTTACCCATGATAAAGCAAACCTTTTCTCGGAACAGTAAGTCAAAATACGAAGCATCGCTTTTCTCGCTGTGTAAAGTAGGACACGCGCGAAAGAACACATATAACTCAGAAGGTTGTGTAATGGATTATACGGCAATGTTAGTCCTCAACAGCCATGTACATTCAAAAGACGTGGGCCAATACAACAATAGCTCCATAGAGACTCTCATCCCCAGCTATCAGAAAAGCACCAAGAAGCAAAACCCCAGCCATAAAAAACAAACCCTAGGAAGAAGATAGGTCACCATAGTTACTGAGATCAATCAATATCTCAAACAATGAAACATGTTAACTGAAAGAAAATTTTTTAAAAATAACTAATCGGGCATACAAAGTCGAAAACAAATATAATAAAGAAAATAAGGAAGGTACATAATAATATTAGCAAGATGCAGAAACCAACACAAATCTCGTCCATCAATGCACACACACACACGCACACACAACCTAGAAACCAATATGAGCAAATCCAAATAAGCATAGGGGTCAAGCTAGGATACGAGAACGCTCGCACCGCGTGACAAATAAAACCAGAGGCTTGCGAGCTTGAACAAAATACCCATATCACAACGTCGGATGGCCGTGCAGCAACCCAGGCACATCCCAAATACAATCGTGATCCACACATATAACGCACGCTACATCCCATACTCATATCACCTCATGGATTACTGTAGTTGCATCATTTAAGGG
Organism: Anabrus simplex; assembly: GCF_040414725.1. NCBI lineage: Eukaryota > Metazoa > Arthropoda > Insecta > Orthoptera > Tettigoniidae > Anabrus > Anabrus simplex. The sequence goes on along the minus strand of NC_090265.1, from coordinate 883,926,581 downwards.
AACATGTACGCAAATTTTTAGAAAAAATCGAAAACAATTTTTTTGCTCTTATAATATACCCCTGTCTTTCCTGAATCCAACCATATACGATACGTACATATTATTAAAGTTCAGGACCTTTTACAGCCCTAATCCTAAATATCTGCAGAACTCTGCCATGCCCCTTTACATGTCAAATGTATTTAAACTTCATAATATTTCCTGAACAAGGTAATTTCTATGCAAAAACAGTAAATTTACTTTCAAAAATTTGGCTGACCTGCACAATGTTCATCTTTCTCCACATCAGTAATATATAAACTACAGTGTTGATCACATTAGTTTTTCTTAAAAGATAAGTAGTAAATGTTTCCATAGATATGCCGAGGACTAGGAAATTTGGTGCTGGCAGGCGCAAGTTCTACGGAAATAGATTCACATCTAAAGAGCATGAAACATAAATCAATACCAGTAATGGTTCTGGTGAGAGTGAGGTTAAGTTGCAATCAAGTGCTTCAAAAAAGAAACTGAAATATTTGGACTATTCATGCAGAAGTAAATTTAGTGAAGAAAAGAGGCAAGAACCAGAAAAAGGAATATAAATAGGAAGAAAGAGGATGAATAACTTCTGAACCAAGATGATTGTGGGGCTGGAATGCATTAAACACATCAGGTTAGGCCACAACTTTCATTAAAAGCAGAGTTAAACTTAAGTCCATTTTCCCGAAAGTTTAGTTTTCTGACATATTTAATTTAATAGACCAGAAACTACTTATGCTAGAAGGCTGAAACTTTGTACATAGAATCAGTATGATAATTGAAGGAAAGTAGACTATGATGACGGACCTACCTTAAAAAATAAAGACTTGACTTCAGTTACGCCCAACAAAAAATTGCTGTACTTTTATGTACCAAGTTTTAATTAATGCTGTTAATTCATTTCTTTCTGTATGTTCCCCATAGTGGTCTACTTTGTGCACACACATATTCTCTGTATACAGTAAAAAAATTGGTGGATTTTATTGATAGGTTTCAAAGATATAGGTACCTAAAGAACTGTCTACACTCCTAAAAAGTTATTTACTTACGAAGGATAAATTAGGCTAATTACTAAAGTACTTGACTAACTAATTTTTCTTTGTTGTTTTATGGTTCTAAAAGGTTAATTCCACTTGTAGAGTGAATTTCAGGTGTATATGAAGCATATATGTTCAGATATCTTGTGTGTGATTTGTAGTTAAAATTATGGTCCTTCACAGACATATACCCTTAATTATACTTTATTTTGTATATTTTAAAATTAAGAATTCTTTCATTTTTATTATTATTGCTATTAATATTATTTGTTTTATTTGTATTCAAAATTATAAGTTATGTAAATGTATACTCTTCTAGTGGTTAAGTGTAAGAGAGGGCCTTGAGCCCTAACTTCGCCACCAATAAAGGCATTATCTATCTTTCTATCTCTTTTGGTGAACATGAGATGCGTATCATTAGCGTCGAAACATATCGATACCGTACAAGCTCAGCCGGTCGTAGACTCGAAGAAAATTAAACAGGGTCTCAAATCAAGGTCACTGGTACACACATAATTTACACAGATCGGTGTCACACTCCGCTCTCGCGTATAGTAAAGATACACACGGTACAAGCAATATGTAAATTAAAACTTACGAGGCCTGCCACGACTAAAAAGAATGGGGTCTGCAGAATAGAATCATAGAACACAAGATCACAATAACTATAATAATACTAATAATAATAATAATAATATTTGCTTTACGTCCCACTAACTACTTTTTAAGGTCTTCAGAGACGCAGAGGTGCCGGAATTTAGTCCCGCAGGAGTTCTTTTACGTGCCAGTAAATCTACCGACACGAGGCTGTCGTATTTGAGCACCTTCAAATACCACCGGACTGAGCCAGGATCGAACCTGCCAAGTTGGGGTTAGAAGGCCAGCACCTTAACCGTCTGAGCCACTCAGCCCGGCACACACACAATAACTATGACAAACCCAAAAGAAAAATGTAAATAAATACCTTAAACCTTTTGTAGAATGATATCTGGAGATTATGTAATAATCAACATTACCCCAATGCAGGGAGTTGCCTAGGGCGGATAGAAAATCCACATATAATACCATTTAAAATTAAGCATATACATGCTACCATTTAAGGTATCCATCTTTTCACTAACAATCATTGTTGTTGACTCTACCTGAGAGTAAAATATAAGGAAATTGAAAGAGAGAAATGCTTCGTTGATGTTGATGGTCAAAGAGCGCCATCTTTCAAAGAGAAGCGAATACCTTTCCTTGCTCCCACAGCTACTTAAAGAAGACTATTATCTTATCGTAACACATTTGACTTTCACTCCTTCAAGCCAATTAAATAAGACTATAGACAGCTGAACAGCTACTTAAGAAGACTGTTGTCTTATCTTAACATACAATTTTTTTTTTTTTTGCTACGGGCTTTACGTCGCATCGACTCAGATAGGTCTTACGGCAACGATGGGATAGGAAAGGCCTAGGAATGGGAAGGAAGCGGCCGTGGCCTTAATTAATGTGCAGCCCCAGCATTTGCCTGGTGTGAAAATGGGAAACCACGGAAAACCATCTTCAGGGCTGCCGACAGTGGGATTCGAACCCACGATCTCCCGGATGCAAAACATACAAAATTAACATCTTTAACAGTCTATTAGCTTTACTTTTTCTTATCCTTCAATAGGAGTATTCAAGGAAACACATTTCTTTTTCATTATAAAGGTTGAGTTGTTTATTGCTGTACCCTCAATGGGTTTTGGGCGCATTGACTCAGCGTAAAAGTTTCAAACAAATTTATTTAAAAAACCACCATTCCAATACATTACAGTCTGTAAGTTTAAGATACAAATATTACATATATGTTAAAATGGGACATGTTTCGCTTAGGCTTTGTAAGCATCTTCAGCCATACTTAATCTAAAGCTAAGTCAGGGCCCTGACTCAGTGCTCCGGAAAGTGTAATCTTGTGAACTTGTGACATGCAGCTTGATACTACGATTTTAACCAAGGACATTCTAATAATTTTATGTTAGACAAACACCTACATTGATATCCTCTTTTTATGATTTGTAAGAACAGTCAGGATCCTGATTATTCACCTTAGGCTACAGGTTTGAGTTTGAGGCTGATGATGCCCTTAATATGGGCAAAACATATCCCTTGTAACTTTCTGTGATACTTCATTCTTAATTTACTAGATCCCTTTGTATCAAATAGGTGGATAAAAATAACACTAATAACATACTTTGTATTACATCACAGCCGGGAACATAAACATAGATTGATGTGTCATTGACATATTCCATGAAGGTGATGATAGAATGGTGTGACACAAGGGAACCTTGGTGTGGCACAGTGCACTGTGGAAGACCTAGTAAAGGCTACCCTCAGCTGCCGTGACTGGTCCATTACGTTCAAAGAGAATGGGTTTTTTTTTCTGCTCTGTATTATTACTGTATTATTGTTTTATTACTGTACTAGCAAGATACCCGTGCTTCGCTACGGTATTATACTGAAATTTATAATTGAATGCTTATTGTTTTAGATATATAATCCGCCGAAATTCGCGATCTGACTCGTTTTCTGCGAGAATACCCCAAAATTTGCGATCTGACTCGTTTTCTAATAGATTACGGCAAGTTTCCTCCCATTTTTTAATCTTTCTTTCCAGCAATCGATTTCGTACTTCCCGGGCTAGGATCAGGTATTCCACCCGGTCAGTTGGGTCCCTAAATCTTTGCCATCTTTTCCTAATATGGATCAAATTCTTCAGAAGATCCGGTGTGGTGTCGTCTTGGGTGCCTTGGCGCTACTGAACCCGCGGCCGGACTGCATTCTTAGTCAGGACCCGTTTCCAGCCCGGTCGGCACATTTCACGACGGTCCAGAACATTATTATTATTATTATTATTATTATTATTATTATTAAATGTTCTGGACCCCACAGCAAGATGCGAGACCACTACTTGGCGGTAAATTACATCTGCTGCCATTGTCATTGTTGACAATGTGACCAGCACCATTGTCGCGCGTAGGCAAGTGTGCGATATTTCTGGCGATACGAATGACATACTTCCGTGCATTATTTACCTTATTATAGAGGTGAACAATTTGACGGGCAATATCATTCCTATCGTTTATTTCAAATGTGTTTAAATTTTTATTTATATGCGAGGATAATCTACTGTAATCTAAGAACGTTCTCCGAAGGAAAAGATGGCTGTTGAAAACGAACCCAGGAAAGATAAAAAATGATCGGTTTATGGTTAGAATAGGTACATGGAAAATCTACAGCCTGTTTCCAGTCATTCGATACGGTCAGGAATGGAATGAACAAAGCCCCATCTAGCGGCGACAATAGGAATTGTGCCGGCTGCCGAAGCACTCCTCTGCGGCAATGATCGATGAATGACAAATGAAATGAAATATTGGACAGTGTTGCCGGAATGAATGATGACAGAGAAAACCGGAGCACCCGGAGAAAAAACCGTCCCGCCTCCGTTTTGTCCAGCATGAATGTCACAAGGAGTGACCGGGATTTGAACCACGGAACCCAGCAGTGAGAGGCCGGCGCGCTGCCGCCTGAGCAACGGAGGCTCCTTATAAGTACATTATGAACAGTAAAATCAATTGGTCTCACCTCCTTTGACACCCCACCGCCGTTAAGTTTATTTATCCCCCCCCCCCAAAATGTAAAAAGGCGCATTTTTTTATGTTTAAAGGAGATTCAAAACACCAATGTTCACGTCTATTACCTTCAGTTTTGAGATATAAGTATCCCCATAAAAATAATTCACTTTTTTTCACTTCCTTTCACACTCCTCCCTCCCCCCTCAAATGAATTTTCCAGCAAAAAATACTTGTTTCTTTAATAGTAAAGGATCTAAATACCAATTATCACTACTCTACCTTCTTCAGTTTTTTATTTATGTGTCCTCATGAAAGGAATTCAACTCCTTTTCACTCCCGCCCCCCAAGATGCTTTCCCCCTCCCCCCAAAACGCGCTTTTCTTTGTTTTTAAAGGAGATAAAAATAGCAATTTTCACATCTGTAACAACTTTAGTTTTTATTAAATGTATGTATTCTCGTACAATTAAGTCAATTATTTTTTTAATTCTTTCACCCCCCCCCCCCCCTTTCATTGGATTTTCCGAGAATACGTGTTTTTTTACTTTTAAAGCAGATTCCAAATATCAAATTTCACGTCTGTAATATCTTCATTTTTGAGATATCAGTAGCCTAATTAAAAGATTCAACATTTTCAGTCACTTTTACCCCCCCCCCCCTCCACCCAAGTGGTATTTCTGAAAACTAAAAGTTCACGCTTCTTTATTGTTAATAGAGATAAAAAATACCATTTTTCACTTCTGTAGAATGTTAACTTTTTTGAGATATACTATAGAAATTATCATTTTAAAATTTCACCCCTTTTCAGTTCCCCTTAAGTGGAGTTTCCGAAAACAAATCACTTATGTTTCTTTACATGTACAGGAGATTCCAAATACCCACTTTTTACATCTGTAACATTTTACGTTTCTCAGATATTCTGTAGATATAGTGTCAAAAAATTCACACCAATTTGTCGCTCCTGTTTAACCGCCTTTAATTGGATTTTCGAAAAAGCAAAAAAATACGTGTTTCTTTATTTTAAAAGGAGATCCCATATACAAATTTTCAGTTCTGTAATATCTTCAGTTTCTGAGATATATGTATCCTCATTAAAGACATTCAACCCATTATTCACCCTTTTACACCCCTCCTATTGGGATTAAAAAAAAAAAAAAAAATTTTTCATTTATTTTAAAGGAGGTTCTAAATACCAATTTTTACATCTGTAAACTTTTTAAGATGTAGACACACTCATTTTAAAATGTCACCCCCTTTTTAACCCCCCATTATTTGGATTTTCAAAAAACGAAAAAAATACCTGTTTCTTTACAGTTAAAGTAGATTCCAAATACCAATTTTCAGGTCTGTAATATCTTCAGGTTCTGAAATATAAGTAGCCTCATTAAAGGCATTCAACCTCTTTTTCACCCTTTTCCACCCTTCCCATTGGGATTTTCTGAAAACAAAAAAATACGTGTTTCTTTATTTTTAAAGGAGATTCTAAATACCAATCTTTACATCTATAAACTTGAAAAGTTTTGGGATATATATACATTTTAAAAATTCGCCCCCTTTTCACCCCCCCCCCCATTAATTGGATTTTCCGAAAACAAAACAAATTACGTGTTTCTTCATTTTTAAAGGAGAACCCAAACACCAATTTTCAGGTCTGTAATATCTTCAGGTTCTGAAATATAAGAAGCTACATTAAAGGCATTCAACCCTCTTTCCACCCTTTTCCGCCCTTGCCATTGGGATTTTTTGAAAACAAAAAATACGTGTTTCTTTATTTTCAAATGAGATTCTAAATACCAATTTTTACATCTGTAAACTTTTAAAGTTTTGAGATATGGATACTCTCATTTTAAAAAATTCACCCCCGTTTTCACCCTTCCATTAATTGGATTTTCCAAAAACAAAAAAATACATGTTTCTTTATTTTTAAAAGCGATCAAAAGTTCCAATTTTCAGGTCTGTAATGTCTTCAGTTTCTGAGATAAAAGTACCGGTATCCTGATTAAAGGCATTCAACCAATTTTTCACCCTTCCTATTGGGATTTTCTGAAAACCAAAAAATACGCGTTTCCTTATTTTTAAAGAAGATTCTAAATACCAATTTTCACATCTGTAAACTTTTAAAGTTTTGAGATATAGATACTCTCATTTTAAAATTTCACCCCCCTTTTCACCCCCTTAGCGACGGAATATCCAAAAATCCTCTCTTAGCGAGCACCTACATCTTAATATGAATATATCCCCAAAATTTCATTTCTTTATGTCCAGTAGTTTTGGCTCGGCGATGATGAATCAGTCAGTCAGGACAAGTTATTTTATATATATAGATTTAAGATTAGTGAGGAAATTATCTTTGTATTAATTTGTACATGCTACTTTATTGCTCCTAGTATGAGTAAGTAAATCCATAAAAGAACAAAATCAGGACAGGAAAAGAGAGTACTGTACTATACTACAGAGTGTAATATTGTAGTGTTTACATTGAGCATTCCTTTAGAATATCTCAACAAAAAAAAAAAAAAAAGCTCATGAATGTAGGGTATAACGTGTTGACCAATACCATACAGATTTAGTATATTTGCACAAATCAAGATACTGAAATAATATTAATAATCAAGTCATGTGTTAGTTTTTTCCATTCAATAAAAACCAATTTTTTTGTGTCCAATACACAAATATTTTCACTTCTACACTACATAACTTACTAATGGAAATGTGCATTGCTTTTATTCTTTATGCATCAAAAATAAGTTATGTAAATTTCATGCTTGTACAGTATATCTCTTAATTTTCAAGAAACGTGTTCTGTACTTCAGATTGAAAAAATCATTATTACGATAAGTTTAGTTTTAAAAGTTATCAAACCAAACCCAAATCCCATGGTTCTACAGCCCTTGAAGGGCCTTGGCCTACCAAGCGACCGCTGCTCAGCTCAAAGGCCTGCAGATTATGAGGTGTCGTGTGATCAGATGACGAATCCCCTCGGCCGTTATTCTTGGCTTTCTAGACCGGGGTCGCTATCACACCGTCATATAGTTCCTTGATTCTAATCACGTAGGCTGAGTGGACCTCGAACCAGCTCTCAGGTCCAGGTAAAAAAGCCTGACCTGGCCGGGAATCGAACCCGGGGCCTCCGGGTAAGAGGCAAGCACGCTGCCCCTACACCACGGGGGGGCGGCTTTAAAAGTTACACACTCGTGAAAATAATCTATTGCTTCAGAATGAAAACAATTCTGCCCTTTAATCCGAATCATCTTTGTCATTAGCAATAATATTTTCTCCTGGCATTCTTTTTCCCATATTTTCAACAGTCTCTATCTCCTTATTTGCACTGATTCCCTCCTTCCAGTCATTTCCAATATAGTATAGCTTTTTCTTGGAAGCACATGGTCTGTCTTGGGAGATTATGCTCAGTTTTGTACTTACTGTTTGTTTGCTTGAATAGCAGTTCCTATAAAATCACTACACTCATTTTGGAGGTATACTTATTACCAGTACCTCACTGTGTTGTTATATCTAAATCTCCACTACAGAAATACCAGACAAACTGACCATTTATCTTCATTCAAATTCTCTGTCCAGTGAGTAAACAAGTAGATCACGTAAGAAGTACAATATTCCCTTTACTTCTGTGTTGCTGCCTCGGAGATATTTCTCTTTTAGTGTCGCCCTGTATAAAAGTGGCGTGATCTCCCTAACACACGATAGGAGAAGAAATTTATTATGTAAAAAGCTACCTGTTTGATATTCAGGAAACAAGCACAGATTTATTCAGAAATATGTGTGTAATAAAAACTAAACTAGGCTATATCATGAATTTGATCTTTTAGGCTACATCTCCATAAGATGCATGCTTGACTCTCTTGAATTGTGGTAGCCCAGGACCCCTGCAATGTTGGATTTATATCAGAATGCGGATAGACTAAGGACATGTCCTCAAGGTTTCTTTGATTTCTTCAGGTGTTATTGATGATCTGGATGTCCAAGTGGCTAATTAACAAATCCTTAACAAGGTGAAGGCAATAAAGTGAACGGCATATGTGAGAGTTTTCTTTCGTGTAATAATAGTTGTTACAATAATAATACCCCCAAGACCTATCTGTGTCGGTGCGACGTAAAGCCCCTAGCAAAAAAAAAAAAAAAAAAAATAATAATACCCCCCAAACTCCATGGTGCAACAGCCCCGAAGGGCAATGGCCTACCAAGCAACCGCTGCTCATCCTTGAAGGCCTGCAGATTACGAGGTGTCGTGTGGTCAGCCCGACGGATCCTCTCGGCTGTTATTCTTGCCTTTCTAGACTGGGGCCGCCATCTCACCGTCAGATAGCTCCTCAATTGTAATCACATACGCTGAGTTGACCTCAAAGCAGCCCTCAGATGCAGGTAAAAATCCCTGACCTGACCAGTAATTGAACCCGGATCCTCCGGGTAAGAGGCAGGCACGCTACCCCTACACCACAGGGCCGGCTACAATAATAATATTATTTGTTGACGTTACTAAGGCATGATTGTGTACGTATATCTTCAGTTTAAAAAATGTTAAGGAATATTGGACTCTATCCAAAATTGACTTAAACTGGATAGAACTTACTTTAACTCTTACCAAATCAAATGTAAAGTTTAGAGACGTATTTGAACCATTTTTTATTAAAACAGGTTTAAGACAGTTTATCACCTTTAATTGTGCGTTAGAATATATAATGAAGGAATAGTACAAGATCAATGCAAAGAGCATAAAAATTGGAAGTTCCAAACAAAATTTAAGTTTAAAGTGAAGCTTCCACAGTGTGTAGATTTTTTCTTGGGTTGAAGCATGTTGTTGTTTTCTGTACATTCTGTACACTTTGCCGACGTTTCGAATACATTGCAGTATTCTTTGTCAAGGCGACTGAATTGACAGAAAACAACAACACGGTTCAACCCGGGAAAAGAACTAAGTAATTAAGTTTAAACTGTTTAAGATTTTCTGATGACCTTCCTCTATTTTCCAGCAATATTCAGGCAATTCAGTGCCAAATTAAATATCTACAAGATGAAAAAATGGAGAGCGTGTTTACTGATCCACCACTGGTAAATAAAAATAACAACTGATGGACAGCAAATCAAAATATTGTTGGTAAATTTAAGTATTTAGGAGAAATAACTTGAAACCTTAATGAGAAACCAGCTTGGCATAATAGAATAAATAAATTGAACAACGCATATTATATTACATAGACTACATACAACAACAAAACAAAAAAAGCTTATCAGTAGCAGCAAAATTATTTACGTAGGCTATAAATATACTACGGGAGTTATATGATGAAATTATAAATCAGTTACACAGCCTGAATTATGCTAGTGAAACAATTTTTAAAACATACACCTGAAATAGATAAAATATTTAAGACAGAAAGAGGAATAATTACAACGTACATACATAACAATATCAAGTTAATGGACGATGGAGAATAGCAACAAAATAAAGGAGTTTATAAGGAAATTGAACCAGTATTGATCACGATTAGGAAAAAATTTAAAGCTGGGGCTGTACCTTAATTAAGGCAACGGCCGCTTCCTTTCAACTCCTAGGCCTTTCCTATACCATCGTCGCCATAAGACCTATCTGTGTCGGTGTGACGTAAAGCAACCAACTAGCAAAGGAAAAAACGTATATCATTCTTTGGACATCTTATGAGAACACCTGACACCAGAGTTAACAGAAGAATAATTGAAAAATTATGGAATAGCAAGAGTAAAATTTATTACAGAAATTAAGGATGATCGTAAAGAACTCCAAATAACAATGGACAGTCTTAACCCTCCAAGTGGCAAACGCCTAATATCAGGCGTTATATGCTTTTGCCCAGTGGCAACGCCTGATATCAGGCGTTTTGACAGGCTCTTTATTTTATTTCGATAATCGAATTATTATTTATCGAAATATGCTAATTATGAGTCAAACGAAGGAGAAATGTTCAGTCATTATCATGAATAGTTTGTATAATAGCATGTTGCACTAATCGAATGTAAAATGTTGCCAAAGTAGCGTCATAATCCTGCTGTCTTGTGCTAGCTGCTACATACTCGGCGGCCGACCACACGTATGTCTCAACTGAACCAGCTATATTTAGTTGCCAGTTTTCCTTCCGATATCAACCTGAATTGTTGATATGTATTAATGTCAGCAATACTGAATCATTTCCTCGTTTTTCTGGAGGACTGAATTGCTAGCTAGCGAGATAAATTTCATGTCAGTCGTTAGAGAGAAATCTTGTTGACGTTGTCAGGAGTAATGTTCCGCTCTGTGCTTGTGCCTCTAAATATTGTCGTAATTGATCTATATAGAGTTGGCTTTGCTGGAGAGGACCCACCTATTAGACAATGGGTACCGTTATTTCATTCACAGATAACTGGTATACAAAAATCCCCTTGGCTAACAAACTACGTTGCATCCGGGAGGTAGTAGGTTCGAACTCCACTATTGGCAGCCCTGAAGATGGTTTTCCGTGGTTTCCCATTTTCACACCAGGCAAATGCTGGGGCTGTACCTTAATTAAGGCCACGGCCGCTTCCTTCCAACTCCTAGGCCTTTCCTATCCCATCGTCGCCATAAGACCTATCTGTGTCGGTGCGACGTAAAGTCCCTAGCAAAAAAAAAAAGAAAAGAACAAACTACGTGAAAGGGATACGTACCTCACAGGAACAGTGAATACACTGACTGACAGAGCAAATGCAACACCAAGAAGGAGTGGTTCGAAAGGGATGAAAGTTGGGGAAAAAACAGAGACGGCACGGACGAATAATTGATGTTTATTTCAAACCGATATGCAGGTTACACAATGCGCACGGCATCGACTCAGTAGGATGTAGGACCACCGCGAGCGGCGATGCACGCAGAAACACGTCGAGGTACAGAGTCAATAAGAGTGCGGATGGTGTCCTGAGGGATAGTTCTCCATTCTCTGTCAACCATTTGCCACAGTTGGTCGTCCGTACGAGGCTGGGGCAGAGTTTGCAAACGGCGTCCAATGAGATCCCACACGTGTTCGATTGGTGAGAGATCCGGAGAGTACGCTGGCCACGGAAGCATCTGTACACCTCGTAGAGCCTGTTGGGAGATGCGAGCAATGTGTGGGCGGGCATTATCCTGCTGAAACAGAGCATTGGGCAGCCCCTGAAGGTACGGGAGTGCCACCGGCCGCAGCACATGCTGCACGTAGCGGTGGGCATTTAACGTGCCTTGAATACGCACTAGAGGTGACGTGGAATCATATGCAATAGCGCCCCAAACCATGATGCCGCGTTGTCTAGCGGTAGGGCGCTCCACAGTTACTGCCGGATTTGACCTTTCTCCACGCCGACGCCACACTCGTCTGCGGTGACTATCACTGACAGAACAGAAGCGTGACTCATCGGAGAACACGACGTTCCGCCATTCCCTCATCCAAGTCGCTCTAGCCCGGCACCATGCCAGGCGTGCACGTCTATGCTGTGGAGTCAATGGTAGTCTTCTGAGCGGACGCCGGGAGTGCAGGCCTCCTTCAACCAATCGACGGGAAATTGTTCTGGTCGATATTGGAACAGCCAGGGTGTCTTGCACATGCTGAAGAATGGCAGTTGACGTGGCGTGCGGGGGTGCCACCGCTTGGCGGCGGATGCGCCGATCCTTGCGTGCTGACGTCACTCGGGCTGCGCCTGGACCCCTCGCACGTGCCACATGTCCCTGCGCCAACCTTCTTCGCCACAGGCGCTGCACCGTGGACACATCCCTATGGGTATCGGCTGCGATTTGACGAAGCGACCAACCTGCCCTTCTCAGCCCGATCACCATACCCCTCGTAAAGTCGTCTGTCTGCTGGAAATGCCTCCGTTGACGGCGGCCTGGCATTCTTAGCTATACACGTGTCCTGTGGCACACGACAACACGTTCTACAATGACTGTCGGCTGAGAAATCACGGTACGAAGTGGGCCATTCGCCAATGCCGTGTCCCATTTATCGTTCGCTACGTGCGCAGCACAGCGGCGCATTTCACATCATGAGCATACCTCAGTGACGTTAGTCTACCCTGCAATTGGCATAAAGTTCTGACCACTCCTTTCTTGGTGTTGCATTTGCTCTGTCAGTCAGTGTAAATCTTCAAAGGAATTGTCTCAGATTGTTTTAGGCAAACCGTTTACTTTAGGCAAGGCGACATTCTACTGGTTGCTTATAACGAGAGGAAAACACGAAGACCAGTTTGTCTCACAACCGAACGTCACGCTGAGGACAATATAGTAAGGAGCCGAAAGGGAAATGAAGGGCAGATCCGTTCAAGAGTTTATGGGTTGAAACCACTACTACAATTTCTTCATGGGAGTGGAGATGGTCAAGATAAGTGCATTTGCTATGCCGCTTGTTCCAGACTGACCAGAAGGAACTGGAAGCAAATATTTTCAAATATCCTAGATATGGCATTATGTGATACATACCTCCTGTACATAACGAACACTGATAAGCCTTTAGCAAGACGAGACTTCATGATCAGTATAGTTAGGGAATTGCTAAATGAGCATTTGCCAATTCCAGTTGTGAGGACAACAGGTAATGCAGGAGGCCCCTCTCATGCTCGCAAAAAACTGTCACAGAATAAAAATCGCCTATGTGGTGTGTGCTGGCAAGAGAAGAAGAAGAAGTCTACATTCTGATGTCCAGGATATAACGATGGTATTCACCAGGGGTGTTACCATCAACTAGTGCACTTCTGGAGGCATAACAGTCGTGGAGTAAAAAGAAAAACCCACCCAAATGACTGAGTGAAATGTACAAGTTGTAGCGGTCAATTGTTGTATACATTGTTGGTTTTTTTTTTCACCTAAGAACATTACTATGAACTATATACCGGTACGTAACTATTTACTATAAACTGGTGCATCTTTTGTATATGTCATTTTTTTTAAATTTACTTAAATATAAACATATATACAGCAAAAGTTTTGCAAGAATAAATAATATAAACAAATTCAATATATTTTTGGTCTTACATTCTTTGGATGATAAATGACTGCTTTAATATATTCATCTTCTTATTCCTTGTACTTTGGATGATAAAAGGGTGTGCTGTTTTAGTATGTATAACATGTCAATGATTTCTTGACACAATTTATACTAGGAGTCTGCAACATCGGCAAAATATTGCTGCCACTACAGGGTAAATGACCACCACTTTGAGGGTTAAGAAAGATACTTCAAAACAGACACCACACACACCAGACTACAGACCAAGATCAATAAAAGGTCTAATGGAAGGGTGTTATGTAATTGAAGAAAGGAAGGCAGCATCTCTCAGAATGAAGAAATATCGGGCTGAAAGAAAGCAAAAAAATACTCTGTATAATTGACCAGAGTGGTCCAATGTAGGCCATAAAATTACAAATAAAATAAGTAATAATAATTGGGGTTCAGCTACTGTGTGCAGTCATTTAGATTTGATGCCATTTGGGCTGCTTGCATGTCATTTGCGATGTTCTGTTTTACTATATTGGGTTTCAGAGAAAAGCGTCTCTGTTGGGCAATCTATGACTAAGTTTTAATTAATTTGGTAAGCCGATCATCAAATGTGTCAAGTTAATGGCCATTTATGAAACCACCTACACATGGGCAACATGGCTATAACAACATACAATATAAATTCACTTTTCCACATAGTCCCCAAGAGACTGCAAGCATTTCTCGGAATGGTCAACCAACTTTTCGATTCTGGATGCGTAGAGATCACCTCCAGCACTATGTAACCGCCTGGAGACAGCTGCTTTCACCTCCTCATAGTTTCGGAATTGTTGTCCACCAAGATCCTTTTTCAGCTTATCGAACACATGATAATCGCATAGCGCTAAGCCTAGACTGTATGGAGGATGTTTCCATACCTCCCATTTGAATCGCTGCAGCAGTTCGGACATTTGGTGGACCGTGTTAGGTGTGTTATCGTGCAACAAAATCACACCGGTACTCAATTTTCCCTGCCACTTTTCTTTAATTGCCTTACGAAACCGGTTCAACGTTTGACAAAACAAAGCCAAGATGATTGTCGTACCTTTCGGCATAAATTCCATGTGCACCACATCCTCTTATGTCAAAGAACACTGTCGCCATTACTTTTCCTGCTGACGGTTGGACCTTGGCCTTCTTTCGTGGTTGTGATGTGGTGTGCGCCCATTCCATCGATGTTCGCTTTGTTTCGGGGGTGAAGTGGTGGACCCACATTTCATCCCCTGTGATGATTTGCTGCAGAAACAATTTGCCCTCCACAGAATACTGTTGCAAAAAAGGCCAGTGACAATTTGAAACGTTGTCCCTTGTGAACATCGGTGAGCAGACGTGGGACCCATCTTTGACACAGTTTATGAATTCCAAGGTGCTGGTGAGCAATGGAGAACACACTGTGATACAAAATGTTCAGCATGCTGGCAATTTCCTGCAGTGTTATGCACTGATTCTCTCTAATGATCCTATCCACATGGTCAACATTTGCAATGGTACTGAATGTTGCGGACCATTTGTCCATGAGATCCGTGCGTCTGGCGTCAAATCGCTTATACCACTTTACAATACCTGGGTGAGAAATTGCACGCTCACCATATATAGCAATGATTTCACGATGAATGTCCGTGCAATTGAGCCGTTTTGCCCATAGAATTTTGATCGTTGCATGCACCTCCAATTTGGAGTGAACATCCAGTTGACGTGCCATTGAGCCTAGCCTGCTCTGCTCACACAACACGATGGGATACTACACCAGCTTCTCTATCGGACGTGTCAGCAGTTTTGGCCCTGTTCACAACACACAGCATGCTCTCGCGGTGAGCTAGTTAACTTACTTTTTGATTGGCCCACGTACTACTTGGAGTACCAGGTGGACTTTTTTCCAGCCTTTTAAACTCCTGCTACCTCTGATGGATCCTGGAATTTAGAGGCTGACATGCCTAGCACTGGTTCACAGAGCGAGCTATTTTTCCAGTAATCTTGGAGGGAACTATAATAATTATTATGTAGGATAAGATTGTGGATTTTTTGTTCATTCATATGTACCAAAGTGAGCTGTTGGTTGTATTCAAGGTATCTGTATTCTTGTTAATGTACTATTTGAAAAATGTGTACCTGGCTACAAGGAGTATTCTTATCCCTCTAGAATACAAGCCATTTTGATTTCCCGTAATACAAAGGGAAGTTATGAGCATTTGATCCTGGATCATATCGACTGTTGACAGCTATCCTGAAGAGACTGTTCAGTTCACATTCCAAGTAATTGCTGCAGAAGTAACGTTCAAATTTCACCCACCTCAATCTTGACTCCAGTTAAATGTATCTTCACACAAACTGTTACAGATGCCACATTACATAAGGTGATTGTTGGATCTTCTGTGAGACTAATATCTGAAGATGTTCAAATAATATATTTGTTTAATTTCATTCTAAACTAGCAGTTTCCCGCTGGCTCCGCCCGCAATGTACAATGTATGGCATTGTTCGTTACTATCCTCCCGGATGTATTTCCAAAGTTCCGACTTAATGAAATAAAGCACATGATCTGCTGCGGTAATAGAATGTAATATTGTGTCAAGAAAACACTTGAAAATACATTACACAAAGAAATTGAATTAAACGTTCCTTGGAACACACTACGCGCCGAACTATTAAAAAGTCCTTCAAAGATCTTCGTCATGAAGACAAATGTACTCATAACTATTCTCATAATCTACCAATGTAAGTAGTTATTACCTCAAAAGAAAGCACTTGATCCACTGAGCGTTTTTAGACCAAAACGAACTTCTTCGTACCTCAATTAGAACGAAAGATATGATTGGTTCAATGAGAAAAAATGTTGAAGAAATGAGACATCAAATTTAATGTGCACTCATAACCTTGCTCAGAATGAACCAATTTGAATAGTTAAGAGCTGAAATGAAAGAACCTGATCCACTGAGTGTTCTTAGGCCAAAACGAACTCCGTACCTCAATTAGAACCAAAGATACGATTGCTTCAAAAATACAGAAAATTGAAAAAAATAATTTGAGGAAGGTGGAAGTTAAGTGATTTACAGTACCTGATGACAAATTTGTGCATGAATACCTTTAAGTTAAAACAAAAATGAAGGAAATCGATCAGATAGAATGGCCGGACTGATTGAATTTAGTTTTCATAAATTTTTTTAATAATAATAGATAGATTAGCAGTTTCCCGCTGGCTCCGCCCGCAATGTGCAAAGTATGGTGTTGTTCATTACCCTCCTCACGGATGTATTTGCAAAGTTCCGACTTAATGAAATAAAGCACATGATCTGCTGCGGTAATAGAATATAATATTATGTCAACAAAACACTTGAAAATACATCACACAAAGAAATTGAATTAAACGTTCCTTGGAACAACACTACGCGCTGAATTGTTGAAAAGTCCTTGAAAGATCTTCGTCACGGAGACAAATGTACTCATAACTTTTCTCAGAATCTAGCAATTTAAGTAGTTATTACCTCAAAAGAAAGCGCTTGATCCACCGAGTGTTTTTAGACCAAAACGAACTGCGTACCTCAATTAGAACGAAAGATTTAATTGCTTCAATGAGGGGGAAAAATGTTGAAATGGGACGTCAAATTGAATGTGCACTCATAACTTTCCTCAGAATCAACCAATTTGAATAGTTAAGAGCTGAAATGAAAGATCTTGATCCACTGAGTGTTCTTAGGTCAAAAGGAACTCCGTACATCAATTGGAGCCAAAGATATGATAGCTTCAAAGAGACAAAAAATTGAAAAATTCAAATAATTTCAGGAAGGCGAAAGTTAAGTGATTTATAGTGCCTGGTGACAAATCTGTGCATGAATACCTTTCAGTTTTAAAAAAATGAAGGAAATCGACCGGATAGAATGGCCATACTGACTGACTTTAGTTTTCATCAGTTTATTTAATATATAGATACTTGTCGTCGTCGGCAGCCACTACTCGTATCTGAGTGTATGCTTTTCACTTGCAATTCATGTACAGTCCGTTTTGTGTAAATGATGTTGATGACTCATCAGGCCAATTCTTGTACGAAACATGCGATCACATTTGGCACACGTGAGAGAAGGGGGTGGACGCGGTTGAGTTTGTCTGAGTTTCCCTCTAAGACCTTCTCTGTTTGCAGTCTTTAACACTCAGTTTCAAACTGCACTGCAGCAGTGGATGTGATTGCATGCATGCGAGGACGATCTTCAGCACGTGTGTGTCAATTACTGGGGTCAATGTTTGTGCTTTTCAAGGTTTTTTTGAGCTGATCCTTATAGCGTTTCAGAGGTGCACCACATGGCCTCCTGCCAGAACTGAGTCTACTGTATAGTATCTGTCGGGGTAGCCTATTGTCATCCATGCGTTGGACATGACCAATCCATCTAAGCTGGTGACTTATGCTGGAAGCTTCTATACCGTTCATCTGTGCCCTTTCAATTACTACAACATTGGAGACATAATCTTCCCATTTGATATTCATAATGATCCTAAGCTTCTGCTGGTGAAAACGTTCCAATTTCTTGATGTCACAGTGCTATAGAGTCCATGTTTCACATCCATACAATAAAGTGGAGACAACGACAGCTTGGTACACGGTCAGTTTAGTGGATATATTTTGGTCTTTATTAGAAAAGACTTTGCGGGATTGACGTCCAAAAGTACAATGAGCAGCTCGTATTCTATTTTCTACATCCATCTCCGAGATGCAACGAGACGAGAGAATACTCCCAAGGTAGGGAAAGAAGTCTACTTGTTTCAGAAATGTATCTGAGATGGTAATGTTGAAATCTGGCAAACTAATTCCTGGAGCAGGTTGTTTTCTGAATGTTGATAGACAGGCCAAAATGCTCATAAGCAGCCGTAAAGCAATCAACTGACAATTGCAAGTCCTCTGGAGAATGAGCTGGAATAGCATTGTCATCTGCATATTGCAGTTCAGTAACCCAGGTGAGATGGGTAAGTCCTTTAGAGCAGAGTCTTGACTGATTAAAAATCCCTCCATTAAGTCTGTGACTAATTTTTACACCTGCATTGTTGCCAGATGTCTCATAAAGCATAGCAGTCAGGTACAAGGCAAATAGTGTACGTGCAAGCACACAACCTCGCTTTAGGCCAGTAATAATAGGAAATTCTTCTGCTACGTTTTGATGGAGAACCTGACCAACCGTATCATCATGAAGAGCCTGGATGAGTCCAACAAAATGTTCGGGGCAGCCAAACTGCCTTAACACCATCCACATAGCATCTCTAGGCACAGTATCAAAGGCCTTTTCCAGGTCATAAAACACCAAGAACAAGGATTTCTGTCGTTCTCTGCATTTTTCCTGCAACTGTCTTGCACAGAAGATCATGTCAGTGGTACTCCTGCATATATTTAATATTTAATAATAATTCTTGAATCTGAGTAAAATATTGTATGTTTACACAACTTGGCATAGACTTGTCGAGCGGTCTTGTCACAATCAACCAGAATATGTGAACCTTTAAAAAAATAAAAAAATAACAGAAAACAAAGACTTGTTGACTATTACAACCACACATGAACATATTAGTAGAATTAAGCTGGTTGAAGAGCTGGGGGAACATCCTTCAATATGGAATACTTGCTATTGTAGTTGTAATTGTCGTTGTTGTTGTTGTTGTATGGTGATGGTATGGCCTTGCCTTATGGAAATGTGCATTGAAGGTGTTCTGTATCCGCTCATGCTGACCAGATCCAAGAATATTAAAGTGCCAAGTGTTTCACATTGGTGTATAAACTTTCAATCAATTAATTTCAACTGCATTAATGCATTAAGTTTCCAGTAGACAGAAGCAGGACCAGCAGTTCTATTCTGTGTTCCACGAACACATGTCAATTTTTGTAACCAAAAACCAGAACTCTAAATACCAAGTAGTTTATCTGTAACATTCAATGTATATTTATTTCTCTAGTTTAGTCAGGGGAAGCAGGACAGTCAAACCCATAAACATTCTAGTAACGCCAATATTTCATATGGTTATAAGTGTTTTCATTTGAACGAGTGTGTTATCAAACAATACAAGTGTTCCCAGTGTTCCGTGTACATTAACGCGCAACAGTTTAGACTAGATCTATGTCTTTATACATTTTGCTTCATTGTGTATTTCATCAAATCTTTTTCAGACAGAAACAGGACTGTCAAATCCAAGAATGCTCTTAGAGAGCCAAGTTTTCCACACCATTATAAGTGTCCTTATTGTGTTTTGTAATTATTTTCAATCCAGTACATGTAATTCCAGTGTTCCGAGTTCTATGAACACAAGATTGTTAGAGCCAGAACGGGGAACTTTCTAAGCTCCAAGTTCTCCTTGCTAAGTGTATGTTGCATTTCAAGGTTATATCTATCAACTCAATGATGTATTTCCATGCAACCACCTGTAGGTGCAGCTGCAGTATGAGTGCACCACTTGGAGTGTTTGGTTGAGGGTTATAGCGTAAACTGTGTACTTTGGCATCGTGAGGAGAAATAATATCATGAATATTTTCAAAATATTTAAGACGAAGTTGGTATGTGCTGAATGTGGAAACACAATCAGAGCTGAGGATATGGAGTTTGAGAATATGTCATATAGCGTACTAATGCCAAAATATAATGGGGAAGATACAGAAATACATATCATGCTGGATAGATATGCTGATTTTGAAGGACAGGAATAGTCTGCTGCTGAAGGTGGCTGTTCGAGAAGTTACAAGACAGTTCAACATTAATCGTCAAGTCAAAATGAGTACAAGCTACTGTATCTCCACCCAAGAATTTAGCACCAGTGTACTAGAAGATATTGATGGCAGTGTACTGGAGAATATTTATGAGGACTGTACATTCATGGGTTCAACTCCTATAGCAAACTAATGGGGCGCTATACGTGGATTAGAAATAATAAAATTGCAAATTAATTTAAATGATGTGACTAGCAAGTGACGAGGAGGACCTCACTTCAGTTACCATAACAAGCTTTAAAAGAGCATGCAATGTTGCATTTTGATTGATCAAGGACATTTGTGGGCACCGGACACATCTAAAATGGTTGGCCTGATTAATTTCAAGCTAGCAACATTGCTTGCAGCAAACGACGTAATGCACTTATCCTGCACATTCAAGTACCGTATATACCGGTAACTTCCCGCATTTAACTCACATTCCACTCATGATTTGCCGTCACAACAAGCGTTCGAGTACCTGCTCTCAGGTATTGCGAGAAGAAAGTTCAAAAGAAGATTTCCAATTTTATGAAACTCTTTGTCTACTGCACTTTGTTTAAATAAAGTCTATTTTGAAATAAATCAGTATTGCATATACTGCACTGCATATTCTGTGAAAAAATTGTTCCCATGGTTTATCTGAAAAAATGTGTTATCTAATTTGATTCTGCCTCCTTTAATTCAGTTAAGTGGGGCTTTACTATACAATCAATTTTCTGCACCAAAATACAAGCCTATGTTGCAAAATGCTTGGTAAAATGCAGATTGTGGCATTGGCATATCCATATCATTGTTTGAAATGTAATTTGTGTGGCTTTCGATATTGGACTGCTTGAATTCGAGAGTGATGTTGAATGTACAAATGTGGCTTTTGGTGAGATGTGCTTATTGTTCTCTCGTACTTTGCTTTAACCACTTTGTTGAAATCCCACATCTGCACTTTGAAGATTAATTGTAGCCCTATCATGTCAGTAGTACAAATGAGTGTTTTACATATCGTAATTATTTTAAGGAGAGGGTTTGTAACACTTTTGATGGGACATGTAACGATATATTCTTGGCATTGAATTATGGGTATTTTTCCTCATCTTTTACTGATATTGTGTTTCTTTGTGTTATCCAAGTTTCTCTTTTAGGACTTGAATTAATTATTTTTTGTGGTTCAGAGCATTCTAGGTCAAGGGTGTCCCTTGTTATTCATCTTTGATATAGTTAAATGCTTTGCTCTAAACTGAACCAGCCAACTGTTATGGTACAAGTGCTGTTACAATCAGAATCCTCTGTTTACCATGCTCACCACAAAACTCTAGCTGAGCCTAGGATAACTCCAGCTTACTTGTGTCAGGCTCTTCCTGTCTGACCTTCATAGGTCAACCTTGTCTGTTCTCATCCCTCCCCTCTCCTTAAGAATAATGCAGTCTGAACTGAATCATTAACCATCACTTGACTCATTAGTTTATAAGCACAGTGCATAAATGTTGATGGTCGATTGACAGTTGTATTTAGTAGAGACATTATTTCTAAGGTTGATACTTTTTTTTAAACCATAGGACCTACCTGTTTCTGTTGTATCTGTGCTCAGATACTTGTTTCTTTTATACCTGTGCTCATTTTATAATTAATGTATATCTTGTCTCCAGGATAAAAAAGGGCAAGGTTGTGAAAGAAGTGTACTTTCTACAGCATACATTCTTCTGGTAAGCTTACTTAACATTTCCTTTGTAGAAATTAGCTTTCCAGTTTGTTTAAGATGTACCAGTTATATATGTCTTTGTAACAGCACTCCTGACTTTACTGGACTTATTATTAGTGTCCTTCATTCAGAAGGTAGTAGGTTCGAACCCCACGGTCGGCAGTTCTGAAGATGGTTTTCCGTGGTTTCCCATTTTCACACCAGGCAAATGCTGGGGCTCTACCTTAATTAAGGCCATGGCTGCTTCCTTCCCACCCCTAGTTCTTCTGTATCCCATCGTCGCCATAAGACCTGTGATGTAAAGCAAATTGGAAAAAAAAAATTAGTATCATTCTTTAAAATATTAGGAATTTATACTTTAATTAGATTTTCAATGTAATTCTTTAACACGCTCAGGAAAAAAGCCCGTATGTTGTATTTGTCCTCACAAACCAAGTAATGTTAATGATTTTTCAAAAAAATCCTCCTCTGTACCTACTTGATTTATCTTAGCTTGTGATGCACCACCTGAAAGGTGCAGTCTTGTCCATTTTTATCCAATGTACTGCATTCACATAAGGACATGATTAGCTCAGTGGCTTAGCTGCTGGCTTCCCACCCGGTAGGCTGAGGTTCGAATCCTGGTCAATTCTGGGTCGAGATTTTCATCTCATGAATCGCGTGATATCAGGAAGGGCATCTGTTCTTAAACCCCCAGCCAAAATCAAAATGAGCCTAGGTTGATCCAGCGACCTCAGAAATATCTGGGGTAAGCCGAAGAAAGTTTACTGCATTCAAATAGTTGGAATAGTACTACTGTGTATGTGTTCTTGATCACCAGGACTAGGATTACTTTGTAAATACACGTTTGTTTTTACATTGGTTAAAATTAAAATTTTGTTATATGTTCACAAATTACGATATTTGAAGTGGTTTAAGACACATTTGATTTTTGTCCATATTTTGAGGTATAGCACATATTTTTTACATATTTTAGAAAACTCATGTTTTATATAATTGAACGTTTTATTTTAAGAATGTTTCGTATTTTAAGGTTTCAAACTTATTTTTGTTATATAACCATTTAAAATTCATCTTACTGGCATCTGTATTTCAAAGCTGGATTCTTGAATTTATATGGAATGTTGAAAACAAGTTATGTGGTATGCATATTTTTTTGTTTATTGCTGGGACTCGGCTTTGTTCATCAACGCCTATGACAGTAGAACTCCTTCTGTATGACCACAGCAGGCAGTTAGCTGAGCATCTGCACCAAATTAAGTTAACCTATTCTATTCAGTACTTCACGAACCATCAGCAGTCGTGTACGAGCTTTGAGTGCTCACCTTCAGTGTGGTTTATATATTTATTCAACAGATTGTAAATCCTCCTCTGGAAAATTATGATTATATTCAAGTTATTTTCCAAACAAAGGACTATCAAAAGAGTGTAAAGGAATTCTTTTGTAATGTCTGCCAGAAAGCCGTGTCTACTTTTCAGCGATTTCTAGTGCAACAGCACATTTTGACAGAAAAGCACAAGGCCAACAATGATAAAAGGCAAGGAAAAGCAGATTTATGTCAGATATGCAACTGAATGTAAAGAGTAAATTTAATACAGATATCTCTTCCTCCTTAATGTGTTTTCCATCAAATGGGGTCTGCTATTTGGCTACATTTGCACCATTTGGCCCTGTGTACGACATCTTGAGGGTTGAGGCCCACAGCACGCATTGTTGAGTTGTAACGTGCAAATGATAACTACGTCTTTCTTACAACACTTTATTACTACTACACACAAAACAAAAGGGAATCTACAAGCGTAAAGCTCCACTTAGTTACTAGTCTGTCCGGTAGGTGTCGTTTGCTTGTACATTCAAACCTCAACATCCTCCCCACCCTGGTCGATTTCGAGAGGAATCACCAGTTGCACCGGTCGGCTGATTCTTGAACCATCTGGCAGACACAGGATGGCTGTCCTCACTCGGCCGTCTCTTCCCTGAAGGACTTCGTCGACTCGGGCTCTTTTCCACATATGGCTAGGCAGGACGTCTTCTTGTAAGAGGGCATCATCTCCTGCTCGAAGTCTCGGATGTTTACCAGTTGGAGACTTGACCTCATGGTAGTTCCGCAGCTGAAGGAGGTATTCCTTTTTCCACCTTCACCAAAAGTCTTCAACCATTTTCATCTTCATGCAAAATTCCCTTGTAAGGTATTTCTTATTTACTGGCTCAGGTCCAACTGGAATTTTCGTGAATTTCTCGCCGTTGAGGAAATGTGAGGGTGTTAACACTTCAGAGTTACTTTCGTCTTGAACAATGGGACGTGAAATCAGGGTGGCTTCAATGCTGATTAGAACTGTGCGGAGACCCTCTTCATCGACCTGTGAGCGACCTAGAACCTTTCTAAGGCAGCGCTTAGTGGAGCCAATCATTCTCTCCCACCATCCTCCCCACCAAGCCGCCCATGGAGCTATAAACTTCCACGTCACATTGTGATGTGCCATTTATTCACGAGTCTTCGGACTGCTGAGCACGTCTGAGAGTTGGAGTTCTCTGTTCGCTGCTTGGAATGTTTGGGCATTGTCGGTGTATATAGTGTGTGGGACACCTCGTCGTCGTACGAAGCGTTGAAAAGCCATTAAGAATCTGTCGGTAGTTAAGTCCGTTGAGAGTTCCAGGTGTATAGCTCTCACGGTTGCACACGTGAAAAGAACGATGTAAGCCTTCTTGGTCGTGTTCTCTGACTTGACATAGAGTAGTGGGCCTGCGAAGTCGATTCCGGTCACAGTAAATGGTCGACTAGGACGGACGCGATCTAAAGACAATGGGGCTTCTACCTCCTCACACCTTTTCTTGTGGGATATTTTGCACGGCAGGCATCCATGCAACACCCTTTTGATGATTTGACGGGCTCGTAGAATCCAAAATTCATTGCGAAGTTCAGTGAGTATTATGCGTACGCCCAAGTGATGGAGTCTGATAGGGGTCTGCCGAATTAGCAGGTGCGTGAAAGTGTGCGATCCATCCAAAAGCACTGGGTGTTTCTCAGCATTTGTCAAGTCTGCAAATTGTAGGCGGCCACCAAGACGAATAATACCATCTTGTAAGAAGGGATTGTATCGCGAAATATTGGATGATTTTGGCAACTGATGATTTTTCTTCAAGGCTGCCAGTTCAGCAGTGAAGCATTCCTCTTGAACCTGACGTATCCAATACACTCTGGCATTTTCGATATCTTCGGCAGTTAAATAATTCCCGCTGCCCTTTTGTTTCTTCTTCATACACGTAACAAAACGTAGGACCCATGCGGTAACGTGTAATAACTTCCAGTACGAACTGAAACGTGACGCGAGGAGCAGTGGTTCTGGAGCTGTGGCTACTAGGACTTGAGACGTCTTCTTTTCTTCTGGCAGAGTCATGTCCGGGACAGTGACGTCACGGGGCCAGGAGTTTGGATGTTCGGCAAGCCAGGAAGGTCCTTGCCACCATGAATCCCTCGAAGCTAGATCTTGGGCTGTAATTCCTCTGGAGAGGCAGTCAGCAGGATTGTCGATACCGGGACAGTGTCTCCACTGACTGGACGTGGTATGCGTCTGAATCTCTGTCACACGGTTGCAGACAAAGGTCTTCCAGCGGTTTGGATTGTTGCGGATCCATCCTAATGTGGCGGTTGAGTCACTCCATAAGGTGGCACAAGAGGACTCAACTCCAGTCTCTTGGCAAAAGTAGTGAAGAAGACGGGATCCAAGCAAGGCTGCAAGCAATTCCAGTCTGGGGAGTGTGACTTTCTTCACGGGCGATAATCAGTTTTTACTGCAAACCAGCGTGAAGGAAGAGGTGCTTTTGGAACTCATCCGAACGTACAGCGCAGCACCATATGCCCTTTCGGAAGCATCACAAAACACGTGCACGGATAAATCGTCGTTAAATTTAGATATACCCATCCATCTTGGAATGCGGATGGAAGACAAATACGGCAGGTTAGATGTCCAAGCTTGCCACCTCTGGCTTAGGACAGTTGGGAGAATTTCATCCCATTGCAGTCCTTTGCACCAAGTATCTTGGAAGAGGATCTTGCCGGTGATCAGGACGGGGGGGGGGGGGAACAGCCCTAGAGGGTCGTAAATTCTGGCAGTAACTTGCAGAAGGTGGCGTTTAGTTGCTGGCTGGTCAAGTAGTAGGGCGGTCATATCGACTGGAGTTGCGAAGAGGTAGTCAGATTCCGTATTCCAATTAACACCAAGGACTCGTGTTTCCGATTTCACCTCTCGACCTTCTGCTCTCCAGATGGCTCTCAGTGGCTCTGAATTTGTAAACCATTTTGACAACGGAAGTTTGATGTGTCAAAGTAGGCCTGTGAGTTCATAATAGACGACGGCGGCCAAGTTATCATTATCGACGCTCCCTGCGAAGTCGTCCATAAAGGTACAACCATCCAGGAGTGCTGCTGCAGTGGGATATTTCTCCTGATGCAGTGTAACCAGTTCTCGTAGAGTAGCAGACAGAAGGAAGGGGCTGCAGGTAAGTCCAAATGGTAATCGAGTGAAGCGATATGTTATGACGTCTCTGGTGATCTGGTACGTGCCATCAGTGGTGGTTTGGACTCGGTACCACAGAAATCTTGTGAGATCTCTGTCGTTTTCATCTAGGGATAGCTATAGAAAGGCTTGACTTCCATCGCAGACAATGGCACTTGGACGCATTCGAAAACGGAGCAACGTCGCTAGAATTTCAGGCAGCAGATTTGGTCCCATCTCTAGGGCATCATTTAATGCTGGTTGGCCTCGTTCATGAGAAGAGGCATCGAACACGATCCTCCATTTTATGCCCTCTCTCTTTTGCTTCTTCACAGCGTGATGTGGTAGGTAGAAGACGTTTCCGGGAGTCTCATACGTCGGAGCTATTTCTACTTGTCCCTTCGCTATGTAGTCCAACATGTGCGTGTGGTACATAGTTTGAAAGTCCGCATCTTGATCCAGTCGTTTCTCAAGGCTCTGAAATCTTTTCTCAGCTGTTGACCGGTTATCAGACAAGACGATGTCCTTTTTTCATGGAAGTGATACAACTCTTCTTCCTAGGATCCGGTGTGTCTCATGAAATTTGTGAAGGATAGCGGCATCCGTATCGTTCACAGTGTCCTGTCTTGTGTATCGCGAATGCCAATTGTTTCCAGATCCCAGAATCTTCGCATGGTTTCTGCAGATATCTCACTATTAGTGACTGAGATGTGGTGCGTCGTAACCTGATTTACTGAAGCTCCTGACCGGTTTCCCGTTAGTACCCAGCCGAAGACTGTAGGTAGCAGTACGAGGGAAGGCGTGATTGACATCGGTTGTTCCAGTTTTACAATTTTCCAATAATGGTCCGCGCCGATTAGTATTTCAATAGGTGGTTCTTCGTTGTCAACTTGCGGCTCTGCGAGTGTCAGGTTCCGGAAATCCTGACGGAACTTGGGTGAGAGGAATAGGTATTCTGACTTTCGAAGGCCGTGAGTGTTACGGTTGTCTTCGTTGAAAATCCAATCATGTCAAACTGGATAAGTCGGCGTGGCTTGGTAATGCTCGATGTCGCTTCGAAGGCTGTCACTGCAAGTTCTCGGCTACCAGTCACGCGTAGTTGAAGAGCATCCACCAAAGACTTGGCTACAAAGCTGGACTGGCTTCCGGCGTCTAACAGACATCTTGTTAGTTTAGATATTCCCGTCGGTCCTATGATCCAAACACGAGCAGTTTGAAGAAAGGAAAAATTTTAAGGTGGTAACTTCTATTTTACTGACAGACGTGGGTTGAGAGTTCGCGTTACAGATTGATACGTGATGAAGTTGCTTACATTTTGTGCATGAAACATTCCCTTTCTTGTAGCAATGGCGGACGCTGTGGCCCCTATTTAGGCAGAGAAAACATCTTTTGGAAAGTTTTAGCTTGTCTATTCTGTCCTGAAGGTTAGCTGTTTCTTTACATCCTAGCGCCCGCCCAGTGGCCTCTACTTTCACAAAAGGCACAAAAGGGGGTTATTGTCGTCTTTCTTTTCGTCTTAGACTTTTCTGCTCCCGTAGTAACTTGAAGAGTGGCCGCTGTTGGTGTGTAGGGTGATGGAGGTGGCGTGCTAAATTCTCCTCGTATCTTCTGAGATTTTAGTGCTGCTTCTGCCTCTTCATTTAGGATTTCCATTAATGTCATCAAATGACCTGGGATATTTTCGCGTTTGGCGTGGATCAACCAACGTCTACAGATCTCAGCTGGAAATGCTCTTAGGATTTTTGGCGCCAGCACACGACCATACAGGTTTACATCTTCCCCTAGGGCTTTGAGGGCTTGAACTCTTCGGTGGCATTCCACGTATGTCATATTTAGTTCTTCAGGGGACTCCGAGAATGCGGGCTTTAAATTCTCCAGGAAGTCCAGGTGGGCCTGGATTATTCTGTTCTTGTCTCCGTAGCGTGCTACCAGTATTGTCTTCGTTTGTTCGTAGGTATCTGCGCGCACTGCAATGCCATCTACGAGTCGCTTTGGCTCCCCTTCGAGATACCCTTGCAGGAACACGAGCTTGTTTATGTCGGATATTGACGGGTTTTTGTCGACCGAGGACTGGAACTGCTCCCAGAACGTAGACCAAGTCTCTTTGTCGCCGGAGAACGGTTTGAGCCTGATCGTTGGTAATTTTGCTCCTTGAATATTCGTGGGATGAACGTCTGAACAGGGTGTAGAAGACACGCTAGTTTGTTCTTTCTTCTTTCCGAGAAGGCTATTTGCCTTCTGAATAGCGCGCTTTGAGGTATCTATATATTCTTCACAAGTAGATGCGTCTGCTTCATAATCTTCATCTTGTAACAGGTCATGTATAGAGTCATCTAAGGCTATTAATTGTTGCAATGTATCTTGAAGACGATCATGGATGTGTTGAATCTCACTGAGGTCTGTAGAGTCATTACATCCTTTTAAAAATGTGGAGAAGCGTTTAGCATTATTACGCTGAGTTGTTCTCTTCCGTTTAAGCTTCTTAAGCTGCTGTTCGTTGTCAGTCATTGTGAATGGAAAGTGCCGTTGGGGTAGAGAGGAGGTAATTTATTGCTCTTCCAGGTAGGTATGCGACTGAGGGATGAGGTGGGTCAGTTCTGATGTGATGTAGTACGGCAAAGTCGTAAAGATAGCGCAGTATGCAGTGTTCTGACTCCAGTAGGTGCTGACAGATGGCAGCACTAGTCACGTACTTAATCGTGGAGAGGCCTAGAAGGTGGCAGATGGCGTTCCTATAGCTGTTCAAAATGGCTACTCGTGCACAATGAGAAAATCATGCGTGCATGCTCACAGTAATTTCGATTCAATCCATGCAGTTTTTGCGAATTCCTTGCTAGCATGCTCTGTTAAGCAAACGATTCTTGATATATTTCACAGAATGAATAAATATCGTACTCATCAAGTGTGTATCGGATATTACTGGCTGGCGTCTCGTGTTGTGAAGTCCCGTGTCTTATTTAATGTAATCTTCACTTCACTTTCCACTTCGTATTTTCGTCTAAGAATGTTCAAAGAACGTCGTCTCGTGATGCGGTGATACGTAATTTGAACCGTGAGCGAGTTTTCGGCACCAATATGTTGAGTTGTAACGTGCAAATGATAACTACGTCTTTCTTACAACACTTTATTACTACTACACACAAAACAAAAGGGAATCTACAAGCGTAAAACTCCACTTAGTTACTAGTCTGTCCGGTAGGTTTCGTTTGCTTGTACATTCAAACCTCAACTCGCATATCTTCTATAATGTTGTCAATTCACCACTTAGGTGGGCTCCCTCGTGGTTGGTATCCACTGGGTCACGTTGGAGGGTCGTTTAAATTATTGAATTGTCGTTGCTTTGCATGACGTGGTTATACCACCAGAGTAGAGTCTTGCTTTCTCTATGATTGGGGCCACACCTGGTCTACACTGCACATCTTCATTTCTGACATGGTCCAAGAGAGTCAGCCCCAGGTTTGTCTTGCTACAATAATAGCGTAGACTGTACAGGCAGCGACTCAACTCCCACGTGTCGGGCAGCGGGAAATAACCTGGCACACTAAGAGAGCCAACGGCTTTGGGCAGATGAGCTCTTTTAGGAGGGTGGCAGACTCTTAGTGGAGGAAGTGACATTAAAAACTATCAGGTTTACGTCCCATGAACTACTTTTGCGGTTTTCAGAGAACTGTCAGGTAGTATCTGTACTCCAGGTTATGGGAAGCTACCAAAGGTGTCTATTCTCAGGTTAGAGGCAGCCATGCAAACCTGGCGGCAGATATAAAATGCCCTCTGAGTGGAAGAAATGGTGGGTGGGTAGTGTGTTAACTCCGGAAATACTACTTCCCTTTTGGTTTTTTAGTGGTGCTTGTTGCAGCACTATTATGCTTATATTGAAATATTTGGATGCCAATCTTCATATAAAATGTTAAAATTGACTAAACTTTAACAGACTGCAGTAAATAACTGGACTTAACACATTTCACACACCTAAGTTTTCATGCACAGATTTGTTTACCGTAATAAGCAGTATTGTAGTATTTTAGCCAATGTTTACTTTTCTGTGTTTTCTTTTTAGGACACATTGCAAAACAATGAAAATGCAATAGCAATAAAAAAGTAAACATTTTAACTTGTTTGATGATGGAAAAATAAAACGAGTAACAAACTCTAACAAGGGAACATCGGCAATGGTTAAGTCACCGATCGCGATGAAACTTGGAAAACACATTGAGGTACACGTAAAAAAAGATGTCAGCATCAATTTTGGGTGTCAGCATTCATTAGGGCCTAAAAGTTGCGACATTTCAAGTTCTTCGCGATCAGCGATGAATACCTGCTGGCCAATGCTAAGCCGGCACACTGCCTGCCTGGAGACACAAG
Organism: Anabrus simplex; assembly: GCF_040414725.1. Taxonomy (NCBI): domain Eukaryota; kingdom Metazoa; phylum Arthropoda; class Insecta; order Orthoptera; family Tettigoniidae; genus Anabrus; species Anabrus simplex. The sequence goes on along the minus strand of NC_090265.1, from coordinate 883,895,651 downwards.
ACACACCTCTGCACCTCATCCCGTCCCCACTCCTACTGGTTCGCCGCTGCACATTTCCCTTATCCCTGCGCTTGCCTGCTGCTTAGCTGTTGAATGGGACCGGCGCTATACTTTGCTTCTTTTAGTACTATAATTATTGAAATCCTTTAAATAATGTTCTGTTTCACACATAATGATAATAAATAACCTAAACTAATATACCTGTATTTTATTCAAATGTTATATTTTCATTCCTTTTAATTCCGGTGAGTTGTCACATTTGTGGTTACAACCCCGAGTTAAGCACCTCTGGGCGTGATCAAACTTGGGATGGGGTACCGCGTCCGACCTACGCTTAAATTATGATTTATTTCTAAAACACCTTAAAGCTGTCAGTAGTGTCTTTTAGACTGGACATACATATGGAATTAATTAAATTAAATCACCCACCTTTAAATAAAGATTAATTACTGTATATTTTTGTTTAAAGAAATTACGTGCCTGGGTAGAGGATCTCAATGAATGTAATGAGATTCGGTACTTCGGGATATCAAAACCTGGTTACAGATCCAGATCATCTTTTATGTCCCCTTCCCCTCGCCCATTTTGTGTACTCTAGCAGTTGTGTCATAACGAAACAAAGTCGCGGACGATGACAACAATAATTATAAACTCCGAGTTTGAAACTACTGGCTTTTCCATATTGCATACTCTGGTATAAGGAATAGGCCTATAGGTAGAATGTTTTTATTTGTGCTTGTACTGAATGATTTATTTATGTTTTGCAGTGACAGACACAACGCATTTCAATTGCAGCAATGGTTATCGAAGATAAATCAATTTAATGCGTAGGCAACTTTGATATGAGTATGACATGGAATGTAGTAAAGTTTGACGTAATAAGAAAAGCCTTGAAAAATAAAAAAAGATGTGCATTTATATATGCAGTAGATATACAGTAATTACACGCAGACCTGTAGTCTTACTTTACCGGTACTTTTGCATTATAGCTGACGAATGTCTATGTATTCAACAAGTACCGATATTAAAGTATCACACTACAGTCTTCTGCGTACAATGGCAGTTACATACACAAAAATTATAATGGCTTTTGTACGAACTGGTACAACAAACAATTAAAAGGCAACACAATAAAGACTCCATATACATTACATCGGGCAAACTCCCCTTCAATAACTGATAGTAAACAAAAACAATCTTTGGTCTATTCGAAACATTAAAAAATAGTGAAAAGAAAACTGAAACAAAACTCAGTTAACAACAGGCACCATACTTTTATCACGGGACGTATGCTTTACAATAGTGGTGTTCCTCGGGTGTTCAAATTGTCCAGGATCATCACGGTATCCACTGCAGTACCACAGGTACTTCCAGAAGAGCGTACTGTTAGATATTTCCCACCGTTTCGTCAATAATGCTCACGATGACGGAGCAACAGTGCATCCCTCCACTGTGCAACGCATAATTATTAAATTTCTTGCTCCTGAAGGAGTTAACAGCAGTGGAAATTTGTCAGAGATTCACTGCACAGTACGGTGATCAAATATTGTCAAGGACGCGTGTGCGTGCCTGGCATAAAAAGTTCAAGGAAGGACGAGACCGTTTGGAAAATCAGCAACATGATCTTCGTCCTTGGACCAGCATTACAGACGAAAACTCTCTTGGAGCTAAAGACATTATTGACGACGATCGACGGGCGACAGTATCGGAAATTGCAGAACAAGTCGGAATCACTTACGGGAGCGGTCAAGGAATCATCACAAACTACCTACAGTTCCGTAAAGTGTGTACCTGATGGGTCCCTTGCCTTTTGACCGAAAATCTAAAGTTCAGACGTTTAGTTATCTGTGAGAGGCTGCAACGAAACATGGGTCCACCTCTACATTCCCGAATCCGAATAAGCCCGTAAAGAGTGGTGGAGGGAAGGGGAGACAGTGCCAGTGAAAGCCAAGGCTTGACTGTCAGCTGGCAAGGTTCTTGCAACTTTTTTTTTTCGGTTGTCGAGGCATTTTGATGATTGATTTTTTTGCATGAGCGATGCACAATCAAGGCTGCTTACTACTACGATCTGTTGAACAAGATGAGGGTTGCATATCGACGCAAAAGACGAAACCAACCAATTCAACAGGTCATCCTCCTCCACGACTATGCACGGGCCCATACTGCAGCTCTAACTGTCTCCAAGCTACAGGAAATGCACTGGACTACACTTGATCATCCTCCTTACAGCCTGGACTTATCGCCCTGTGATTTCCATTTGTTCAAATCGCTTAAAGAAGCTCTAGGAGGACAACGATTTGAAGATGACGAGAGTGTGGAAGACTTTGTGCGCAACATGCTGGTGACACGACCCTATTCTCTTTACGATGAGGGCATCAAAAAGTTGCCCATACGCTGGGACAAATACATTTCCAAAGCAGGAAACTATGTGGAAAAATAAATTGTAATTGCCTTGTGTTTTTTCAATAAATCAATTTAAATAAAAAATAATAACCCTTTTATATTTGATCCCCCCCTCGTAGTTAGTTCTACTGCCACTTGGAATAGATGCCCATGACCAGGTATTGACAAGATCTACAAATTTGTCATATTCATCGGGAAATCGAACAACTGTCCAGATTTTTTCATCTAGCATTGATGAGAACTGTATCCAATCAGCTTTCTTGAAGTTGAAACGACGTGTAAAACAAATTTGTTGACGTCTTATCAATGGTAGTAACTGGCACATTATTGGTCTATGCTGCGAGTTAAGAATGGGGGAGCACACAGATTTAGAACATTTCTAACTAAAATAATGGTCAGGGCTGGCTCTGAGAAGTGCCATTTGTTTGATAGCATTATTAATATTAACAAGTGCTTCTGGTGTTAGAGAATCAGCCATATAGGAAATGTCCTAGTCTGTTGCCCAGGAAATGCCAGCATGAATTTAATCAATATTCTTAACACATCCATTGGGGAGGCTTCTCTCTTGTTCCCCTCTCTTGTTATGCAGCTGCAGAATACATTGCACGGCACAATGCATCCTGTGTACAGCCTTGTTTTACATATTGTACATACGAGGGCAAGTCAATAAGTATCTGCAATTTTGTTCTAATAGTTTTTAGGTTGGCTCTATGGTGCTGTGTGCTCGGAAGCAGCCGCTAGATGGCACCGTTGTCTACGTCTGTGGTAGGTTTCAGCGTTATCAGATCAGTACAGCTTGCGCTGTTGTGATGTAAAGATGGCAGCGTGACTCTTTGTTTGCACCGAGGATGAACAGCGTACCATAGTCCATTTTTTGGGGTCTGATTGTGTACCAGGAGCGGAAATTCATAAAAGACTTTCAGCACACAACGGGGACAATGTTTTGCCACAGCGAAGTGTTTACCAGTGGATTGAACCGTTCAAAAGGGGTCACAAGAGCGTGAAGGATGAGAAAAGATCTGGGCATTCATATGCAATCGTAACTGATGCCAATATTGAACAAGTGCGTGATATGATCCTGAGTAACAGACGAGTGACTTGATGACGTGGTAAACCATACGCACATTAGTCGTAATGGTTCTCAGACCACAAAAAATTTATTACAAAGCACTGTTCTTCCTTGGTGCGAACAGAGAGTGGTGTGGTCATCTTTACGTCTCAACAGTGCAAGCTGTTGTTATCTGATAACGCTGAAACGTACCACAGGCATAGACAACGGTGCCGTCTAGCGTCTGGTGAGCACACAACGCCATAGAGCCAACCTAAAGACAATTAGAGCAAAATTGCAGATACTTATTGACTTTTGTGCATTCGTATGTACATATATACATCTTTATTATAGATTGTGTGCTTTTCAGTGCTCAGTCTGCGAGCCTATCTGAATTAACTCTGCAATCCTCTGTTTACAACTAACTCTGTTGCCTCATTTAGTTCCACAACTTTTGTCATGAAATTATTAAAAAGTGAGTCTAACCATTATTGTCTTTGTTTCCTCCTGCTTCTCCTATCTTCCATGGCCGACTCTATTATTCTCCTAGGTAACCCATCATCCTCCGTTCACCTCATATGCCAACACCACCAAAGCTGATTTATACGCGCAGTTTCATCCATAGAGTTTATTCCTAACTTTGTCTTCTTTATCTCCTCGTTCCACATTCCGTCCTACCATTATTCCCACCTGATTGCTGATGCACTCTTTTCATATCTTGATACTTCAAACTTACAAGTTATATATCCTGAGTCTGCCCAGCTTTCACTCCTTTACAGCAAAATGAGTCTGAAGACAGACCATTGTAAAGATAGTTCCGCCGGGCTGAGTGGCTTAGACGGTTAAGGCGCTGGCCTTCTAACCCCAACTTGGCAGGTTCGATCCCGGCTCAGTCCGGTGGTATTTGAAGGTGCTCAAATACGACAGCCCCGTGTCGGTAGATTTACTGGCACGTAAAAGAACTCCTGCGGGACTAAATTCCGGCACCTCGGCGTCTCTGAAGACCTTAAAAAGTAGTTAGTGGGACGTAAAGCAAATAACATTAAAGATAGTTCCATCCAAAAACTCACTTCTTTCCTGTTGATCACAACTGAGCTCACTGCATTAGCTTTGCTAGACCTTGATTCAGTTTTACTTATTATACTACCATACTGGGAGAATACACATCCTAAGTACTTGAAATTATATATTCAGAGTGGCCTGTGAATATGAAATTAGCATATTGTAAAAGGGAAAATTATTTATAGATAAATGTGCCATGCACATAGTGAATCACCAGTTTTATTATTATTAAAAACAAGTAAAACCTTACACCACCTACCTACCTGTTTACTCTGGATTGGTCGAAACTGGCTAGAAACTGCCAGGAGCTGAATCCGGGCCTCTTAGACCAGAGAAACAAAGTGTGAAAGGCATGTCCCCAAAGCAGACAGACAATAACGTAGAGCAGAGGTCAATTCAAACGAATAAGGTTTATTAACATAAGCTTCACTAATAAGTTAAAAGAAAGTATAAAATGGTTCAACCTTTCAATACTATTAAAATAAGAAATGTAAGTTTACATTCCTATTTAATTAAAATTGGTACCAGTTTCAACCAGTATTTTTGGACATCATCAGTCGATCATAAATAGGTGTAAAACAATGCACAGATAAATTGCAGAATTCTGTAGGTTGCTGATAGTGAAGCACTAAAAACTATAGGGAGTACTGTGCATTTAAAGACGCACAGGTAAAAATATGAAGTTTAGATGATAATGTCAGATGCAGTTTATGAAGCACTATAACACACATGGAACATGCGATAAGAAGGTCAGAGATGATGATATATCGCTACAGTGTGATGGTATATATGAGAATGGCACTACAAGGAGTGCACAGGCATGATGATAGGGGAGTTTGATATATTAAGTTGAAAAAACAGCAAACTGTTGTGGATATGTGTGACGTGTAAGCACCAGGTAATCAAGAAAAGGGACAAAGAAGACAAGAAGGTGATGAGCTGTCTCAGAAATTGGACTCAATTATGGATTTCCTGAAAAACCAGCTAGGAGCGTCGATAGAAGAAATAGGAAAATTACTTAATAAGGAGAGACCACAAGTGACGCAAAGGATTCCTTAACCAAAAGCTAAACCAGTAGAATCAAAGGATAACAACAGAGGCGGAACAGAAGATAATAAGACTTACTAAACCAAATGCATAGAAGAACATCACAGAAGAACGAGAAGCAGATAAACGGATGCAAACAGAAGATGCAGAGGGAGAAGGAAATATCAGCCAATTGATTCAAATGGTGTAAAGGAAGGGAAAAGAACGGATCTCACTGCGACCACCAATAATAGTAGGGACAAAGGAGTATGAAGACCTACATGCAGGAGGAAAAACTGCTTGGTTATACTTTGTATGTGGGACGACTGAAGAAGAGCACTACCAGTGCAACTCTAACGTGCTTCCTTAATAAAAGTGCAATTACAGAGGGTATATCGTGTGAGGATCTCAATGCCAAGGGGAACTACAAAGGTGGGAATACCATTCAAGAATTATTCTGACGTGGAGAATCCGGGTTTCTGGCCGAAGGGAGTCTTTGTGAGGAGGTTTTGGTTTCAGAGGACACTCGCGAAGAGATGAGGAAGAGGGAGGATCACTTGAATAAACCCATAAAAATACTTCTATGGAACATCGAAGGATTACGGAATGCATTTCCATACATACAGGAAAGTACATTAAAGGACATTGACGGAGCAATAGTTACCGAGACATTTCTTACAGAACCACTGAATCTCCAGTCATTCTACGCAGTGCATGCATTGGCAACACTGACAGCTGGGAGGCCAGCAGTAGGAGTCACATGCTACTATAAAGGCAATGTGGGAAACCTTGAGGGCACTTCTAAAGAAGAGAATATGGTAATAATTAGGACTACAATGATCACCTTCATAGGAATATAATTCCCACCGGGTGAACCAATGGAAAACATCATAGAAACAGTATCCATGGTAACAGAACAAACAAGAAACGAGGAAAATGTAATTATCGCTGGGAATTTCAACTGCAGAACTGACAAACTCTGCACTAAGACAGACTTGCTTATGGAAGCTTTAGAAGAGCAAGGTTTTAAAATGACAAACAACAAACATGTACCTACATACGTAGCCCCAAATGAAACTAGTACAATTGACCTCGTCTTCTACAGAGGGAACAGGCTACAATTAAAGAAGCAGGAAGGACTGTGGACCTCCTCAGAAGCACCCATTATGAAGCATATCCCAATTATAATGCTGTTTCAAATGGAGACTAAACAAAGACAAATGTGCTGGAGGGAATCAAATACTTGAGGAAACTGTATCTCGAAATTCCGAAGAATAGTATGGGAGAAATAGAGAAGGCAAGGGACCTTATCGAAAAGGGAAAATTAGATGAGGCTTTAGAAATATCCACAAAAGCAATGCAAACAGCCACCATGGAAAGGAGGACAAGGCCAGCACAAAGATGGTTCGACCGGGAGTGCTACAGAAAGAGAAAGGAAACACTAACAGCAAGCAGACCTAACATTCTACGCTGAGAGAAGAGAATACAAACGGCTACTAAAACAGAAAATAGCTGACCGTGTAGAGAAAGAAGCAAGGAAACAGGCAGAGGACACTAGGGCTGAGCCTGTCATAGCTCTAAGGAAGAGGAACCCACCCACTACAGGAGAAGTACTAATAGAGGCATGGGAAAACCACTTCAGCAAAATTCTAACTCAGCAACAGAAAGGTCAGGCATATGATCCAATAACACAACAGGTTCACACATATGATCCAGTAACGAAGGAGGAAGTAAGGCGGGCGATAGAGGAGGGAAAAAATAAAAAGGCAGCTGGACCAGACAATATCTACATCGAGCACCTGATGGAATCTGTGGATATTATGCAAGATCTCTGGGTAGATTTAATGAAAAAATTCATTGAATTAGGACAGATATCTGAAAGCTGTAGAACATCAACAATGTTCTCTATAAAGGGAAAGGAAAGCTTGGACTCATACAGGAGAGTGGTATTCGAAAGTGCTACATTCAAGATGTTCACAAAAGTTCTAAATGAAAGACTACTGGAAATTATCGACAATCAAATACTTGAATGCCATTTTGGATTCAGGAAAGGCAGGAGTATATTACAAGCAATTTCCTACCTATTAGAGCAGGACTCCATTAAACCCCCCAGGGGAAAGTATTATGTGGTATTTGTAGACTACAGGAAATCGTTCGACCTCGTTAACAGGAGGAAGCTTATCGAGAAACTTATAAAGGAATAACTGGAAAGGACCACCCAATTGCAAGGATAACAGAAGATCTCTTAAAGTATAACTACATATGTATAAATAACGTGGAAACATCGAAACGGATTATTGAAAAGAATGGCGTATTGCAGGGGGACCTCTATTAGTCCTACACTATTTAACATCTATACAGCAGTCATCATGAAAATCATTAAGGAGAACTCAAATACAATTATAATCCTGTATGCAGGTGACATGGTGTTCGGGTCTCCTATAAGGGCAGAAGTACAAGAAGCAATTAACAAGCTAGAGAATTGAGCGAGGAAAAACAATATCACTATGAACCAAGAGAAAACTGTACAGGTGACTTTTAGGAAGGGCAGAAAAGCAGCAGCAACCGACAAAATTGTATTTTCAGGCACTCCACTAGAGAGAGTTGACAAATTCAAATACGTAGGGGTTACACTGCAAACAACAGCATCATCATACAGTCTTCATATAGAAGAAAAGACAGCAGCAGCAATCAGCAATATACTACATAAAGAATATTAGGAATCTGTCTATCAGCACAGCGATGGCACTATTTAGAAGTGCAATAGCCCCGATCATCACCTATGGCATACAGATCATCTGGGAAAGGTTCAAAATAGGTGAATTAAACAAAATAGAAAAGGTGAAGGTGATGTACATGAAAAGAGCAATGGGAGTAGGGAAGACAGCCCCTTCGCGACTTCTATATAAGATGATGGGAGAAGAAATACAGCTGGAATTCTACAGCTCGCCTGCTATGGTGGAGTAGTCCTGGACTAGAGAAAACCAGAAGCAAAGACATGTAATAGCCAGACTTTCAGTACACGGCTTTCACTACAAGCTGTGTATTAGCAAGCGATTTCACAAACCAGACGTAGATTGCGTGTGTGATGTGGAGCAAAAATTGTGACACATACCACATACTAAAGTGCACGAGAAGAACGAAGTCGATCACAGACTACAGTAAGGCCTGAGCGCACCTTCTTCTTATTATTAATTAATTAATTACACAATCATGCCAGTGACCTAATGACATTAATATCAAAAACATTTATAGGACATGCCTCTCATCTTGAGACATCATCAGACACTTGTCATAATTAGTGTACTGGAAATAAGTGGCTGATGATGTCTCAGAGAGACGAAACAGTCCTGTAAATACCCTTGACACCAATGCCATTCAATCACCAACATGACTATAGTATGCATTGGAAAGGTGGGAAACCTCAAGTCCTTTCATTTTTTGCTTACTGTCAATATGGACCAACAGTGAAGTTTTTAAAATGTATTAAGTGGTAGGTTCCGGGCTGTCAGGGGAGAGATAGCACGGAATGACACTAGAAGACAAATAAGTTTGAGTGGTGTTTTTAAAAGTAGGAAAGATCACAATATGAAGATAAAGTTAGAATTTAAGAGGGCAAATTGGGGCAAATATTCATATAAATTATTGTTGTTTCTTTGTACTGTGTCTTTCTCCCTCAAGAATATATGGGTGTATTTTAATTTATGAAAATCTGCCTATGTGGATTTAAACAGTTAGTTAGGGAATACACATTTGTGCATAATTTGTGGCCTGTTTAAATATTTATATTTTTTTCAAAAGAAAGTGTAGCAATGTTTCAGAGGTAAATGTTAGTAAGGGAAGAATGTATCATGCACAAGTCTGGGGGATAAATCCGTCTCAGCACTGATGTGACTAACACAAGCCTTGCCAGCTACCATCCATGCCACAACAGATCTTACGACCTGTGATGCAGACTAATCTCCTTGGGGGCTCTGGTACCAAACTCTTCAATCCTGGAGAATGAGATCGCCGACTGATATTGGAAGTGGTTGGATGCGTGGTGACGAGCCTCCTACCTGTCTGTCCATGCCATGACCCTATTGATGGAGCAACTGTGATGAAGAGGGCAGGTAAACTGGCGATGACGCCCCGTCATATAGCTGAAACACTGCAAGATTTGCTGAGGGCGACTGTTCATTCTTACCTGCTTTCTGCTACTGCTTCCTGCTGGGGTCTTCTTCTAGTTGGTCCCTCCTTTCCTGGATGTTGTTGCAAGGTGCCGCTGAGTGGTCCTAACTTGGTGGACTGGCTCCCTCTCTTTCGTGGCGCAGGGTAATGTCTTCCTCGTGCTGTTCCCTGGTCAGCAGGGAGTAAGCCATCATATGGTGATGCCTCAAGTCATGACCTAAGGGCTTCCCCCTGTAGCTCTGTCTTCTTCTTCTTATTATTATTATTATTATTCCTGGCTGGCGGCGGTAGTGGGCGCCAGCGCCCTGATGTTGTCCTGGTCCTGTTGGGTACAGTCGGATATTTGTGCATGGGTAGCAGCGTCGGAATGCCAGGAGGTATCCACCTCTTTTCTGCTGTCTGCTTTTTTGGAGGCCTTCATGGATTGTGCCCAAGTGGTAGGGTCTTCCTAGTTGGCCTATGCCTGTGGTTGACTTTCCTAGTAGGTGTCCTTGGGTATCTGCAACTACTTCGCAGAGTTGGGCTGCACGGCCCGTGTGACTACATCGCGATGCCAGGATGCGTTTCAGTCCACTTCAGTGCTTGCATCCGTGGCCTCCACAAAAGCTAAGAGACATGAGTCAGTACTGGTCAACATGTACCTCAGCTGGTGGTGATAAGGTCCTTCTGTTTGATGGGGGTTGGGGTTCCCGGTTTCTTGTTGATGCCTGTTGTGTGCTCCATTGTAAAAAAAAAAAATAAGCCTCAGTGTTGAGACATCCTAGGACTGTAGGCCTAATAATCAGTTCTCCTAATAAAAATAATTCCGACATATCCAGTCAGGGACATTCTCCTCTTACCGATCATGTTCCTCTAGTCCCTGCTGTTGAGATTGCATTTCCTTTCTACTGTGGACATGTCCAATACAGAAATACAATTCTTTTTTAATTCTGAGCAATATACAGACAAAAACTCTTATTTTATATCTGTATCAAAATTCCAAATGTCTCTGCAGTACTCATATGGAGTGAGGGCATGTGACGCTGTTGTTGGGCCCTTGCTAAACTTTGTTATTTTGGAGCACCACACCTCCCTCTGAAGAAAAGGTAGTTGTCGTATTCCTCCATCATCGCTGTAGCTTCTCCTGAGATAAAACCATGAAATTGAAGAGTACTTAAAAGTACACAGACAGATTTGCTCCTGATAAGGCACCTGTCTCCTTCTCTGTTCGGATTGCCTCTCCTTACGGGCAGTGTGGCGAGTGAATCAATTTTAGGTAGGACTGGTGATAGGAGGCAGCTTCCATCCAGGTAAACAAGAAGGGGCTGACAAGAGAGACTCGTTGTTGCCGTCATTACCATCCCCTCTCTTCACTAAGAGCAGCGACAGCTTGATTGCGAAGGTGTGGCTCGAGACAGGCCGTGCAATATCATGGTAGATAGAGGCGTGGCATTCGCCTTGGCTAGGCCGGACTGAATGTAAAGGGCCTTATGTATCGTAGCATAAGGAATGGAGCTAGATTGGACGAGGATGAGGAGGTGTTGGTCTGTGACTAGGACACTGGCAACCAGTTTGCTATGTCATACGTGTTCCAGGCTTCATAAGACGACGGGTAGGGCAAAGCATCCCACGTTGGAACGATAACAACATGCGATGGCAGATATGTAGCTGTGCAAACTCCCCTCCTTCTAGGCAAGCCATAACACAACACAAAGCTTATTCACTGCCTTGTGATGTATTCCAGTGAAGAGTATGTGTATCTGTTACTCATCTATGGAGAAGGTAGACAGAATGCATACCAGGCACAATGCCTGTATCAAGAACACTATCAGAATTCTGACTACTGCTTTTTGTCTCCTGTAGAGATGTGCTACCAGCATGATTTCTTTGCTTCGGCAATCAGTCTACTCCGATAAAAGGAAGAACTTGACCCAGGCTGCTCAATCAAATACTGTCTCATCTATATTTTAATTTTTTAGCCAACTTATGTTTATGGAGATTTTTCTTCTTTTAGTCAGCCCAATACTGTTTCATCCTTTCTGAACGTAATTTTCTTTCTGCTTCTGGAATCACTCTTCCTATTCTCTGCTTGTTGATTTTTATCTGTAGTCTAGTGTGTTTTATCTTTCAATATTTTGAGTGTATTGGTTTTGTATTTTAAATCTTCTATTGTAATATGCAACTCTCTTATGTCTTCTTTAAGTTTTGTGATCCATTTCTTAATATTATTCTTACTCTTCCATAATTTTTCTATTATTTTTCTACTGATTCTATTTTCTGGTGACCGTATTTTGGCCTAAGAACAATATTCGTTTCTTTTTCATTGTGCTAGTCACAGGTTCTATTTCTTTATAAACTGTCTCATTGGAAGCTAGTCTCCAGATTCCGTTTACTTGATAATTTTTATTTAAACAGGTCCTCACTATTCTCCTTTCTAATTTGAATACTGTATCTATTGCACTGTGGATGTTGTTTTGAATAATGTTTCACTTGCATATGTAATTTGTGGCTGGGTGACTGTTTTGTAATGTAGTACTAATGAGAGACACTTTTTATTACTTGTATTCTTGGTAACATGCTGTGCTGTAACCAGTTTATCTATTCTATTTTGCCATGCTGCTTTCTCGTTCAGGTTATATGTGATTATTTCACCTAAGTATTTAAATTTTTCTACAGTTTTTATTTCTTGGTCTCCCAGCTTAATTTTGTTTGCAAGCAAGAGTTGAGTTAGCATAATTTCTGCTTTTCTTTTCAAATGAAATTTTCAAACCAATATTTTGAGCTATTTCCTATAAAGATTTTATTTGTTAAGAGTTTTGTCTGTATATTGCTCAAAATTTTTAAAAAGTTGTATTTCTGTATTGGTCATGTCCACAGTAAAAAAAGGAAATGCAATCTTTTATTATCCATTATATGTGCGTGCATGCGTGCTCACATCTCGAGAAAATGTTTGGAACCGGGCGAGTTGGCCATGCGGTTAGGAGTGCACAGCTGTGAGCTTGCATCTGGAAGATAGTGGATTCGAGCCCCACTGTCGGCTGCCCTGAAAATGGTTTTCCTTGGATTCCTTTTTTTTTTTTTTTTTTTGCTTTACATCGCACCGACACAGATAGGTCTTATGGCGACGATGGAACAGGAAACAGGAAAGGTCTAGGAGTGGGAAGGAAGCGGCCGTGGCCTTAATTAAGGTACAGCCCTAGCATTTGCCTGGTGTGAAAATGGGAAACCAGGGAAAACCATCTTCAGGGCTGCCGACAGTGGGGTTCAAACCTATCATCTCTCGAATACTGGATACTTGTTGCACTTAAGCGACTAATTCCCATTTTCACACCAGGCAAATGATGGGGCTGTTCCTTAATTAAGGCCACGGCCGGTTCCTTCCCACTCCTAGGCCTTTCCTATCCTATCGTCACCATAAGTCCTATCTGTGTTGGTGCGATGAAAAGCAAGTTGCAAAAAAAAATGATGCTTGAACATTGGGCAAGTTGGCCGCGTGGTTAGGGTCGCGCAGCTGTGAGCTTGCATCCGGGAGATAGTGGATTCGAACCCTACTGTCGGCAGCCCTGAAGATGGTTTTTCATGGTTTCCCATTTTCACACCAGGCAAATGCTGGGGCTGTACCTTCATTAAAGCCACGGCCGCTTCCTTCCGCTCCTAAGCCTTTCCTATCCCATCGTCGCCATAAGACCTATCTGTGTTGGTTCGACATAAAGCAAGTTGTAAAAAAAAAAGTTTGAACAGAATATATTGAAAATCGAAATGTAAATTCGGGGAATAAGGCACTACAGTCTAGACTACATATAATTTTATTCACACTGGGTGAAATGGTAGTGTAGGGGAAGGCCTAAACTTTAATTCACAAATATCTATGTTATTAGTTGGTGGTATACAATTTCTAATCACTAGATTGCGTGCCACACACCTGGATAAAATTCCAAAACTTACCACAGTGCTCATATGGAGAAGGGCATGTGATGATGTTGATGGTGATTTGTCCGTCAGGTAGAGATATTAAGCCTTGAGTAGACCCCTTGGAGATATTCTACAGGAGTAGGCTATGTGCCAGCAACAGGTTTCACCCTGTCCCTTCCTACACTCATATGACATCATTCATTTCATCTCATTAACTCCTCTGATGAGGTTGACGTCAGGAAGGGCATCCAGTCATAAAAACCCGCCATGACGGATTTATCTCACCTCAAACCCAACCCTGTAGAGAAACGGGACACGGTTTGGACAAACGAACAATGGCCCTGTTGATAAATTGTGCATAACAAAAGTTATATACAAATTCCAATCATTTATGTCATATACAGGTGAGCAAGATAAAACAAAACCAGTCCCGCAGCCCAGCAGCGCAGCCTGCACACAGGAGGTGCATGCATGACAGAAAGTCTGCAGTAAATACATTGTCTCGTAAACTGTTCCTAACAAACAATACAAAACAACACAAGAAAAATGAAAGTGCATTCACATATATCACGCCAGGAGATGTTGAAACTGCCTCCCTTCATTGTTCAGGCATTTCTGGCAGCTGCTTAGGAAATTGTTCATTACCCTCTGCAGTTCCCTCGGAGAAATGGTAGCAATTTTGTGACGAATGTTATTTCGAAGTTCATCTTAAGTGGATGGATTTGTTTTTGTACACTTTTTCTTTCTAGGCCCCCCAGAGATAAAAATTGCAAGGGGTTAAATCGGGGGACCGAGGAGGCCATATGTTGTTAGTGATGGCATTATCTTCAAACACTGCATGAATTTCCTGTAAGGAAAAGTGGTCTGTATGTGCCGTCGCAGAGTCTTGCTGGAAAAACGCGACACTTCTTTCCCTATTACATAAAATCAGCTTCATGGTCCGTATCGCACTTCAATAGATTCACAATTAAGTATTTATTTTCCACCTAGTCGACTAGGTGGAAAATAAATACTTAATTGTGAACTTCTTTCCCTCTCACTTAATTCTAAAAAAAAAAAAAGGCTGCAAAATGGTTTGCACATACCTATCAGTATTGATAATTTACGAAAAAACAAATTGGGCCTATTATTCTCTTGCCGCTAATGGCGCACCACAGTCCTATTTTTGCATCATGCAAGGTTACTTGGTGATGCTGATTAGGCTCTTCATTACTCCAGTAACAATGACTTTGTGTATTAATTTACCCACTTAGGTGAAACCACGATTCATCTGAAAAGAACCTTAGATTACAGTCAATTTTTCTGTCATATATCTCATTCAAATCCCATTCACAAAATTGCATTTGTAATGCAGGTTCACCCGATTTAAGTTCTTGCACTGGAGTAATTTTATATGGCTTTTAACTTCAGTAACTGTACCAATTCCTGAGCAATTCATCAAAGTGATTTTGTAAGAGAACTTTCCAAAAGTTACCAATGTTACCTACAGTTTCTTGTGTGAGTACTGTGCGTGGTTTTTCATGTTTCTTATCAAGAAGACTTCCTGTCATATGTAATTTATTTACTAATCTCTGAATGGAAGTCCGACCTGGAACTTGAACATCAGGAAACTTCTCTTGAAATAATCTCCTTATGGCCCTCACACTTTCTGTATAGACGTATGAATTGTAAATGAATACTCTTTGATGAACAGAATACCGATACCCGACTTGAGGCACTTGAGCCATTTCACTGAATTCACACACTGTACTAATGTCACCAACGAAATGCGTGCCACGTTTGCAAACGTTCAACACAGACTAAAACCTATGGAAAAACCTACATCGGGCAAACCGGTAGAAACGTCAATATCAGATACCACGAGCACACTAACGCAATAAAATACAACAGGTTTTCAGCCATCGGCCAACACATTCAAGATTATAACCATAATTTCACCAATATTGAACAAGACATGGACATCCTCGTATTAGCAAACAAGGGCCCTTTACTCGACATAATGGAAAATTACTACATACACCTAGACCAATACTTTAACGCCAGTCACAATCTCAATGAAATCTCAGATGGTGGTGGTGGTGATTATTGTTTTAAGAGGAAGTACAACTAGAAACCCAACATACTCTTCGATCTATTTATCACTTTCCTCAGAAACAATAATGCAGCCAACCAAAACTCAATCCTAAATTTAATCAAAGGTACTTTTCCAAGACATTTACCTTTTCTCCTGCACCCTTCAGCCCCACCTTAAGCCCTCTTCCCCCCCCAAACCACTTCCACTCTTCCTAAGCCCCATATATAATTTTATATGTGTCATTTCACATTGCATTCTTCATTATAAGAACTTATTGTTTTCCATGATTATATAATTTTTACAACACTAACCCCTTTTATATTTGTTCCAAACCTCTTATGTATATTCCTTGTATATTTATTAGCTATTACTCACCTGTCCCATACTGACATTTCATTTACCACATTCACTTGTTATTCCATAATAATCTTATTAAAATTAACATGTTCTTAGGATTTCGTCAAGAGTGATCTTTGCTTTGATATGGCTGATGATGACCCTAGATGGGTCGAAACTAGTTCCAATGTAATTTAAAAATATTGTGAATAAATTTTGTATTGAATAGGTGGAAACCTTTACTGTGTTGTTACTCATATGACTAAAACCTGGCGCAATAGTGCGGCCTTGGGTACATCCAGCACTGTATTTCATCACTGGCTCAGGAATTCCCACGCACAGGATGGACCAGTTCTGCTTTATTCTGCTCACCCGGTAATTTAAATACTAATAATATTATTGGTTTTACGTTCCATGAACTACTTTACGGTTTTTGGAAACTCCGAGGTGCAGGAATTTTGTCCTGCAGGAGTTCTTTTATGTGCCGATATGGTACCAGCATGAGGCTGATGTATTTGAGCACCTTGAAATACCACCAGACTGAACTGAGGTCAAACCTGCAAACTTGAGCTCAGAAGGCCAGTGTTCTACAGCCTATGATAACAAAGGTATTCATGAATTTAGACTTTGTTGTTTAGTCGATACCAATGCCTAGTAGCTTCACTGACACGCATATATTGTTCAGTTGTGTTAACTGGCCATGGTGGTGGTTTTTGTTGTGATTTTTTTAAGGTGAAAAACTACGCGGTCATCAGCCCATATCAAGGAAATTGTGAAGATGACTATCAAAATGAGAAAAAAAATCATGAAAGAACTGTGACTTTAAGAATAAGACAAGAGGAAGTCATGAAAGGAGGAAGAAGAACTCCCTTTACATTGAATGTCTTAATATCACAACATCAGAAGAAAACTAAATGTGAAGGCCTACAGTATTGAAAGCAGTAACATTTCGTTGACTATTGTCTGTTGTTATGTGCCGCCTCTTATGCTACCTCTTGTCTCCGATAGTTGGCATCACAGCTGTGTGCCTCATGAATTGAGTTACCTACCCCGAGTAGAACAGCCTGCTAGAATACTGGTGGGAAGTAAGTGGGGAGTTAGATAACTTTCCTTTTTAGCATGCCATTCTTCTGGTTCATACATTTTCTGATAACTACTGGTACATGGTATACTGATTCATTATAGTATTCTAGCTATTCGATCCCTGCTGTGAGGCACTGAAAGCAATGGGGAGTGTGCACGCTCAACAGAAAACGGCAGAGCATGAAAAGTGAGAAATTGTGCTACTTTTTATTTGATCGAGCAGTTCATATGATAACAGTGGTTTTAACTGCAACATTCCAGTTAATTTGACACGAAAATAGCTAATGGCAAATTTCTGTTCTATACCTTTTTCCGATATAGTGAGCAATAAGGGTAATTTCAGTTACAGGTTCGCGTCATCCTGCTAGAGGTGTGGAGTTGGAGTGTGCAGGTAGCAATGAGAAGTTTGTGATCAGAGCCACAGTCTGCCCCTAGTTTGGCTGTGGTGTTCATGACAGATGTTCTCCACCTCCTTCTCTCCAGCACAAAATCTATCCAGTTTCTATGTTTGTTGCTGAGACTAGTCCAAGTTGATAGTCGTCTGCATGGGTGGTGTTGGAATAGAGTGTTTGCAATCACCAGATAATGGTCCGTGGCAAACTACAAAAGCCGATCTTCCCATTCATTTCTCTCACCACGTCCAAATTGACCTACAACACCTTGAAGATGAGGGGCATTCTTGGTGCAACGTACTTTCGCATTGAAGTCCCCTATGATCTAGATGGTTCCTTTATTGGTATTTTCTCAGTCTTCTCTCTAATACTGCCATACACCTTTTCTACCTCACATAGAAGCATCCAAAGCAAGCATGTAGATCTGCAGCACATGAAAGTTTTTTTGTGTAGCTTCCATCGTCAGCTTTACTATTCTGTCATTGATTGGCTCATACACCAGAATGTACTTCGCCAATCTGTTGTTCACGAAGACTGCCACTCCATTCCTGCCTGTGTTCTGCCCTCCTGAGATGTACACCGTGTGAATCTCTATAGTGAAGTGTCCCTGGTCCTTCCAATGTGTCTCAGCTCTACCACATGTCTACGTTCTCCCTCATCAGTTCTTGCTTGAAGATGTTGAGTTTGCCGTCTGTATTAGGCCTCTCACATTCCAAGACCTTATTCTGACCTTTATTTGGACTTGAAATTTCTCTCTCCTTCCAGTCACATATTTTGCGTGCTGTGCCTGGTCACCTACACTAACCTGCCCGGTAGCCCATTTTCACTGTCCGACCCGGACTCGGAACAGTGTGACAGTTGTTAGCCGGAGCACTCAGAACATCAGTCCATTATTGCTTCCTTTCATGACATGCTCACACGGGAATGAGATAATCAGGTGGTTTCCCCTTGCCTGCCTGATTCTATGCTGTTGAATGGTCGATCCATTTCATCCACCTTTAGGGACGATTTCTCATACTAAGGCCGAGAGAGTAGCCTGTGTCAGTCTGGGACTGATTTGATTGCTTATTTCAGCAATCTCTTAGACCCATTTGCCAGCCACTCCTAATCTAGAGAACAGATGTTGCCTGATGGAAATCAATGACATTTCGTCCATTGAGGGTCCATCACCTCCCCACCCCAAGAGAGTTCATCTGCCCGGAGCTGTGGTGTTTTTGTAGAAACTCCCTCTCGACAGGGGTGCTCCTAGCTTCAGGTTCGACCGCCGGGTGCCTAGATAAACTGTCTGCTCCTATGTTCGTCGATCCTAGGATGTTACACACATCGAAATCCAATTCTGCAATTAACAGAGCACATCGCATCAATTTAGATTTTGAACCAGAGACAGAGTTCAACCATTTGAGAGCTGAGTTATTGGCGCACAGCTGGAACTTCCTTCTCTCCAAGTAGCCTCTGAATTTGCCCATGGCTCACGCCACGGCTGAAGCTTCCTTCTCAGCAGTGCAGTAGCATTGTTCAGTGGGGAGATAGCTTTCTGCTGGCATACTCGATTTCCCTTCTGCCGTCACTCCTCTCCTGGAATAACACTGCAACTAAGATGGAGTCACTGGTGTCTGTCTGCAGGCACATCTTCCGTTGAGAGTCGGGATGGGCTAGACGGGGAGCGTTGCATATTGCAGCCTTAATGCCTTGGAATGCTGCCTCTTCCTTGCTGGTCCATCGCAACGGGTGGTTGTTATGGAGTAGATCGGTGAGTGGTATTGCCTTCTTTTCAAAGCATTGCACGAAGCTGCTATACCATCCACACAAGGCAAGGAACTGACATATTTGTCGCTTGGTCTGCGGGCGTTCAGTTTCTTCGATAGCTCGATTCTTCTCTGGTTGCCTTTCTAAACCTTCAGATGTTAGGACATGGCCAAGATATTCTACGCGGGGCTGGGCGAAATGGCATTTCTCCAGTTGGCAAGTCAGTCCGGGAATTTTTAGTCATTCCAGAACTTTCTTCAGATGTACAAGGTGTTCTTGAAAATTCTTGTTGTGGATTAAGATGTCGTCGAGATACACTTGTCAGAAATCTCCAATATATCCTGACAATACCTTATCAATCAGTCGAATGAAGGTTACAGGAGCATTCTTCAATCCAAAAGGCATTACTATAAACTGGTATAATCCTCTCTGTGTCATGAAGGTGGTCAGTGGCGTAGAACTTTCCTGAACCTCCACTTGCCAGTATTCGGAGTTGAGATCCAGTGTGCTGAAAATCCTAGATCCACTTACTTGTTTCAGTGAATCTTCCAGGTCAGGCATGGGGTAGGCATCACTAACGGTCTTCTCGTTCAACTTACGGAAGTCCAAACACAGTCGTTACTCCCCCTCCTTCTTCTTCTTCTTCTTCTTCTTCTTCTTCTTCTTCTTCTTCTTCTTCTTCTTCTTCGGTAGTACGATAGGCAAAGCCCAACAGGATGTAGAGGGTTTGATGAGACCTTGCCCTTCCATGTCTTGAATCTTCCACCAAAAAGTCATGACCTAATACGGTGTCGGGTATTAGGTTCTGAATCACTGCAATGTTAACTACAATTGGCAGATCCATGCATTTAGCTGTTAGGTTAGTCTGTAATTGGATGGAATAAGTTACCCCGTACGCTGCTGCCACTACCCTTCCGAGATGGTGAGACTTTATAGGCGGTAGTAATCTGGCACCAGTCCCATTTGTGAATGAGTGGCTTGCTTGGCTTTCGAGTATGGATGAAAAATTCTCGTCGCCCATCCTCAAGATGATAGCCGGGCGAGGTTGGCCTGTTCTGCTCACAATCTGACCAATCCCTTTCTTACTTGTCCAGGGCTGCTTGTCTGTTGGGTCTTGAGGCGCATTCCTGTTCCCGGTCGCCTCTCCCCTCAATCCAGAATGGGCCAGACCTAGTTTTCCAACGCCAAAGTTGGGTATTTGTTCTTCAGGTGTCCCATTCTTCCACACTGGTAGCATTTCCTAACCGAGCAGGTCTCTCCCATATCTTTACTCCTATGTTCTTCTTCCAACTGGGCAATGATTGTACGCAGATCATCAAAGGATCTCGGTTGAGATACATTCACTAGGGGTCTAATCTTATCTACGATGTCTGGTAAGATCTCATTTTCACTTCCTACAGGATTCAGCCGCTTGAAGAGCTGGTACTTCTGGAGGACGAATGCGCTAGCTCTCATGCCGGTGGGTTGTGTATCAGCCAGTAGCTTCCTTTTCACAGAGCTTTTTACCCCTTCGGAAGTAAACCTAGCCAGGAATACACTCTTGAAGTCAGTCTATTTTAAGTTTAAGCCCTTCAAGTTATTCCACCAAGTAGTGGCTTGCCCCCTTAACTATGGTGTGATGATTTGAATGAAGATGTACTCCGGTACATTAGTCCTTCGTAGCAGACTGACCGATCCCTCAGTGAAGCTAGTTGGGTTCTCTTCCAGTTTCCCGTGGAATACCAGAAGTCTCTCTTTAATCACCTTCGGGTTAGGTGTCCTGTTTGCGGGTTAGGGTTGAGGGGGGGTTGAAGGCATGGTGTCCTGTTTGATTTAATCTATCTTCTACCGCGTGAAAGATGGTCTCTCTCATATTCTCCCTTGATGGCCGAAATCCGTTTTTCTAACGTTCCTTGATCCTTGAATGGCAGAAATACGCCTCCTAAAATTTCCCTCAACAGCAGAGATACTGCTTCCAAAATTTCCCTCGCCGACGGAAGAAACTCTCCCCTCAACCTGTTGTTTGATGCCGGAAACCTGGATTTCCACCTCCTTGAGGTCCAAGATGTTCCCTTCCAGCTGGCTTACCCTACTATCGATCTGTTCAACCTGCCACAGTTTTGACCTCATGTCCGTATCTGCTGCGTTAATTGATTGGTGACGTCGCTAATTTTTGGAATTGATATGCAAAATTTTGTCATCTACGGTTGAAATGTTCGATTCTAGGCACTGTTCTTCTTTGTAAACCTGCATGTACACTTGAGATATTTGTCTGGTTAAAACTGTATTAGCTTGAGAAATCTTGTCATCTACTTACAAAATTTGTTTGGAAATCTGTTCTGTTAAGGTGGAATTGACGTCTGAAATTTTGTCATTTACTTTCGAAATGTTGTCAGAAATATCTCCTGTTAAGGCGGAATTAACTTGTGAAATCCGTTCTGTTAAGGTGGAATTACCTTCAAAGATCTTACTATTGAGTGTCTGTATTATGCTCATTAAGTTGGAACACATTGTGGTCATATTTACCCCATCTTCCGATGACAAGTGCGGTTGTTTGTCCACCTCAATAAAAAACTTTTCGGGATCTTCACCGTTTTTAATGAGGTCTTCTTCTAGCCGTGTCTTCAATGTTCTCTTACTATCGTTCATTGGAAGATTTCGTTTTGCGAGTTCGTCTTGAAATTGTTTTACAGACATATTTTTAGTATCACTTTCATTTTGTACCGATTTCCACTTACACCCTTATTCACTGCCAAAAATTATTCTTACGTCCTGTACACTCGGTCGCTGGTTATTGTATTTACAAAGATGCACACGGGTGATGCTGTCAATTGTATACACTGTTTTATTTACAAATGATATACACATCACACACACACACACACTAATGAACTGCCATCTTGAATGGACTCGAAGAAGAAGAAGAAGAAGAAGAAGAAGAAGAAGAAGAAGAAGAAGAAGAAGAAGAAGAATGCCACATTAGCATGTCAACCAACACAACTAACTCACAACATGAGTTACTCAACTCCCAAGACAGTCTCTTTATATACCTTGCCTGGCCAGGCTTCTAGAAAAGTATGACACACCACGTTTTCTCTTATCTTCTCTAGTCTCCAATTACCTATGTACAAATTGGATAGAATATTCTATAAAACTCGAACGACAAAGGTGCGTTGTTCGGGAATCACACCCTGTGTTGCACAACATTACATCGGATTTATAAATCTTATTTACAGGTAGTAATAAATGATATACTATTAATTAACATGTCCTTACATTAACTAAAGTCTTATTAATATACATACAGCGGATGTATCATGACATAACCTCACATGTTTTGTTACTCAAGACAGAACACACAAATAATAAATGATACGACCACGATTTATACCAGATAAAGTCTGTACATAACTATGTAAATACTAAATGTTAATAGATGTAAATATGTAAATACTAATAGATGTAAACAACTTCATAGCCACACCATACAAGTAATAATAATAATAATAATAATAATAACACTTATTAATCACGCTTGATGTTTCCACTATTCACCCATGGGTTTAGAGAATTTGTTTCCAAGTTATGCTAGTCCATTACACTTTCATCAAGTTTTACTGCATTTGAAGTTCTAGACTTCTCAGTTTCAATAGTTATGGAATAATAGACTATGTAATACAAGACAGAACAACTTCCAGAAAATTGATACAAAATCTCAAGGGTTTGAAGGAGAAGAGGAAAGGTAATAACATTTGGACACAAGAGAGGAGGAAACAGCAAAGTGAAAGGATGAAGGATTGTTAGAAGTCAAGGAAAGAAGGGTCAAGATGAATGCACAGGGTTACATTCCATGATTCTTAGATGGCCAAAATTGAGGAGGAGGAGAAGTTATGGAATTTCACATTGGGGTCACAATACATGTAATGCACTGTCATTAATATGGATGTTGGTAACAAAAACTTTGACTTTTATAATTGTCTTATATCAGGGAAGGTGGATGATGGAAGCTGTGATTAACTAACATGTGCTTACATGCTTGAAACACTCAGCCCATATCTCCCAGAAAGAAGGCCTGTCGCTCCAGATCTGAGAGCTCACCATCTATGGAGTGTTCAGTTTCCAGGTCACCCTCTACTGAGGAAACAATGGAGACTGAAGCACTCGTCATGGATGGTGAAGATTACAAAAGAGAAAGAGACAAAGACCGCAGAAACTGGCAGGTAGTTTACCGAAAGAAGGGCAAGGAATTGTCCTAATTTTGTAATGAAGAGCCGCTCCATACTTAGCTGGATGCAGTTGCCGTTCGTACAACGGTAGGCAACGTGTGCATTCCACTGGACTCTGATCTTGAAATGCATGAACTCCAAGATCTAATCACTGTTTCCCCCTTCTTTTCTCTTGCTGGGAGACTTGAACGCCCGTAATACACATTGGGGTTCACCGTTTTCCTGTGCATGGGGAAGGATTCTCGACCGATTGATCATCCTGTTCAATCTTTGCGTGTTTAACACAGGGGAACCCCGACACATTTCAGCAACGCTTATGGTACATTCTCAAACCTGGATGTCACCTTGTGCAGCCATGCGCTAGTTTTCCTGTTACGGTGGTAAATACATGATGACCTCTGTGATAGTGACCACTTATCGATAATTCTAACTCTCTAGAATCAAAGACAGTCCGAAATACCCAAGCGCTGGTTACTTCGGTGGGCAAATTGGCTAGAATTTTCCATACATGCAGTGATGGCCGATGATATGCTGGAGTCTGTTGACAACATTGTTTCTTCCATTACTACTGGAATTCTGGCTGCTGCAGAGGAAACAATTCCCTTTGAAATTCTTCTTGTATGCTTTTCTCCTTCAACTTCCATACTTTAATACTTTTCTCTCTTCTTAATTGGGGTTTTCCAATCTTTCCAACTTTCAATTTTCCTATCACAACTCTATGATCTCCACCAAAGGCTTCTTCAGGCATGGCTGTTACATCTACAAGATTCTTCCGGTGTTCTTGCTCTATAATTATATAATCTATCATGGTCTTTGTTCGTCTGTCTCCCCAACCATACCTTGTAATCTTCTGACTGTTCTTCTTCCTAAACCAGGTGTTTCCAACAATCATTTGATTCCTCATGCAAAAATCCAACAACAACTCGCCTTCTGGATTTACATTTCCATATCCAAAGGGCCCTATAACATCTTCCTTTCCTTGTCTTTCCATTCCAACTTGTGCATTTAGATCTCCCATCAATAGTACTTCCTTATCTTCTATCTGTGTCTCCACTTCCTCTAAGAAGTCCTCTAGATGTTCATCTATGCAACCAGTTTGTGGGGCATACAACTGAAATAGATCTTTCACGCCATTTTCAAACTGGAGTCTCATCATCATCATCATCATCCTATCGCTGACGTACTTTGTATATTCCACATATTCTTGGATTTCTCTTCTAAGTATGATGGCCACTCCATTTTTTGCTTCAGGTCCTCCGCTGTAATACAGCCTGTATCCTTCTCTCAGAGGGATCTCCCCTGTACCCCTCTTCTTGGTCTCGCACAGTCCAAGTATGGCTATATCTTTTTCTATCATGAAGTCAACCACTGTCTTTCCTGTCAGTGTCAGTACATTTACTGTTGCAATTTTGATGTAGTTTGGTGCTGGTTGCCCATTTTTCACAGTTCCCCCAGCACCTGAAGAGCTGCGCATCGCTTTTAGCAGGGGACGCCCTAACCTTTTCCGAGGCACCATATCTGCTTTGTCCATTTCATACCTGCCAAGTATTCCGGTTTTTCCGTAAAATGTATGGATTTTGAATATCCGCGCTTGGTTTCGCTTTCTGCGTCAAATCGGATTTGACTTTCGATAGTAGCTGGTAATACGAGATGCAGTGTTTGAAATTCGACCGGTAAATGTATCGATAACCACTGTGCTTTTGTCACCTGTTCTACCTCACCTGCTACTTCATACAATGAGATGTTTCCTAACAAGTAGCAGGCTGCGATTATGAAGAAAAGAAGTCCGTGAAAAGTAGCAGGCTATGAATTTATATAAAAACAACTTTAATAACTGCGTTGTGCTTAGTACCAGCTGAAAGGCTTTGTTTACGTGTGTAACATTGCCGGTTGTTCTGAAACTCGTAGAATCATGTGGCTAATTTCTAAGCGATTTAGTATTTTTAGTGGTGTTCGTAATGAGTTCAACTAAGAAACTATATTATCAGTCTTTTCGGGAGGTATATTCTGCTTAATTTCCTTGTTTTATACGATCATGGAAAGTGTTCCCAGTGTTAAGTGAAAACAGATGAGCACTTGTCAAGATGTAACTTTGTGTAAGTATTTAATTTTAGGGGTGATCATAACATATACAGTAAAACCTCGATGCATCGTTTTTCAGGGGGCATGGGGAAAATTACGACGGATGCGGGAAAACTATAAATGCGAGCAACATATAAAATACGGGGAAAGCAAAATAATAAAATACGGGTACTGTATTGGGACATTTTTCGTTATGTAAATATTATTATTATTATTATTATTATTATTATTATTATTATTATTATTATATATATATAATTTGCTGGGGCCATCAAGGACCACGTTAAGTCTTGTTGCATTTGACACTGAACTTGGCCTTGTTTAGAGCGCAAATTTCCCTCATTCTTTGTGAGTGGGCCTGCTTACGCTCCTCTGTCCAAGGGGCACCGTGTCTTCTCTTCGGTTGCTCGTCTCAGTTTAGCCCGTTCGTCAATATTTTCTTGCGGAAGAGATCTCTGTTAAGGGCGTCTTCAGCTGAGATATGTAGCATTTGCAGGTCTTCTTTGGTATTTCTAAACCAAGGAATTGTGGTTTTGGGGTTTGAATTAAAAAAGTGAAAGATTTCTTTAGTTAACTTTCTTCTGTCCATTCTTTTCAGATGACCATAAAATTGTGCCCGTCTTTTTCTGATTGTGTCGGTAATTTTCTCTATTTTGCTGTAGACTTCATTGTTGGATCTCTTTTGATGGATTCCATTTCTGTACTTTGATCCCAAGATTCCTCTCACAATTTTGCGTTCTCTTTTCTCCAGTTCTTCAAGGAGTCCTTTGTTGGCATTTAGAGACAGATTAGACAGGGTTTTGACTGCATATAGAACTACTGGCTTCAGAACTGTTTCATAGTGACGTATCTTGGTGTTTTGGGAAGCCATTTTTTGTTGTAGATTGTGCGGGATGTTTGGTAGGCTATTTCCAGTTTGCGAACTCACTCCTGAAGTGCTTCTTTGTCCAGTCCATTTTTCATGATAATCTCACCCAGGTATTTGAATTTGTCTACTCGGGTGATGTCCCCGTATTTTGTATGGAGTTTTGGTGGAGCCTCTCTGATGTTAGTCATTACTTCTGTTTTCTCAAACGATATCTGCAAACCAGTTTGTTCGGCAATTTCCTCTAAAATTTCAACTTGAGCTCTAGCGATTTCTATGTTGTTTGAGAGAACAGCAATATCATCGGCAAATGCTAAGCAGTCTGTTGCGATCCCCTTGGATTTTTTTCCTATTCTCAATGGACTATAGTTGGTTTCCTGTAATCTCACCCGCCAGGTTCTGATGATCTTTTCAAGAACACAGTTGAAGAGTATCGGGGATAGCCCATCACCTTGTCGGACTCCTGTTTTGATGTCAAAGGAATGCAAGAGACATCCGTGGAACTTCACCTTGGATTTTGTATCGGTCAGGGTGGCTCTAATTAATGCCAGCAGTTTCAAATCAATTTCAAATTAATTTAAGACGTTTAGCAGGACTTCCCGGTCAATGGAGTCATACGCTTTCTTAAAGTCCACAAAGACAGACACATACTGCTTGGACCTTAGTGTACAATATCTGATGATCGTTTTGAGATTTTGGATCTCTTCAGCTGTTGAGCGACCTTTCCTGAACCCTCCTTGGTATTCACCTATTTGATGTTCGACTTGTGCTTCCAATCGCTCCAGGATGGCAAGTGATAGAATTTTGTAAGTTACGGGTAGCAAAGATATTCCTCTGTAGTTGTTGATGTTCTTCATGGTGCCTTTTTTGTGTAATGGGTGGATCAAAGCTATTTTCCAATCTTCGGGTAGGGTCTCCTTGTTCCAAATTTCTTCTATTTGCTTTTGCAAGATATCAAGTGATTCCTCTGGGGCATATTTCCATAGTTCTGCTACTACTGAGTCTTCCCCCGGCGCTTTGTTATTTTTGAGATGGGCAATGTGGCGCTTGATTTCATCTCTGTCGAGTGGTCTGGAATCTGGATACCTGAGTAAGGGTTCCTTGGTCTCGATGGGGCTTTGCGGTTTAGAGCAATTAAGTAAATTCTTGAAGTAATCTGCCAGAATGCTGCAATTTTCTTCATTTGACATCGCCAGTGTGCCGTCCTTTCGCTCAAAGCATAGAGATGGTGGTTTATAGCCAGTGAGTTTGTGTTTGAAGGCTCTGTAGTACTCTCTGCTTTCATTCTTCCTAAAGTTTTGTTCTATCTTTTCAATGAGAGATTTTTCATATTTACGTTTCTCAGTTCTGAACACCCTAGCTGCTTGGGCACGTTGGGTTTTGTAGGTTTCCCAATCATTTTCTGATTTCGTAGAGTAGTACTGTTTCCACGCATTGAGTCTTTCTTGGAGGACTGATTCGCAGGTACTATTCCACCAGGCATGCTTTTTGCTTCTCTTGATTTCTGCAATGTCTTTGGCGGCCTCAACAAGGAGACTTTTGGCGTTGTTAAAGTCACAGTCATTTGGTCTAGCCTTCTCCTGGAACTCCTCGACCCTTTGCCGGAGTTTATCATTGTCGAAGCGTATGATCTGTTTGGTTGTCTTCCTTGTGTTTGCGGGAATTGATTTGAATTTGATAAGAGACATATAATGATCTGAGGCCACATTGATGCCTTTCTTTACCTTGACATTCATAATCTCAGGGCTGTTTCTCCTGGAGATTGCAACGTGATCAATTTGGAACTCTCCGAGAGCTTGGACGGGAGAACACCAAGTCATTTGCTTTCTGGGTAGATGGCGAAAGTGGGTCGACATGACCTGCAGGTTGTGATTTTCGCAAATGGACACCAGTCTTTTGCCATTGGGATTGGTTCTTTTGTGAGGAGGGTAATTTCCTATAACTTTCTTTTACTTCTGTTCACGACCTAGTTGGGGATTGAAGTCACCCAAAAGAAGCTTGACATGGTGTTTGGGGATTTTGTTTAATATTTCATCTAGTAGGTCCCAGAAATTATCAACTTCATCTGGATCAGACTTGTTCTTATCGTTTGTAGGAGCATGTGCGTTAACTAGGGCGTAGGTTTTGTTCGCGCATTTAATTGTGAGTATAGACAATCTGTCATTCACAGGTTCGAAATTTGCAACCGATTTAAGGATCTTGGTTCTAACAGCAAACGCGGTTCCAAGCATCACAGCTCCATTGAGGATTCCTCTTTGTGCTTTGCTCTTGAAAAATCGGTAGCCTTCGGATTCAAAAATCTCTTCATCTGGGTACCTTGTTTCGTGTAGGGCCATTATGGATATCTGACTTTCGTGAAGAGCTTTGTTGAGGGTTTTCAGCTTGCCAGTTTGTGTAAGTGAATTTATGTTGAAAGTTGCTAGGAAGGTTTTAGATTTTGGCCTGTTTTTTTGACACTTCGGGGTACACCGAGACCCTCCGACTCGTCTCTTGCATGATGTCGAGTCTCCCCCAGAATCCGAACGAGACTCGTGCGCCGTGGCGTTCACAACGAGGGATTTTTCCGAAGATTTGCCCCCTGGGGTATGTTTCTTGAAATGTTGTGCCATCATGCTATTTGACTTGACTTTGCTTTGGACGGGTACCCATCCTTTTACAACTAGGGTTGTTAGCCCTAGAGGTTGCCTCAAGATGTTTTCTGGCTTCTGGTCATTTACCAGTCTTCGCCCTGGCAAGGGACCAGGTTTTTTTTTCACGGTGGTATTTTATTTCCCTACTACCCTCTGACTCTGCTGGCGGCAGAGCGAGCGAGCTTCCCCAATTCCAATGGGACGCGCCCGATGTAGGTAACCGGTAAATCCTCACACGGGTATTATTATTATTATTATTATTATTATTATTATTATTATTATTATTATTATTATTATTATTATTAAAACAATAATGGCGCGTGGCCTCCGGAGCCGTGTGCAGGTCTTTCGAGTTGTCGTGTGGTAGGCAATCTACGTGCATATGAAAATGCGGCCCTACGCATGATGAATTCTAATGTTGAATTCTGCAAACAGACAGCCCCCAAACGGTTGGATTTAACTAAGGAATGTTAAAATCCTCGACCCATTCGAGACCCCTTGAACAAAAAGCCAACACCTGCTAACCATTTAGCTCATACTAAACATACCGGTATCAAAATATTGCAACCATTATGTAGGCCTATCAGATGAAAATAAAATGCGTGACTTTTACGCCGTTTCGTTTCACATTTCTTCACACGTTTCGTAATAATTGAAAACCTTTATGTCCAGTTATATTATTGAAAATTAAAGGTATACGTGGATATTACGGCGATAACCTGCATTTAGGGAAAGATTCCGTAGACCCTTTGCGAACGATAGATTTGGTACGCATTTAAAATTTTCCACTTGAGGATCTTCCAGATTTCTCTTTTTGAAAGTTGGCAGGTATGCCATTTACTAAAAGATACAAAATTTGAAAGCTAGAAAAACAGCTGGAATAGATTAAGACTTCTGGTGGTATAGTACAGGCATTGGGTTGGGATATAGTACCATATTTGATTAATGTTTGCATGAAGAAGCTAAACCAAATGAATGGAGAGTTGCTATAGTACCCCATGTATATAGAAGTGGTTGATAAACGTAAAGCCAATAATTACTGACCAGTCATCTTGACATGTGTTGGACATTAGCTTTGGGAAATCATTCTTTTTTATTATGTTAGTAATTTAGATTGATGTTTTCATGCCCCATAATAATAGACATGATGATATAGCGTTTGGGGTGCCGTGTCAAGGAAACAACATAAAGAATTTCCCCTTGGTTTCTTGACATGGCAAAAGCTATATTAGGCTATGTTTATATTAGACATGTTTGCAAAATTAGTGAGTGATTTGATAGAAGGCAGTTTTATTTTGGGAAAAGTTATTACACTGAAGCTCAACCTATAAAATTCCAAGTTATAGCAGATATTTTAGATTCAGGTCAAATTGACTGCATCACTATTAACCTATATAAGTCATTTGATAGCGTAGATCATGGGAGGCTACTGACATGAATGGGTCCTCTGAGGATAGCAGCTAATAATGCTAACCATTATTCTACGGAGGTAGACACATCACTCAGTGTGTTCTAAGCATACAGTAGCGACTTCATCCTCACCTGTTCCTTTAAATTGTGTAAATCCTTTTTCACCCTTTTTCCTAATTTCTGCAGCCAATTAATTTCTAATTTATTTATGTGTCTGACAGGAGCTGTACTATGGGCTATGGGTATCATGATGAATAATACTACCGCACACACTGCCCTTGCGTGTTTGATACTTATTAGGAACTTCATAACATATTTTACCTCCTCTTCTTTTTTTTTTTTTTCCCCCTCTTAAACGCCATTAATTCCTCAAATATTCAACCCTATCCTTTCTCTCAAACTAGCAATATGACTTTCTTACTTTCCTAATCCCCAATGATATTGCCGATGCCTCATTAAATGCCAGATCCCTTGATCTTTTTAAATAGTAGTAGGACTCGACCTCTTGTATATCTGCAAAGTTTGTTGTAAACATTGATTTTTGGAATGTCAGTCAGCAAACTGCTAACTTTGGTTAAATGTGGACCCAAACAGTTTTTAACTGCAGCAATTTACAAACTGTGTAGATCACCTGAGCATAAAGAGGACAACTGCCCAGAATATGTGTAAGAATGAAGTTTACTCCTGATCCAATGTGTTTAGTTTCCCAATATGTAAGATTTCTTACTTGACCATAGTTCCTGAACCGTAAGTGTAACTTGCTATAGCTTTTGTACAGTCTTTTGACTGCCCTTCCTTCTTACCTCTCCCTTTCTCTGTAACACTTCCCTGTTCCCTATCTTCCCATGCTGTTCTATCAGCAGTGACTCATACTGATTCCTCATCAAATCTCTCTTGTACTCTGCCCCTTAGTAGACCCCTTGGTCTTCAGTTTCCTTCCCCTTAAACATCAGCCCACCTGTCTTGTACATCTTCCTTCACTCCCTCTTGTCTGTCTACCGTACCTTGTACTTTGTTTGAATGAAACCTCCCTTCATTCCTCGCTTCCGTTAGAAGCCTAATTACCGGGCGAGTTGGCCGTGCGTGTAGAGGCGCGCGGCTGTGAGCTTGCATCCGGGAGATAGTAGGTTCGAATCCCACTATCGACAGCCCTGAAAATGGTTTTCCGTGGTTTCCCATTTTCACACCAGGCAAATGCTGGGGCTGTACCTTAATTAAGGCCACGGCCGCTACCTTCCAACTCCTAGGCCTTTCCTATCCCATCGTCGCCATAAGACCTATCTGTGTCGGTGCGACGTAAAGCCCCTAGCAAAAAAAAAAAAAAAAAAAAAATAGAAGCCTAATTATTTCCCTCATACTCCTTAATACCCCGTCTATCAAATCCATTGGAATACACATGCCAACAGAACCTGCAAATCATACTTTGACACCTTTTATCACAGAGACCAGCTGTATAAAGAATAACATTACTAGAATCACATATTTTGCTCACTTTGATATTGTCAATAATCAAAGATCAGAATGAAATTGATGGAAGTTGCATACTTGTTCTAGCTCACATCAGAATACGAAGGTTGGAACTTAAATAGTGGTAACTATTTCTTTACAACAGATACAAAAGAGTTGCATGTTAGCAACCTTTACTCTCCTTTAATGTAGTCACCAGCGTTGTGTATAACCCGTTGCCAGCGATGTGGAAGTCGTAGAATACCTTTAGCAGAGCCTGTTCTGTTGATGGTGCGAATGGAGCAGTCTACTGCCTATCGAATCTCTGCAACAGTTCTGAAGCGAATGCTCATGAATCGTCTGGTTTCGATCACTGTCCAGTAACACGGCAAGATCATGCACTTCTTCTTCATTCATAGGATGACCTGCCCGATGAATGTCCACCACAGTTTGCCGACCATCGTTGAAGGCTTTTACCCAATGTGCCACTGTTCTGTAAGGCAGTGCAGATTCCCCGCAAGCCTGTTGAAGACCTTGATGACACTGTCGTGCTGTACAACCTCTGGCACATTCAATCTTGATCCAACTCCGTTGTTCCTGTTTGGAAAACATAGTGACATCGTTACATTAGACTGTTAACTCACACGTGACTGTGTTTCTCTCGCTTGTGCGCACGTTGGTGATGTGGGAAGGGTGACTCCATTTGCTCTGAGGTAAGGTAGATATGTAACCAATGTGTGCTGTCAGCGACAATATTAGATTCCGTTGCATAGAGTCTCCACAGCAGTGTTGTCACTATTTAAGTTCCAACCCTCGTATATAGTGTAGTAAACACTTGGCTTGCTGATAACTTTAACCAATTGGCATTCAAGCGGTTTGTACACCAAAAATTGTTAACTAATTGCACTAGGTTCTCAAGCAAACATTGGTTTGTTAGTTACAGCTGTTAATAGATGCTCATGTAAACTTCAATGTATAAAATGAAAGAAAAATGGTATCTTTGGTTGTTTTTTGGCATTTCAATAGGTTTTTGTGTGGAAAATGTTTGCAAAGCCACAAGACATTTATTACATTCAT
Organism: Anabrus simplex; assembly: GCF_040414725.1. Taxonomy (NCBI): domain Eukaryota; kingdom Metazoa; phylum Arthropoda; class Insecta; order Orthoptera; family Tettigoniidae; genus Anabrus; species Anabrus simplex. The sequence goes on along the minus strand of NC_090265.1, from coordinate 883,862,705 downwards.
ATTGACTAAGTAAGGGGCTTTTATGGGCCAGAGAGTAATATTGGAGCTATACTACCAGTTCTAGAAAATGTCTTTTTTGTGGTGTACTGCCTTTTCCCTCATTTTCGCTGTTTTCCTTTTTTATTTGAACCTGCTCGTGCAACATTGCATTCGCCACTTCCTAATTTTCCATTTCACTTTTGCTTTTTTCCAGCCCGCTACTGTCACTTATCATCATTACCGTAAAGCATTTCTTCACAATATGATATATCTGACTCACTTTCACTCTCACTTCTGTTCAGAATTTCAGAAATATCACTGTTTGGTAATAAAAGCCTTCTGTGCGGCAGACCTTAGGTTAGATGGAGACAGGTTCGACATGGATTCACAATCAAATGTCGAATAGAACATGAACTATTTGAGGTAATCAAGCACAGTTGTCTACACGAAAAAGAGTAATTCTTCTTCTTTTGAGAAGTATACAACATGTCATGCTATCTCATGGCAAAATATATAAAATGCATGCTCAAATCTAATCAGTCTCACGTGAGTATATTGTGTGCCGTGCTCTTGTCTCACGGCTGGAAACCATGGGTATGTGCCAATGAGTTATTGCTATCTTTTCTCTACTAGATGCAATTTACCATGAAGAATTTATTTATTATCTAAATTAGACAAAGAAATAATCCTATAAAATTTACTTGAGGTAACATTTCTGCATATGATAAAATGAACCAAGCAGATGTGACCAATCAGTGGGGCTCATTTGGTAGTGCATATCTCATAACTAAGGCCCAGATTGTTATGTAATTACTTATCCCATTCCATACTTCCTTGAAGACAACTGAAAATGATAAATGTCTACAAATTGTGGTTCCGGTACAGTTATACTTGAGTTTCATTTTACATAATTGTACATATTCTTAGTAATAATACATATTTTACATATGAGAAGAATGTAATGCTTTTGAACATACATGGATATTAACTAAATAACTATTTTTTGTTCATTTTAAGGACATAACAACAGGAAATTAGCTACAACAATAAATTGTGTAAAAATACTCTGCGGTTTACAGTGCAGCACACCTCTTGGCCATGATCATAAAGGCGTCAAGTCTATTTGGTTTGACACTGTGGTTAGCTGGTTTGAGTCCCGTTGGTCGAAAGATGTTTCACGATCAGAATGTTGGACAGCAGGAGAGGTATGGTGTACAATTGCTAATTACTAGCTTGCAAGCCAAAAGTCTGGATTCAGTTCCAAACCTCTCCAGTGTTCATATGGAAAAGGGGGCATATGACGCTGTTGATGGTGATTCGTTCGTAAGATGGTGAGCCATAGGGTATGTGCCGGCACCAGATTTCACCCCACCTCTTTCTGTTATCATATATCGTGCCATTCATTTCATGTCATTAACTCACCTGACGAAGTTTGTGTCAGAAAGGGCATCCAGTCATAAAAACACGCTACAAAGATTCATTTCACTTCCTACCCAGCCCCGTGGAGAAACGGGAGGTGAGTTGACGTACACTCCGCGATTTACAGCGCATAATATTCTTTTCATATATCTGGAGTACTGTATTTTGATTATGCCCTTAATGTGTTTATTTAATAAGTAACTATACTTATGGTTAAAATTAGAAAACAGACTATGTAAATTATCTCAAGCAACAACAGTAACTTTGTCATGAAATAGAGGGGTATTTAAGAGTGATCAGTGGTATCTTACAGTTAAATTGAAATAATAAATATGGTAGTTCAACCTATTCAATACTAGTAAATAAGAGATGTAGAGATTACGTTCTTATTTAATTAAAAGTGGAAATGGTACCGGTTTTGACCCCAGTCTGGGTCATCATCAGTCGATTATAACTCGAAAAACAATGCATAAGTAAGAAAGAAGTTAAAGGTCAAGTCCACACAATATCAGTTGAAGAGGCGATATAAAAATGACAGGGGTTTGCACTGTAAAATTCAGACGAAGTGGAAAGTAAGTCACTTGAAAGAAGTAATGTGTAAACTTCCGAACATCATCACGGCACACGCAATGTTTGGCACTGTCTCAAAATTTTCACGAAAAGCAGAGAAATGAGCCAAAATGCATACACAGTCAGGCACAATGTCACAAAACAATCCAAATATGAAGATCTAAAGTCATGAAGAAGCCGAAGACGAACAGCTCAACCAAAGTAACTTGCAAGCTCCAGAAGATCGGCGCGGTATTTACAACGTCAAGTGCAGTAGTTTCATACGCTGACGGAGATTGAAGGATAGATTAATGATCAAGTATTTGCTTAGTTCACGAAAATGTACCTATATATATATACTTGTAATACGATTCAATATAATTGAATACGTAATTATGATCTTGAAGAACAGTTGACGTGAAAAAACAATAGTGAATAGAAAAAATGGTAAAAACCGGTATTGCGCTTGTTCTAAAAATCTTCAAGATCGTAATTATGTATTCAATTATATTGAATCGTATTACAAGTATATATATATATTAGAATTACATTTTCGTGAACTAAGCAAATACTTGATCATTAATCTATCCTTCAATCTCCGTCAGCGTATTAAACTACTGCACTTGACGTTGTAAACACCGCACCGATCTTCTGGAGCTTGCAAGTTACTTCGGTTGAGCTGCTCATCTTCGGCTTCTTCATGACTTTAGATCTTCATATTTGGATTGTTTTGTGACATTGTGCCTGACAGTGTATGCATTTAGGCTCATTTCTCTGCTTTTCGTGAAAATTTTGAGACAGTGCCAAACATTGTGTGTGCCGTGATGATGCTCGGAAGTTTACACATTACTTCTTTCAAGTGACTTACTTTCCACTTTGTCTGGATTTTACAGTGCATACCCCTGTCATTTTTATATCGCTCTTCAACTGATATTGTGTGGACTTGACCTTTAACTTCTTTCTTACTTATGCATTGTTTTTCGAGTTATCGGCTGATGATGACCCAGACTGGGGTCAAAACCGGTACCATTTCCACTTTTAATTAAATAAGAATGTAATCTCTACATCTCTTATTTACTAGTATTGAATAGGTTGAACTACCATATTTATTATTTCAATTTAACTGTAGTACTTTTCAATATGGAACAATGAAATTTTTATCTTTGAATGGTGGTATCTTAACATTCTTGTCTGGAATTCTGTCCATTTGCCTATGGGATAATTAGTTAATTACTAAGCGTGTTGGCCATGCGATTAGAGGCACACAGCTGTGAGCTTGCATTCAGGAGATAGTGGGTTCGAACCCCACTATCAGCAGCCCTGTAGATGGTTTTCGGTGGTTTCCCATTTTCATAGTAGGCAAATGCTGGAGCTGTACCTTAATTAAGGCCATAGTTGCTTCCTTCCATCTCCTAACCCTTTCTCATCCCATTGTAGCCATATGACCTTGTCTGTGTTGGTGCAACATAAAACAAGTTAATTTTCTGTTTGTGAGTTATGTTAAATATGAAACAACATGGCATGCATGGATTATATGCATGAAGAACTTTGGAATGTATACTTACTGTGAATATTTAAATCTAAGAATTTCATTTTTGTCCGTATTGAACTGAGAATGGAAGATAGGAAACTTAAAAGGGTCCACCTTTTCAATACAAAAATGTTATAGTTTATTTACAACATATATTTACATTTGGAACTAGTTTCGACGCTGTTTGGCGTCATCTTCAGCCAAAATGTGGGAAATAGACTAGCATGTAGACATTTATATTACACAAGGCGTTACATTAAACAATACACATCATACGAGGAGATAAAAACAGGGACGAATATAGAAACAAATGAATCGTTGAGAAAGCCAAAGTTATAAATATTAAAAATAACCTTAACCACACATCTTGCAGTGCGAAAATATTCGCCTTGAATGATTCCTGAATACAAAACGCACGCGCACACATTTCTGAAGAGCCAGCAGGCAGGAAAAAGTAAAGTGAAACCTTAAGAGTTCTTCTGAGAAGAGTTCATCATTTTTTCTATGTTCTGACTAACTAATGAAGTCTCCCTTGAGTTCCTGATAAACATACACAACAGGAAATTCTCCTTCACTCTCAACAATAGCTATAAAGACCAACGGTAAATTGCATTTTAAATATTGTGCAGAGACGTGAAAGCATGATCTTGAACATGATATAACTTCTTCATTTAACCCAATTTTTTACACAAGGTGTTACATTAAACAATACACATCTTACGAGGAGATAAAAACAGGGACAAATATAGAAACAAATGAATCGTTGAGAAAGCCAAAGTTATACATATTAAAAATAACCTTAACCACACATCTTACAGTGCGAAAATATTTGCCTTGAATGATTCCTGAATACAAAACGCACGCGCACACACTTCTGAAGAGCCAGCAGGCAGGAAAAAGTACGGTGAAACCTTAAGAGTTCTTCTGAGAAGAGTTCATCATTTTTTCTATGTTCCGACTAACTAATGAAGTCTCCCTTGAGTTCCTGATAAACATACACAACAGGATATTCTCCTTCACTCTCAACAATAGCTATAAAGACCAACAGTAAATTGTATTTTAAATACTGTGCAGGGACGTGAAAGCATGACCTTGAACATGATATAACTTCTTCATTTAACCACCTTTTGAAAGTCTCTCTCTATATTACATAGCTTCATTAACACTACCATTCTGTAGATGCACAAAATAATCTTGTAATCTTCACAGGTCCGGTATTCAGCTCGACAAGAGTATAAAATTGGTATCAAGGAATATGTTTTCTGATAGTTTGGAGGTTGACTGTGCCAGTATTTGTGGTGTATTGTTGCAGCGTTACGTGTAGGGTGGGGGCAGGTTTCTATGATGTTTATTGCGGGACATAAGGCGGTAAAGCTATGGCGCGAGATGAAGAGGAACAGAGCGTGTTGGATAGTTTAGGTCTGGGGAGCGGCCATTGTTGGATTAGGAGGGGAGAGCGAAGGAGCGGTAGGGGAGGAGGAGTGGAAGGAGGGGAAATATGGAGGGTGATGTGGTGAAAGTGTGTGGCGTGACAAAGTATTATGCATAATGTGAAAGACAGATCTGTTTTTCGGGATATTCATATTTTTGAAAAATTCAATGAGAAAGTCGAATAGGATCTTTGGTTTCTCTGAGATATCATTTAAGTTTAGGTTGGGATTGAAATATTGGTCTAAATGAATATAGAGGTTTTCAGTGACATCTAGGAAAGAACCTTTGTTTAGAATATTTAATACCTCAAGATCTTGATTTATTTCAGTAAAGTTGTGCTTAAATTCTTTTATATGTAGGCCGAGCGCGGAAAAACGGTTGTGTTTTATGGCATTGACATGTTCTGCATATCTGATTTTAAAGCTGCGTCCTGTTTGCCCTAGGTAAGAACTTTTGCAGTCTTGGCAAGAAAAAAACCAACTCATTATTCCCGATCATCGAAAAGAACTTACTTGCTAACAATCAACTAAGTAAACTAGAAGTTCAAGACTTTATGACCATATTAAGATTACTAATTAACAATAACTATTTCACATTCGATAAGATCATTTACAAACAAGATGGTTTGGCTATGGGTTCACCAGCCTCAGGAATTTTAGCAGAGATCTACCTTGATTTCCTAGAGCACACCGCCATCGACAATAACATCAAATTTGCTAATATCCAATTCTGGGCTAGGTACGTAGATGACACATTTATAATCCTAGATGAACGCTCAAAAACCTTAATAACATTGATCATGACATTAAATTTACCTTAGAATCAGAGATAAACAACTCCATCAACTTCCTAGACCTAACAATCAATAGGCACCCCTCTTCGTTTACATATAGTATCTATAGAAAGCCCACTCAAACGGCCACTACTATAAGAAATGACTCACTACACCCCCAAAGACACAAAGCGGCTACATGTAATAGCTTAGTAGGCCGAGCATTCAAAATTCCGATGTCAAGAAAAAACTTAAATAAAGAATTGAACACCATTCGCTCTATAGCAAAATTTAATGGATATAATGAATCCTTTATTGAAAGAATAATCAATAAATTCAGACACCGCCCAAAAACCACCCTAATAAAAGACAATACTAACACTGCCACGTTTTCCACATTTACCTTCAATAAAGAAATTTACAACGTCACTAACGTTCTTAAAAAACACAACGTTAAAATAGCCTTTCGTACTAACAATAGAAGCACAGAGATCCTACACAACTCTTCATCAATAAATAAAAGTAGTCCTTTTTCTAAATCAGGTGTATATAGGTTTTCTTGCCAAGACTGCAAAAGTTCTTACCTAGGGCAAACAGGACGCAGCTTTAAAATCAGATATGCAGAACATGTCAATGCCATAAAACACAACCGTTTTTCCGCGGTCGGCCTACATATAAAAGAATTTAAGCACAACTTTACTGAAATAAATCAAGATCTTGAGGTATTAAATATTCTAAACAAAGGTTCTTTCCTAGATGTCACTTAAAACCTCTATATTCATTTAGACCAATATTTCAATCCCAACCTAAACTTAAATGATATCTCAGAGAAACCAAAGATCCTATTCGACTTTCTCATTGAATTTTTCAAAAATATGAATATCCCGAAAAACAGATCTGTCTTTCACGTTATGCATAATACTTTGTCACGCCACACACTTTCACCACATCACCCTCCATATTTCCCCTCCTTCCACTCCTCCTCCCCTACCGCTCCTTCCCTCGCCCCTCCTAATCCAACAATGGCCGCTCCCCAGACCTAAACTATCCAACACGCTCTGTTCCTCTTCATCTCGCGCCATAGCTTTACCGCCTTATGTCCCGCAATAAACATCATAGAAACCTGCCCCCACCCTACACGTAACGCTGCAACAATACACCACAAATACTGGCACAGTCAACCTCCAAACTATCAGAAAACGTATTCCTTGATACCAATTTTATACTCTTGTCGAGCTGAATACCGGACCTGTGAAGATTACAAGATTATTTTGTGCATCTACAGAATGGTAGTGTTAATGAAGCTATGTAATATAGAGAGAGACTTTCAAAAGGTGGTTAAATGAAGAAGTTATATCATGTTCAAGATCATGCTTTCACGTCCCTGCACAGTATTTAAAATACAATTTACCGTTGGTCTTTATAGCTATTGTTGAGAGTGAAGGAGAATATCCTGTTGTGTATGTTTATCAGGAACTCAAGGGAGACTTCATTAGTTAGTCGGAACATAGAAAAAATGATGAACTCTTCTCAGAAGAACTCTTAAGGTTTCACCGTACTTTTTCCTGCCTGCTGGCTCTTCAGAAGTGTGTGCGCGTGCGTTTTGTATTCAGGAATCATTCAAGGCAAATATTTTCGCACTGCAAGATGTGTGGTTAAGGTTATTTTTAATATGTATAACTTTGGCTTTCTCAACGATTCATTTGTTTCTATATTTGTCCCTGTTTTTATCTCCTCGTAAGATGTGTATTGTTTAATGTAACACCTTGTGTAAAAAATTGGGTTAAATGAAGAAGTTCTATCATGTTCAAGATCATGCTTTCACGTCTCTGCACAATATTTAAAATGCAATTTACCGTTGGTCTTTATAGCTATTGTTGAGAGTGAAGGAGAATTTCCTGTTGTGTATGTTTATCAGGAACTCAAGGAAGACTTCATTAGTTAGTCGGAACATAGAAAAAATGATGAACTCTTCTCAGAAGAACTCTTAAGGTTTCACTTTACCTTTTCCTGCCTGCTGGCTCTTCAGAAATGTGTGCGCGTGCGTTTTGTATTCAGGAATCATTCAAGGCGAATATTTTCGCACTGCAAGATGTGTGGTTAAGGTTATTTTTAATATTTATAACTTTTGCTTTCTCAACGATTCATTTGTTTCTATATTCGTCCCTGTTTTTATCTCCTCGTATGATGTGTATTGTTTAATGTAACGCCTTGTGTAATATAAATGTCTACATGCTAGCCTATTTCCCACATTTTGGCTGAAGATGACGCCAAACAGCGTCAAAACTAGTTCCAAATGTAAATATATGTTGTAAATAAACTATAACATTTTTGTATTGAAAAGGTGGACCCTTTTAAGTTCCCTATCTTTACTGTGAATATGTGCAAATACTCTTCATATATTCCTGAAAATTTGTTTTTAGGTTCACCATCCAGTTTCATCATGCCTCCTCCAAAGCCTGCGGGACGAGCTCGTGTAGTTGACAAGCTGAAGAAAGGGAAAGGAGCGGCTGTATCTTCTAAGCAGAAACTAGGCAAGAGGAGTAAGTCTGCAGATGCGATAGAATTGTCACCTGTAACTTCTTTCTCTCTTCCAAACCAAGGTTTAGGATCAGGTGATAGGTCTGAACAGGATAAAACCAAAAACCTTATTTTAAACAACAAGAGAGTAATTATACCTTCCAGAAAGTATGAGTTTCCTATGTCAGTCCCTGTAGGTCGAATGCTAGTTAAAAGGGCTCTGGGAACTAAGGCTGTATTACAGATGTCATTAAATAAAAGACCAGTATTTAAAAAACCACCCCAACAAGCTAAATCAGCTTCAAAATACACCATTAAAAAAATGCTGTCGGAAAAACCAAAGAATTCAAAATCTTCAAGAATCATTAAGAAGAAATCTCGTAATACTTCCAGTGCTGAGAGTGGTAGTTCTAAGTTAAGAGCTGAGTGGCAACCTGTTGTTACTTTGAAGAAACTTGACCAGTATGAAGTAAGTAAGTATCTTACGGGAAAGAAAAATGAAGAGAACTCGTCTGGTTATGATTTATTTCAGACTGTTGGTCTTATGAGAGTAAATAAAGAAATTAAACAAGTGTCCCCAGGAAGAAATAGGCGTAGGTCCAGACTTTCGACTGAAGACATGAATAACCTATCTGCAGCATTGAAGATGGCTAATGATGCCATCTTAAGTATGAATATTAGTGAAACAGCTTCAGATACTAGTGAAACTATAAAATATTTTGCTCCTCTCAAACCAACCAACACATCCTCTAAGGTAGGTAAACTTTCTCCCAAGATATTGTCAACTGGCAAAAACACCAAGCTGTCATCAGCTGAAAATCATGAAGTAATTGAAATAGACAAGGAAAGATCTTCTTCACCATTAGACTATAACAAATTCAATACCATTTCTCCAAAGGCGAGTAAAGTTATTGCTGGTGAAGGTGTTTCTGAAAATAATTGCATTACTTTGGATACTAGCGAGCAGTGTGCTTATGAAGATGAAACGCCTGTTCGAAGACCACCATGCAGAAAACAAAGTACAAAGAGAAAATCTGATTGTAATGTCCGCACTACAACAAAGAAGGGAAAAATACAGCTTCCTCTTCCCACTGAACAAGAAAAAACTCTTCTTGAATATTCAGGAGTTAATATCCCTGAAAATTCTAGTCAAGAGAGTGAAAGGGACTGCTCATATACTACAAAAAGATTACAGCCTATAGTTGCTGGTGTACCTCATATTGTTGATGATGATGATGATGATGATGGTTGTGTTGTTGGTGGTGCTGATCTTGATGATTCCAACCCATCTAATGTGAAAACTAATTATTGTGTTGATGCAAGTTGGAATGCTGTTAGTATGATAAAACTAAATAAAAAGGTTCAAGAATTAGAAAAGGCAGTGGATAGTTTGCAGACAAATGTTAGTAATTTGACGTACACAGTAAAAAATAAACAAGGCCAAATAAGAGCTTTGGAAAGAAGATTGAAATATTATGAATCCAGCAAGTTGCATGCAATTCTTAGAGAAGTTATTGCAGAAGCAGAAAAATGTAATAGTACCCATAAGGAAGAATATACTGCTGGATTTCTTATTAATTTACTCTTTGCTTATGATCAGATGGTTTTGCAACGAAGACATGCTGTTGGTGGAGAATAAAATACCAATTTATTCCATGCTTTCATTTCCTTTCAATCTTGTAACTAAATATAGTATTTTAATTGGTAAATATCTTAAGACATAAGTTTTTATTAGTGAATCAGAATGTTAATGATGTCTTATATGCAAAGGTTGACAGAGTAAAAATATTTATTGATATTCAGATTATTCATACTAGTATTGTTGAATTGTTTGATTCATGATTTTTGAAACATTTACCAGATGTACATTACATTATAGTATTTGCACTAGGTGCACTGTCTGTTTCTAGCACCAAGAGCTATTTGGTAATTTTTCTTTTCAAGCAACTCATGAAACTTATGTTAGCCTTTCACACTTTCTTCATTGTGCACTCAATGTCGCCTATGTTGACCAAATTGTAGGTTACACATGTCCAAACAGCTGCTGTTTAATCTTTTATATAAAGCTGGTGAAAATGTTTTGTCTTGAATTCAGAGTGAGTGTGTGTCTCTCTCTCTCTCTCTCTCTCTCTCTCTCTCTCTCTCTCTCATATATGTGGCCTTTGTCCCTAAAGAAGACAGTGAACAGCAACTGATTGTTTTAAATTGTGAAATCATGTTAATAATATTGCATTTTTGACATAGCATATATAAGAGTGAGCAGTTGAGGCAATCACAGTGGTATTTTACTTGGCAACCAAAGTCTATCTGGTTACCGACAGCAGGACCAATATCAAAGTATTCTTTCTAATAAAATATATTTACAGTAATTTGTAAATGCCAACAAAAGACTTATGGAGTTAAATCATATGCTCATCACAATTGTTACAATCATCATTCATGCAGCCATTCATCTGGCAGTGGCATCAGTGACGCTGGTGTATATCAGGTGTGCTGATATACATATATATTGACCCTATGAAATGTGTGTGTTCTACTGCCCAGACACTTTGATACGAGTCCATTGACCATGATAATGGGCAGTTTGCGATCTGGATATTTTTGTGGGTACCATCCTTGGTCAAGGAGTTTGTTACTCCTTGCCACAGAGGGTAAGATCACTACATGAATGTATGTGTTTCTGTGACCAGAGTAATGACTGCATGTTATATGTTGTATAGTGTCTTCTTTTTCTTCTTAGCGTGCCTGTCCGCCTCGGACTTGCGATCCATTGCAATTCGAAACAGTTCTGTACATGTTTTGTTCAACCAGGTTTTAAGGTTGTCGAGCCATTAAATTCTTCTTCGCCCAGGAGATCTCTTTCCTTGCAGGATAAGTTGAAGCAACTCATTTCTTTTCTGATTCCTCGGATGTGTCCAAAATATTGTAGTTTACAACACTTGATGGTGTTGATCAGCTCTGATCTCTCGTTAGCTCAGCATAGAACCACAGCGTTTGTAACTTTCTGAGTCCATGATATTCTCAAAATTCTTCTGTATAGCCAGAGTTCAAATGTTTCCAGTCTAGCAGTGGTAGCTTTTGTAAGGGTCCATGTTTCCACACCATAAAAGAGAACCAAAAACAAATATCCATGGTAAGGTTGTGATTCGTGAAGGTTGAGCTCATTGAGTTGAAAACACTCCTCGCTTTTCCAGTGCAACACTTTATCTCTTGCGAATTGTCCCATGCTTCGTTAATGATGGTACCCAGGTACGGATACTGTGAAACTCTCTCTATACTTGCTCCATCGAGGAACAGATTCTCGCCTCAGATGTTCTTCTTACTGATGATCATAAATTTATTAGTGTTGGATGTCCAGACCATATCTCTTCCTTATTTCAGAAATTTTGTCCATCTTCCGTAGCCCTTCCATTGTATCTGCAAAGACAATTGTGTCATCCACGTAGCGCAAATTGTTGAATTTGACACCATTCACTGAAATTTCTTTTTCCACATCAAATAGGGCTTCTTTGAATTCGTGCTCAGAATAAAGGTTGAAGTATCGGTGATATACATCCTTGCCTGATCCTTCGGTGTATTCTCACTAGCTCAGATTGGTCTTGATCTATTTTCATGACTGCAGATTGGTTCCAGTATAAATTTGCTATTATTCTTAAATCTTTCCCATCAATTCCTATTTTCTTGAGTATGTCTGTCATGTGTTCATGATTCACATGATCAAACGCCTTTTGATAATCAGTGAGGCATGAAAATACATTACAGTTGATATCCCTACATCTTTGGAACAGTACCTGTACACCAAATATTGCTTCTCTAGTGCCAACTGCGTTTAATAACCCGAACTGGTTGGACGCTATCTGTTCTTCACAAATTCTGTATATCCATTTGTGTATCACTTTAAGAAAGCAGATGGCTCATTAAACTGATGATACAGTAGTCCCCACATTCTTTGGCTCTCGATTTCTTAGGTAAAGCAATACATTCTGATTTTAACCTTTCTGGAGGAATTTTCCTGGCGAGTAAATGTCGTTGAATATTTTTGTGATAATTTTTATTTTTTCTTCACTGAGCAGTTTGAGAAATTCTGCTTGTATGCCATCTGGCCCAGCTGCTTTCCCCTTCCTTCATTTGTTGTATGCCCACTTCCACTTCACTTACTAGGATATCTGGTCACGTTGTATCTGATATCTCTGATTTCTGTCTCCTCGTGTCATCTTGAAATAACTGTTCCAGATATTTCTCCCATTTTCTCCTTTTTTCCTTCCTTGTCGATTATGAGGTGACCACTACTGTCCACTAGCTTTGCACAGTTTGATTTACGGTATTTTTTTGTTTCATCTCTGACCTTCCGGTGCACATTAAAATCGTCATGTCTACTCTGACAAAACTCTATTTGTGCACATAATTTGGTTTTTTCTTTCTTTTTGGCTTTGGTGATTTTCCTTCTGATTGTATTTTGAATCACTCTGTATTCCATCGGATTACCTCTTCTCTTCCTTTGTTCCTCCATTAGGTCCGGAATCTCACTTGTCATCCACGCTTTCCTCTTTCTAAGGTCTGGTCTCAAATACTCTTCTTTTACTCCTGTTATCGCTTCTTGTAGGTGTGCGAGTTTTTCATTAACATCGTCACCATTGTGAATCAATTTATTGTTTAGCGCTATCTTGACCGTCTGCTGTATAGTAGCATCATTCAGTTTTCTCAAGTCGTATTTCCGTGCTGTTTTGGGGACAACATATTTCATTCTGATCTTAAAATTTCCAACCACTGGGACATTGTCTGATTGTATGTTTGCTCCTGGATATGTTCTGATGATAATGAGGTAGAGGGAGGTGGAAACCCAGTGCTGGCACATAGCCTGCTCTTGTGGAATAATAATAATAATAAGGGGCCTGCTCGAGGCTTAATGTCTCCATCCAACTGACAAATTGCCATCAACAGCATCATATGAGCACTGCAGAGAGGTTTGGACTTGAACCCATATTTTCAGCATGCAGTCAAGTGATTTGGAATTGTATACCACCACCTCTCCTACTTTGCTAGTGGGTTTTTTATTTTACTTTTTCTTCCACTAATGGGACTTAAACTGGATAACTACAGAGTCGGATCATAAAAACTTGGCATTTTAATGTTTATGGCCACCAGTTGAGCCCTTATGAAAATGTTCTATTTGTTGTATGATACAGAAACTGTTTTCTCAGATTAAGTGATATTTTAGACAAGAAATTGAATCCTCACCAAAGAGACATAGAAGGGTGTTGCTTATCATTTAGAATTTCTGTCTTAAAAAGTCATCAGTGCCTTTTACTGCAAAAGAATGCATGGCTACAATTATGATTTTGGAACTAGATGTCATTGTTAACGAGTTGATTCTATGATGAAGATGGAGGCATTGGCCCATATCTTCTTGTTTTTGGATATAGCTTGATTCCCCTTCTGTGACTATATCTAATCATTATTGAAGCACATAATGTAAGCTTTTCCATTTGGTGCTTTATAGAACTTGAAAGTAGGATGCTCAGATGGACCAGAGAACGACTAATTTTTTAATTAGAAAATTGATAGCGGTATGTGTTGAACAGTAAGGACAGGCAATATCCTCTTCGTTAATTTATTAATAAATCAGTCATTGTCTCAGTTGTTTATTCTGTGTGTAATGAACAGAAATTTTGAATACTATTCCTGGGAGTTCAATTAAGATTTGAATTTTAAATAAGCTATGCCATTGTTGAGTCAGTTGCTATTACTGGTTCTTTTTTTTTTTTTTTTTTTTAATGTAGAACAGTCTCGCAGGATGACAATTATAGTTGGATTCATAGACCTTTATCTTCTTAAGTAGTGAATCAGACTAATTTTGGCATGGATGGTTACTTTTTATATTATTGTATGGTTGAGATTTTAGAATCAAAATCAAGTTATCTGGAAAAAAAAAAGATCATCATTTATGAATGTGTATGTTCTAGAATTTCCATTTTCTTCAAAAGTAGTCAGCGGTATATACCAACAAATTAAAATTTAAAATACCTGTGAATCGTAAAATGTTTGGAAAATCAGTCTTAATTTAAAATTGATTAGATAGTAGTGTAGATGGAAAACCAAAAAACCAGGACTAGAGTATAAAACTAGCTAAAGAAGCTAAATTACTGACTGACACAGCATTATTGTGTGTTTTCATAATCTAACTAAAGTACGTGTCAATATATTAGATGCTGTTCAAATATTTGTCAAGTAAAATCTGGCATTAATAATGACTGTGGCAGCATTCAAGCAAAACAAAATCTCACAGAGAAAAACAGTGTTTAGACTGAGATTAGATGCTTTGTTTCATTTTTCACTTTAACTATTTTGTGAAGAATATAAATTTGTCAATTTCCTTACTTCGTGGGAGATAGTTGCTTATGTGCATGGTTTCTCAAGAGCACGTAGCAGGTTAATAGAAAGAAGTTTCCTGCTGTACCTTTGGTTTTCATGCTAAAATGTGGTAGATAACTATTCAGTATCAAAGGGTAAAGAAAGGTCAACCTACTTCTCTACCCGTTGATAGTGATCAATTGTCAATACGGACCATAATGTAATTCATAACTTACGAGATAACTATTCTTGATAGAAATTGATGGGCACTCTGTGAAGGAGATATTGTATAGAAAGCAGTTCTTTATAGAAAGTGTACTATCAGCCTGTTATGCAGGTCACTTTTTAACTAAGATATTCTCTAAGAAGTTCAACTCAAAAATCTATTTCTAAGATGCATTATAAGAAATTCTCCACCATTATAAAAATGTATTATTTACTCTAGCAAAGATATTGTGCTAATTCATCCATGCCATTTACTGTCTATCATAATATGTATGAATGGTAGTCATTTTGATCGAACCAATAATATATTGAAATATTTTAATATTTCTTTATAATTATGTTTCATTAATTGAAGCAAAGGCGCAAATATTATTTTTTAGTTTTTATTTGAATGTAATTACTACTTGTAATTTATCATAATGGTTTCAACTGTTACTTGTAGTTTTACATTATAATGAAGATTTTAAGATAGTAAGAGACCCAGGCTGTTTCTTAGTATATCTGGTGAAATGAGCTGAAAAAAAAGACCCGAACTATTTGCTGCTTATGTTGGTATTTTGCTGTACGTGATTCTGTTATAGACCTCTAATTAGAAGCAACTGTTTTGCATGGTTCACAATCTAATGCTTTTTTTTTTTTTCCTTGTATTTGGTTTGTCTATTATTTGGTTCTCTTTATGTTCTTCTTATGGGCTTCTGTAATACAACTGTTACTCCATTATTTACCTTGAACAGTAGCTTGTCTACTATTTAACTAGTGGATTATTGGGAATCACATTCATTCGAAACATTTCAAGCAGCTTCAGCTTGATATGGTGAGAGGATTCAAAGTGTATTGTTACACCATTACAAAATTGTGCATAACATTCCAGGCAAATCACTTTCCCTTGTATCACTTTATTGGACAACATTTTATTTTATTCTGGGGATTGTATTTATGCAAAGCCACTTTTAATATGCTATTCTGAGTTGCACCCTTATCCAGCTGAGAATGATTAACCCCTTAACTGAGTATTAATTTTCCACATGTTTATAAATTTTTTAATTTTTTTTTTTTACTTCAGATAAATTTTCATCACTAAGAAAATGTTCAAATATTGTCAATGGTTTGGGATTATCTCCAAAGTTAGCATGAATCCCACTTCTACTTCTTCTTCTTCTTCTATTCCCTTTTCCCAATTCTCTCTGGGTAGGGTAGTGTACCAAAGCCCTCCACCTTACTCAATCTTTCTACCATTCCTCTTCTAGTACTTTATTGCTATCGACTCCTCTATTTGCATTACAGTCCACAACAAAGCTCCTTCATCTCATTCTAGGCTGATGACAAGTGATGAATCCTACAATTGCCGGTTTCATGGCCCTCCAAATGTAACCCAGTCAGTCTAAACGTCTGTAGTTTCTTCACATTCGTGTCTGTCATCGTGGAATTCATCACTCAGTTCGGAAGAATAATTGTCACTTTCATCGCAAAGCGAGAGCCTTTTCTCAACATCACCGCTAAATTACTTTTGTTTGTTTAGAATTGGGGAGGGGGGGGGGGGGGTAGCGCGGAAACCATATTGCATCGATTGCTAACCGCATGGAAAACGTGCATAGCCACGTGAATTCTATGCGGTATGTGATATTCCATGGAAATAAAATGCAGTATTTTGTTGAAAAATAAGGCCAATAGATGTCAAAAGTATGTATAAACATCTAATGCTTATAAGTGGTTAACGCTGGGAGGGATTAATAGACCTCTCATTTGCTGCAAATAGCAATGATCTTTGAACTCTTTTCATGAGGAGGTTACTATGATGTCTGCTAAGAAATTTGTTTTGTTCATTTGCACTCAATGGCTCTTTTAGCCTTGAAATATGACTCTTTTAGTGCTGAGGATTGCCTCTTTCAGTTCAAGTGGCTCTTAGAAAATATGTCCTTTGACAAACTGACTGGAACAGTGTTTTGCTTTGTTTCAGTTGAAGGAATTTTCTTGTTTTTTTAAAGATATTTAGATAATGTGTGAGCATTAGAAAAGTGATCATTAAAGAGATTAGCAAATTTTTTTTTATAACTGATTCCATACCTATCTCATACTGCAAGCACAACAGCAGGTCTTCCCGTTGGCATACACTGTGGAGTTGTGGTGATGTAGCACAAACCCACTCTCTAAATCGAACCACAGATGTTCAATTGGGTTCATATCTGGGCTCTTTGCTGGGCATGACGTTAAAATAAATTCACTGTCTTGTTCCTCAAACCAGTTCTTCACAATCCTGGCTGTGTGGCATGGTGCATTGTCTTATTGGAAGTGGTCATCAGTAGCAGGGAACACTGTTGACATGAATGGATGACCTTTATTCCCAATAATGTCCAAATACAGGGCAGCTGTCAGAGATTGGTGTACCAGAATAATGGGCCCTAGTGTGTCCCATGAAAACATCGTCTAGACCATCGCACGTCTTCCACTGGCCGGCCAACAGTGCAACCAGATGCAGTAGCATCCAGTGTGACGTACACACACTCGGCCGTCAGTGTGATGAACCCGTAATCTAGATTCATTGAACTAGGCAACCGTTTTCCAATCATCCATAGTCCATTGTTGACGATGTGCCCACCTCGTGTACTGCTGTCGGAAGAGTGCAGTCATCACTGGTCTACGACTGGGTCTTTGACTCCATAATTCTGTGCTCAGCAGTGTTCACTTAATCGTGTGCTGTGAAATATTATTCTGGTCTCCACTGCTGTACGTGTGGGCAATTTCCTGTACTGTGGCCGTGCAGTCGCTCCAAGCTACGCACGACAGCATCCTCTAGTCTCTGGCGTCAATGAGCCGCTGTCAACACGTGGCTGGACTATGTGCCATTGTTTGCCCATCGTTGCATAACTTTTGACACATGCTAACAACAGCAGCACCAGAGCTGCTCAAAAGATGCTGGTACCAATCCCAGTTTGACCTCTGTCAAACCCGGAGAGATTGCCTGCTTTTTCCTTTCTGTTGCTGGAGACGCTACTAAGAGCGAGCCTGTAGATCTGCTCCTATATACACCATGCTGTCGGCGTGTCATGTAACTCTCCACACTTTCCAATGAATGTTTTTGGATATCAACAAATTAGCTACATAGAACTGGTCATGTAGCCGTTAGCTTGCATTTGGGAGATGGTGGTATTAAATCCCACCGCCAGCAACCCTGAAGAATTTTTTCCTTAGTTTTCCATTAGTTTTCCATTAGTTTTTCATTTTCACGCCAGACAAATGCTGGGGCTGTACCTAAATTAAGACTGGCTGCTACATTCCCAATCCCAGCACTCTTCCAACCTTGCATCACTGAAAACCTTCCATGCCTTAGTGGGACATTAAAACACTTGAAAAAATTGTTAATATAATGGCTCATTAGTGTATATGCTTCTCCAAACCCGAATTTTCACTATCTCTGTTGCATCTTATTCAATCAGTTCTTTGATGTTGTTGAACTGTGATTTCAAGCTGTTTTTAATGGCTGCTGACATTCCACTTGCAATTTATCTTGTTTTTAACCGGGGTGCGTGATATAACTTTTTTATTTTAGATTGTTGGTGATAGCTATGATGTTGGCTTTGTTGATTATGATTGTCAGTTTCATTCTGTAAAGAACTCTGCTTTATCTTATTATCGTTGCTAAAGAAAATTCTCCTGTGTTCGAGTGCAGAATTTACAGCTTGTTCAACGTGTGTCTAATTGTTTGTATTGCCTGTACAGGGGCGGTTTTCTTATTTCTCTTTGTCTTTATCCTGTGATTAGGGATATCAGATACGCCAGCACTGTTGCTCAGTTGTCACCTTCTGGAAGGTACATACAGCTTAAGGCATGCTCCAGATATGAGCAACATTACCTCCCTTAACCCCTCAAGCTGGGAATTTAATCCTAAGCTGCTCCCTTCCCAGCCAGTGTTTAGATTGAAACTCTGCAGAGGTTTGGACATCATCAAGTTAAAGAATTCATAATGTTAAATATACAAAACATAATGTAATGAAAATTTTAGGATTACTTATTTTAGGATTACTTACTAAGATTATTTTCAGTGTTTTTCAGTAATATACTGTATGTGATGACTGCAGTTCAGTGTACAGTGGAACCTCGATTATCCGTTCCCGGAAAATACGTTTTCCCGGAATATGCGTTCAAATTACGTGCATCGTAATTAAATCACGTTGTAAAAGTCCCGCATTATCCGTTCCTGGAAGAAACGCTTTTCCAGATCAACCGTCCAGAAATTCCAGTCACATCAATGCTAAATCCTCGATCAATCGTTTTTTTAATAAACTGTATCTCACGAAAGGACGGCTATGGCATATTTATGGATCTTGGCGTTAACGCCCCGTCACTGCAATAATTAAAGCAAGTACTGTACCGGTACTAGAAAAGCGATCGGCGGTGAACTTACATAAGAGACCATCTTAGCATCGCATTCGGATGGTATTGTTTAGAGAATCTCGGAAAATCATAAAGCAGAGGGTGCCCACAACAATTGCAAGGAGACACGGCGCATTTCGACAGCTCTGCTTGAAGACGGAACGAGTTTCGTCATATGTTCGCACATATAAAACGTCCATATTATGTCCAGGGTTGCATGTTTATATTTTTACATTTTTTTCGATCATACTGCCGAAGAGGTTTTCGGCACTTTGCTCAGGGCATTGCAGAGTAACTGGGCTTTCAGGCAGGAATCGAAACTGCTCCTTCTTAACACAAATTCAGAACCTTTTGATATTATCGTACATGATATGTTAGCGAGACCAAAACAGATGTTGCACCCTACATTAAAAAAAAAAAGAAAAAAAAAGGCCATGGGAGGTCTTGGGATTGCCTATTACTGTTTAGGTCCTGATGTAAGCCTGGGGATTTTATGTTTTCGTGTTAAAATACCAAAAACTGCAGTCGTTTTATTTGCGCACGTTACATTTTAAATGGTTGGTATCATTTCAAACTCGTACTGACATGTGCAGCGAGCGCGCTTTCCAGATGACCTCAAGGTCACGAATAACCGTAATTTCTGAAGTTTTTATATTTCTTTTATCTTTCCAGTTTGATTGGATTTGTGACGCGCAGAATTGAATATAATGCATTCGAGAACTTTTAAGAATCGATACTTACATTCGAAACCATGTTTTCGAGTTCAACATAACCTTTAAAAGTCGATGTAGGCCTAATTTGCGCGGTACGAGATTTCCAGAAACTGACTACGAACAGTATACCGGAGACCAAATTACAATGAAAGATTAAGAAATGAACGGATTTCGCCATCATTTTGGGTGCTTTTGTATCTAATGTGCTTTATTTTATTAGATGAGAGAATTAAAAACTACTTGTGGTCGATTGTCGTTTGGCTTGGCGTTATTAGATTTTTCGAAGTTTGGCTAGCCTAATCAAAGTTGCTGAACTGAAAGAAGTTTTCACGGGAAACTGACGAAGATTCCCCTGTAAAACTGAATATAAAGTACCGAGATTTTGAACTCGCGTACCGGTAATTAATGCGGTTTCGCGGTCTAACATGCCCGCCTCTCATCCAGAGGGCCCGGTTTCGATTGCGACCAGGTCAGGCAATTTTACCTGGATATAAGTCTGGTTCCAGGTCCACTCAGCCTACGTGAATACCTTTAATTGTGGAGCTATCTAATGGTGAGATGGCGACCCCGATCTCCAGAGCCAGGAATATTTGCCGAGAGGATTCGTCGCACTGACCATGCGCACCTCATAATCTGCAGGCCTTCGGGCTGAGCAGCGGTCGCTTGGCAGGCAAAGTCCCACTGGGGCTGTAGTTTGGTTTGGTTTAGGAGTTTTTGTAAGATTATAATTATACATACCGGTACCGGTATTTAATTTTTGTGATGTTTAGCCAAATTGTTGATAGTTTTCATTCATTCCCGGGTTTTTCGTTTTCCCGTGTTGTACGTTTTATTTTCATGGTCCCTCGAAAAACGGAAAATCGAGGTTTCACTGTATTCTGTAAACCCCCACAATATTTGCGAAAATATATGTTCCACATTTGGTACCTATTTTTTCAAGCATATTTGCAAAAGAAGCAAGAAATATTTTTGTTGGAAATGTAGGCAGACTGAAAATTTTCATGTATAATTTCTAGGCAAGGCTGAATTTTAAAAAGTGTCGTGAGGCCCCATATATTTATCCCATGTAGAATTATCAACAAAATGTAAATATCGCAAGATGA
This sequence comes from Anabrus simplex, assembly GCF_040414725.1. Classification (NCBI taxonomy): domain Eukaryota; kingdom Metazoa; phylum Arthropoda; class Insecta; order Orthoptera; family Tettigoniidae; genus Anabrus; species Anabrus simplex. The sequence goes on along the minus strand of NC_090265.1, from coordinate 883,841,741 downwards.
GTTCAAACCTGTCCTTGCCATTGTTTGAGAGGGGGTTTCTAAAAAATCCATCTGTGGTGAAATAGCTCTTCAGGATGGGTTTCTGCATTGTCCCCATCAACTTTACAAGCCACAAGAACACTCAAATTTCCTCCCGTCACTGACTCCCACTTCACGGCGTGCAACCTAGGTTTCAAAAGTGCACCAAATATACATTCTGCTGCATACCTGTTTGTTTTTCGAACAATTAAGTCAATCACTTTGTCACCCAAAAAACAGCAGAAAAGCATCTAAAATAGACTTGAACTGCTTTTTGGTACCCGGCTTACGATGAAATCTACCTCTTGCCACAACCATTGAACAGTGGACAAAGTTATTATAGCTGAAGCTGTTTTTTCTTCATCTACTCTGTTTACTACTTCTGCAGTAACCTCTTGCATTGCATAGTCACTGTCGTATCATTACCAAAAATATCGCTTCCCGATACATCGCTTCCACTGCTGTCATCTGTCAAAGGAATAATCTGTGCACCCATAAGAGAATGGGATCGCGTGGTCATTCTTCTGCGACTGAGCGGTCTCTAGCCTGCGAAGCAAAAAATGTCTGCGGAGTGTTTGTTTCCGGCACTTCCCCTTTTTAAGTGGCAAGAATTTTCAAGTTAGATATAGTTAATCTCATTAGAGATGGCAGGAAAGGACATGGTACTTTCTAAAGAAACATCCTTGAAACTCAATAGAGCATGTTCCACGTTCTATCCCTGATCGATATGAGTGAAAAGAGTTGCCTATGTTATTGCACAAGTTCGGGAGATGCCGTGCAGTGACTGGGTAAGACTGGAGTTCAGAGCTCTGTCATGAGAATCGCATTTTAGCACCTTTCGTAGGAGCGCGCTGTATTTTAGAGATGAGAGACTGTACTGACTTCTTATGCTTACTTACAATTTCAGTTTATTTAGTCATATCTACAACTCACCGGAAGACCATAAATAAGCATTCATTCATTAAAACTTTAGTACTTTTCTTGTGAAAGGCTTATTGTGAAGTTGCAAAATTCTTTCATTCCTGCTTGTGTGATAAAAGGCTAGGTTGTCAAGAAGCGGTTTCATGAATTTTTGCAGAAGAAGAATCGGAAGTTTAGAAAGCGTGGAGTCATTGAATCTGTCACACTTAATTGTCTGGAAAACCATGTCCTTTAATAAAATTGCACAGTTGTTGAGCAAGTTTTTCTGAGGCAGATGCTGGACGGCATGGGATATAAATTGCATAATTAGCTGTCGTAATACCACAAAACATGTTTTAGGGCACCTCGGTCCTCTGCGATCTTGAAAAAGTATGAGGCTGAGGACCGGGTTTTCACTCACATATTGTAAGCATCCTTCACAATACACGATATTATAATCTAAAATGTTTTGGATCTTGGCACCATCATCAGCACACAAACACTTAAATAAGGCACATTCGAATGTATAGCTAGCTATATTATCATGTCTATAAGTATAGGCCGTGGAATTATCAATCTAAATATTAGATTAGTAATTTATTGTCTCTGCTCGATCCCCGTTCCTCAGGTTTGGGAGGTTAGTCTGTATTGACTGTGCTTTATTTACTCTTACAGAACAAAACCTTCAATAGTTTTTAACTTCTGGAGCAATGGTGATAATGTGGATTTCAAATGCTTAGCACTCTGATGAAGTAATTATCTGTATTTTTGTTAAGCAAACCAGTAATACATTCCTTATAAATGTTTTTTCCCTCAGCTTCCTTCCCCAGGCCATTTCTCTTTTTTTAACACTGATATAACTGCTATGTCACTAGACAGTGTATATTATTGCTTTGTATGTGAAGAAAATAGAAAACCCAGTTATGTTGGTCAGTCATTACTAATGGACTGTTCGATGTTCACTTATTACAGTAGTAGTGAATTTATGTAATTAAAAAGCAGGAAGATTATTTGGTCTCTAATACATTGCCAAAACCAAAAATGAGCGAGAGTGGTTCCAGTGATTGCAGAAATTACCTGGGACGGGCTGAAGAAATTCCTTTTTATTTTAGAGTATTGTTCTGAGTTTTTAATGTCAGATGTAAATTGGAGGCTGATTCAGATTATATTGATAGGTATTCAATTTCTTCCGTCAGTCGGGTGGTTATTAACTTGGTGAGTATCTTTAACAAATTATTCTCCAGAGCAATCCCTCTATAGGAATTTGTATCAAGCAAGTTAGGCTGATGACACACGGAGCGGTTTTTGCCGAGTCGGCAGCCGCGTCGGCCGCCACCTGTGATTGATACACAGAGCGTTTTTTGCCGACTGTAACAAAACCACTGCCTGCTCGATCTGCATCTAAAATGGCTCCTATATGTTTTTTTACTTGTATATTATTGAATTTAAAGATACTTCATGATATCTAATACAGGAATACCTACCAATGATGCAATCGCCGCGTAAATTCAGCCACGGCCTACTGGATCCCTCGCTAGAGCGGCGCATCAAGTTGGCTGTGATTCAGCTGAATGTATTAAATCAATGGCGCTAGAGCGCGCACAAAGTCTTCGAAACGCTCGTTGCACCGCCAGCTAAATGACAGGCCGAGTCGGCAAATCTGCCGCCTGTCGGCGAGCACCGCTGTGTCTGTTTCATCCCATCTGATACAATAGAAACATGCGCCGACTTGGCAAAAACCGCTCTGTGTGTCATCAGCCTTACCCTTTCCTTTGTATAAAACCTTCAATGTGGAGGTTTTCCACGCTTTTGAGGTGTCTCCTAGTAACAAGCAGAGGTTCATAAGATTCGTTATGGATGGAAGTAATACATTTGCTGAAGCTTTAATGTGTTCACTGAAAATGCCGTCAGGGCCCGGTGCTTTTCCATCTTTTAGTTTGAGTATAGTGTCAGAGACTTTTTTTTTGTGAGAATGCCTCCCCTGTCTGCTTCAACGTACTTTCTTGAATAGGGTGTTAAGGATCTTTGTTGATTTAGGATGAGTGAGAAGTGCTTCTCCCAGGTCTTCATATCTATTTTACCAGTTGTTGGAACTTTACGTGGTTTTAATGGTAAGAATAGGTCCTTCGTGGCTTCGTCAGCCATCTTCAATGCCTCAAGTTCAATATACTTGTTTCTAGAAGTCTTCAGTAGTTCTTTGTATTTACTTCTGAGCTGACTGTAGTTAATTAGGTCTTCTGTATTCAGCGTTGTTTTTGCCACATGAAGAGCCTTCAGGACTTGCTTTCTTTCCAAATAGCAGGTCTGATTGAACCACTTTTTGGATTTTCGTGGAATTATTGTGATGAAGGCAGATTTGAAGGTGTCCTCTAAAACAGAAGCTGCAGCATCCAATTGTTGTTTAAGTCAATGATTTTATCAGTGCTTTGCAGGAGGACACACTCATTAAGTTTTCGAGCTATAGGCTTCGTAACGATTGGTGCATTCCATGGGTGCAAAAGAACATCCAAATCAAAGATCGCTGAGACTGGACAGTGCTTCTTTAATACTGACTCTGGAGATGAGTAGCATACCTTATAATCAATTAAATTAAGTCCAGCACCTTTGAAGAATTAAACATCAATTGTACTGCTTTCATTGTGGGCAAAGTACGTCTTGTCAGATTTGCTGTTGACAAGAGTGAATCCTCCTTCCTCCAACGTTTGAAGCAATTCCATACCTCGATATTCATTGTTGTCTATCCTGCAGTTTAAGTCTCCAGCAATGATTGTATTATTTTCTTGATTCACCTTCGATAGAGCAGTCATAAGAATATATAATACATCTTCCATTGCTGAGGAAGGATCGACGTATAATCCTATTGTAGGATGCTAAAAGGTTTGTTTTGTCACCTATTCAATACATATAAATTTTACAATTTAGGAATTTATTATTGATTCCACTTGAGACATGTTTCGCCTTTCATTGAGGGCATCATCAGTCAAAATTATCTCCTCAAGGCAAAAATCAGGTACCTGGTTAGTAGTTGACATGCACAAATTAATACACATTACAAAAATTAAGTATGAGAAACAGTTGTACAATAATGATGGTTGAACATATAGGTTTATAGAATAAGAAGTCAGCACCAATGCGTAAAATTAAAATAGTAGAGTTCGGCAGTGATGCTCTGGAGAACAATTGACGCACTCATCGGAAAATATAAAGTTTTAAAAATATTTACATTATAACAATCAAGGAAGAAAGGGTGTAGTGCTCGGCGTCAATGTTTGTATCTCATACTTAATTTTTGTAATGTGTATTAATTTGTGCATGTCAACTACTAACCAGGTACCTGATTTTTGCCTTGAGGAGATAATTTTGACTGATGATGCCCTCAATGAAGGGCGAAACATGTCTCAAGTGGAATCAATAATAAATTCCTAAATTGTAAAATTTATATGTATTGAATAGGTGACAGAACAAACCTTTTAGCATCCTACATTCAGTATCTTCAATACGGATAACAATGATTTTTATCACTTGCAACGTATAATCCTATTACCGATAATTTGTTAGATTCCATTATGATAATGTTCTTATCTCTATAAGTGTATGTCAACTTTCCAACAACGGGTTTAAAGAAGCAGGCAATACCACTCATGGGTCTGCCTCGTTCCCTTTGCATGGCGAGTACTTACTCTGAGTAGAATCCGGGTATGTTGATTTCGGTGGTCGCGAATGTTTCAGTCATGATAATAATGTCTTGATTGTCGATGAGATTTCCTGTAGCTAAAGTCAAAGTGTTTTTATAAGCCCTTCCACATTCCAAAGGAGGAAATTGAGTGTTATATTTTTTTTCTTTTCCCTGTTGTCGAAAAAGACAATATCTTCTCACTACAGCATATTCTGGCCAGAGTTCTGGATCGATGACCTTTCCAAGATCATTGAGAGGGATAACCACTTTGTATGATTTAAATGTTCCTTTTGTTTGGAGTTGTTCACATTCTATTACCTCCTCTACTTTCAAGTTCTTCAAGTGGTTCTTTATCATCTCTACTGAAGTGTTTTGATCCAATCGGCCTATGTAGAGCCATGCTCTTCGGGGAGCCGCGCGAAGTTCCATGTTCTTTTTATCTTTCTCCTTTTCTAAATCGTTCCGCTTTGTTCCAATGAAAGTTGGAGTTTTTATTGATGTATAAGATCTCCATCTATTTTTTACGACTTCGACCCATTCTGCATTATCAGAAGACTGTTGTTCAGATCTTATTAATGGTGTAATATCTTTACGACAATGAGGAAGTTCTTCTCTACCACCTACATTTCCCTGGATTCTTTGGGTAGAAACATTTGTTAATTCCAAGACCCTCTTTAGCTTAAGGTTATGATCGGTCGTGCGCATTGCTTTATGTCGCTTCATTTCTTCAGGTTCTTTACATGACGTCATCTCTCTTGAGTTTGTGTCAGGTAGCATATCAATATCTACCGAGTCAACCTTTTTGGGCACATTCAGGGCTGATTCTTTATAATTTGTAACTGAATATCTACTAAATGTTTCAGATTCTTTTCCGATCGCATTGTGAATTTCCTTCCCTATTTCATTTGTGATATTAATCTTTAGATCATTTAGCAACTTTTGCAGATGTTCTGATATCTTTTTCAACACACTCCTTTCGATGTCAAAAATGTTGATCTTTGATTTACATTCTATGCATAGCCATGTTAGTTTGCAATTCTTCCATTTTGGGATGTCATATTCTCCTGTAGTAATTCTGAACAATGAAAGTGCTGCCACTGGTGGCAACTCTCACATTCAGTTGCTTCGTCCTTACTAGTTACTGTTTTGGAGCAAATGTTACATTTGTCCTCTACGGTAGTAACCTCTGTGGTGAGCGGCATCTTGAGATCTCCTTGCACAATCAAGTGCACAGTCTGTTTCTTACTACCGCTGTTCTACTTAACCTCTCTTTAGCCTGTGAGTAATTTCAAATACACAGCACTTCTTACCTATTCTGTTGTTATGCAGTTTTGTATCACTACGCACTATATTGCCGATTAATGTACCTCAGAAGACGATTTTAGTTAATCTCTGTGATCAGAGTTGGGCTCACTTGTAACTTTTAATACATAGTTTCATGGTCCCATCATTCACCTAGTTCCATCATTTTGTGTACTATGACAATACACACACCGGCCATTCTATTAGGTACGAGAATGTCCCACAGTCAAGCTTATCAACTCATCCCGTCAGGTCCAGTTGTAAAACGATTCAAGCGATTCTCCTCACCTTCTGGATAGTGAATTTCAACATCCGAAGTTGCTGGGCGAAAGTCTACACCTGGAGTGATATGAAACGTGACATAAAAGAAAGGGCAGCAAGGATTCGTGAACAGCAAAAGCAATCCATTCCTCTTGCTGGAATGGAAGAACGCTTAACTCCATTGCAAGAAAGATATTGCAAGAAAGACTATTGGGACTTGTCAGTAAAATGGAAGACATGCCTGAAGAAGAAAATCCTTCAAAGATGGATCTTTTTAGTTCTGAAACTGATGTTAGCAAATCAGACAACCCAGATGATTTTCTCAATTCTGAAAAGGATGCAAGTAAAGAAAGCAACACCCTTGAAATTGATGTTAAGACTTGGGTATCTGGTGATTTGTTTAACAACTTTACCGTTAAGCAAGAACAGCAAAAAGAGTCAGAAGTAGAAGAAGGTTCTTGTACTGACCAAGATCAAGTGTATGCAGTCCAGGAGCAGAATGGTTCCCCCTTACCTCCCTTAAAGAAGTGTAGAAGATTGTCTCCTGCTGAAACATCTGCAACTTCTACTACTGTACAAGCAGAATCTGCATCACCCGAGAAACGATGTGCAAGGCATCATTACACTTATGCTACACTGAAGAGCAATTTGGATTTAGAAGAGGAAGAAGCACTCTGCACGCAATAAGAAATATACATAACGATATACATAACATCTTACGACTACCAAGGGGTAAATTTCACACAGTGTTCCTAGATTTTTCCAAGGCCTTCGATAATCTTAAAAGAAACATTATATCGTCGAAGCTTGATTCTCTTGTTGAGGACAAGGCTCTCACTATTCTGATCCATAACATGTTGATAAATAATACTGTCATCATTTCAGACAATATAACTTCATCGAGGGAAATCACGCAGACAAATGGCGTTCTACAGGGCGACCCCCTCAGTCCTTTATTGCTTAATGTAGCTATCTATGATGTGGTTCAAGCGATAAAAGAGGTGTCAAACGAAGTAACCATGTATTTATATGCTGGTGATATGGTTCTAGGATCACACGATGTTAAAGAGCTACAAAAAGCACTGGATGCACTGGAGAAGTGGACAGAAACAAATGAATTGCAAGTAAACATTGAAAAGACTGTCTACATGATTTTCAGGAAGGGTGGATGAACATCCTCAAGTGACAACGTGACGTATAAAGTAGAAACACTAAACGACGTGAACAGTTTTAAATATCTGGGCTTGACGATGCAGACGACAGTAAACTCCTTTAGACTTCATATTAGACTACGTGCTGTGGCAGCTATGAAAGCAATATTTGACATCAAGAATTTAAATAGATTATCTCTTAAGACGGCCATGACCTTGTTTGATGCAAAAATAATCCCTATTTTAACATATGGACTGGAAATCATTTGGGATAAGCTAACAAAGAATGACCTACACACTCTAGAAAAAGTCAAAGCCCGATATCTTAAAGACAACTCTCTGTGTGTCCAGATTTACTAGATCAAGACTGGTTTATGAACTCGCAAAGGAGCCTTTCTTAATTGAAGATTTGAGATTCAAGCTTGGTCTACCTTATACAGTCCATTGGAAGAAACTCTTGGATGAAAGAGTGGCCAAAAGGAATGATATTTGTCCTGAATTCTATTCGACTGAAGCAATGAAGAATAGAACATGGACCAATATAAACCAGGATCTCCGACATTTTATCAATTCTATGGCAATTCATGGATACCACTATAAACTCTGAAAAACTAGGATCTTTCATGAACCGGACGATAGTTGTGTGTGTGCACTGTGTAATTTGATTTGTACTCGTTACCATGTTGTGGAATGCTCTAAGAGAAATAGGCCTATAATAGACTTGTGTTTAAATGACATGTAATTGCTTTATATACACAAATTGTGTGCTCTATTAAATTATTATTGATAGGTATTGACAGGTAGATATGAAGAATTGATAGGATGTTGCATTTTTCTCATTTAGATGTAGTTTACTGCATCTTTACATTCAGTGTACTTTGTATTATAGATACTGGTATGGAATTTATCTTACAGTTCATATTCAGTTAATGGAAGGAAATATTTTTATTTGTTGAGATTTAAAATGCATTGAGAAGATCCATCTTTAATTTTGGTTATTTAAGGAAGAAACTAGACTGTGTCATTAGTTAGGGCTATAATATATTTCAAAATATGCCAAACCTGCACTCGGTTGGCATTTAAGAATGCTTAAATGCAAGAGACCCACATCATCGGATTTGCTGACACTTAGAAGAATCCCTTTTCAACATCGTTATAAAATTATTATTATTATTATTATTATTATTATTATTATTATTATTATTATATTCAAAGGTTTCAATACTGTATTACATATTTATAGCCTTGGTAGTTGCTGCATTATGTGAGTTGGCCGTGCAGTTAGGGTTGCATAGCTGTGTGCTTGTATTTGGGAGATGGTCTGTTTGAATCCCACCATGGTTTTTTTTCATGATTTCCCATTTTTCACACCAAGAAAATTAAGGCCACTGCTGCTACTTTCCCAATCCTAACCCTTTCCCTCCTTGTGTCACCAAAATCCTTTGATGTGTTAGTGTGATGTTAAACCCCTAGCAAAAGAGATAGTTCCTGTTTCCCATAAGATGGCCAGCTGAATCTCAAGTTGGCTAGTTGATTGGATAATAGGTTTAAGGGACTGACAGAAAGTTCATCAGCCAAATAGATGGTTAGGAAATTTGGACTTCTGAAAGAATGTGGGCCATCAGTACAACCATGATGATGAAATGCCAGATCTTGTGATATTGTAGGAAGTTAAGCAATATTTGGCACGGATAGCCTGTAGACTAGAGGAACAAAAAGAACAAGTAAACTCAGACTCATGATGCCTAATCAGTAGCCCCTGGTTTAGTTTGAGGCTTGGACTAGATTGCCAGTGTTCTGGTTTGGATAAAGTACTAGCTTTACTTTGCTTGGAAGATATCTGATGGGGAAGAGAAAAACATTGGAAAAGGAGAGAATGGAAGATATCCTAATCCTATGAAGTCTAACATAGTAAATGAGAACAAGAGTTCATTAAGAAAGGGGGAAGAGCCTCATTAAAAAAAGATAAAATATGAGTATATTAACTAATGATAAATTATATATTAATATTGCATGACAACTGGTAATCTATACTTAATTACCAGTAGGATACATGAATATTGGTCTCATTACTTTTTCTGTGTGTTGTGATTCTTCTCTAAATATACTACTTTTTATTCTTTGATTTCTGAACATGTAAATGACTGTTTGGCATCTGCCTTTTGCACTACGTTGTTGACTTTTTTGTATTATGAGTGAAGACATATCTGATACCGTGTATATAGGTGAATGTATGTAGTGCAATTTGAAGAATGAATATGACAGATTGAGCTTCCCTGCTATTTGTTACATCAGCTGATACGATTGTGATTAAACATAAAGCCACAGCTCAGACCTTCAATCTGTTCAATGTTGTAATAACTTACATCTCTATCATTTTGTTGCTGAGGATATCATCAATAAATGATATGCTTAAACTGTGAAAACAGCCTCTGTTACTTTCGTTAACAGTATTGAGTAAATATGCAGGAAATTCAAACAATCTAGGGACAATGTTGCCATTTGACAGAGTCACTGACTTCACACCATGGCAGCCACAGATTTGAAAGTAAAGTTTTATAATACGTACGTTTTTGGGGTACATAAAGGAATATAAAATCAGTTTTGCTCCATCACATATTTTTTTCTAGAAATAAAGAAATTAGCTTCTTTTTTTTATACGTCCTATGATATAATTTGTACTCTTGCTTGCAGATAGGTTAGAGACTGTCAGTAATTAAGAGAAATAATGGAAAATCAAACAAATAACATGGCACATTCAGTTTGTACTGATAAAGGAAGAATGTTTTGTTTAGGCACTTTACCAAACCTTCCCTGTGGTAGTCTTCCTTTTCAGTCACCATCAATATTTGGCCATCATATTAATTGTCCAATCTGCATGATACATTTTTATAGGGTGTAATTGGTTATTTTTCAATTGAGAGGCAACGTTTGGGAAATATTAAATATGATACTGAAGTAATTGAAACAAACAAGCAAACAAACAAGGCAAGCAGGTGGTAAAAGTCTTGATCTCCTCAGCCTATTACCTTGAGGTAATTTTTAAACATGACACTGAATTATATTTTCCAAGAGTGTATCAAATTTTGAAGGCTTCATCATCTACTCTTTCCAGAAGTAAATAGAATTGGCTTGATCGATATCAATAGAAGCAGCAGAGAATTCAGTCGTTGCATGCTTCTGTTGTACTCTTCAAACAGAACCCTTTTAAATGCTGTTTCATTTGCCAGATTGCAGTTCGAGTTCTCTAGACCAGAGGTAAATCTCAGTGAGAACACAATCCTTTGTTTCATTCTTCAAGATTTTTTTCTTTTCTTTTAGAACCAATAACAGTTTAACAAGGTAGCTATTGACTTTAAACCATTACTAATATCTTCACTAATAGGATAAGATAATAGGGAAAATAAAAAATACCACTGTTTTAGCAATAATATTAAGTGATATCAAAGCATGTATTGGTAATGTATAGTACTGGCCCTTCACATATAAACCAATAGAAACCTTCTTGAAGTCAGTTTCTCACATCATTCTTTCAAAATTAGCATTATGTACAGGTCTTATTCAGCTAGCTTGCAAACTATTGGTTTCTGTGCTTACTGCTTATTACATTATTCCTACAATAATTGCTTCCTCTTATTTCATCACGCTCTTCTGTTTCATTTTTCATACCAACTTCTCATGAATTCCCTCAAAGAGAAGGAGATGAGAAGCCCTACTTTTCTTCCTGCCTGAGTCATCCTCTTTATTGACTTGATATCCTTATTCATTGAGCAAGATGAAATCTTGTTCATGAGCTGATGATTCTGGTTTCAGTTCCTTAAACATCTTCCCACTATCTCAGTAACCAGAAACCAACTTGTTGCCTTTCTACACGATTTCTTATATAACTACCCATTGTACAGTTGTTGGTCGGACTTCTTGTGAGCAATAGCCTCTTTAGCCAAATTTATCATCTTTAATAGGAATATAGTAATGATAATGTTATTGGCTTTTCGTCCCACTAACTACATTTACGGTTTTTGGAAACGCAGAGGTGCCAGAATCTTTTAGTCCTGCAGGAGTTCTTTTATGTGCCAGTAAATCTACCAGCTCAAAGCTGATGTATTTTAGCACCTTCAAATACCACTGGACTGAGCCAGGATCGAACCTGCTAGATTGGGGTCAGAAGGCCAGCGCCTCAACCGTCTGAGCCACTCAGTCCAGCTAGGAATTTAGTCAAGAAGGACTATTCACTGTGTGAACAGCTGTACTTTAAACTGTTAATTAGTTTCCTCATTATCTGGTCATCTTAAATGCAGTACAGCCGGGCTGAGTGGCTCAGACGGTTAAGGCGCTGGCCTTCTGACCCCAACTTGGCAGGTTCGATCCTGGCTCAGTCTGGTGGTATTTGAAGGTGCTCAAATACGTCAGCCTCGTGTCTGTAGATTTACTGGCACGTAAAAGAACTCCTGCGGGACTAAATTCCGGCACCTCGGCGTCTCCAAAAACCGTAAAAGAGTAGTTAGTGGGACTTAAAAACAAATAACATTATTATTAAATGCAGTACAAACACAATTTAAATTTAATTCCTACAATACAAATATGAACAGAGTAAAAGAAAAAGAAAATTTTAGGCCATTAACCTTGGTTAGCTTACGCTTATTGAGCAAGGACACGAGGTGGCTTGAGTAGCGAAGAAGTTTTTAAAAGCTAGATTAATGGATTGATTCTTTTGGATCTGTATGTAACTGAAATCATGATTAATATTAAAGAACTACACTCTCCGGCAAATTTATCCGATCACGAACAGTGTCCTCCTTCATTGTGAGTTAGTTTGTCCAATGACAAAGTTTCAGCCTTTGATCACATCACACCTCATTTGGAATGCCAAGAATTACATATTCAGAATATTCTTACATTCAGAACTTAAACCTACAGGAACTTCTTGCTGCCATCCTGGAGGATTACTGCAGAACATCATCAGGCAATTAATTCAAAGTACAGGTACATCACAGTGGCAGGCTGTCATCTGAGCTTGAGGAGGCAACTTGCTTCTGATATGACATAATACTTGTGCGGCCCACATAGGTCTGTCTTCGATATAGAAACAATCCTTTCAGCATTGCATTTTTTTGTGACATGTTTGTTTTCTTTTATTTCCTTAAAAATTAATAATAGGACTACTGTATTTTCAATGCTTTGATGCAATGAAATGAAAATGAAAATCCACAGCCGGTTTCCAGTCATTCGACTGGGTCAAGAATGGAATGAAGGAAGCCCCCATCTAGCAGTGAGGATAGGAATTGTGCTGGCTGCCAAAGCCTGTCGTACTCCTCTGGGTCAATGATTAATGAATGACAGATGAAATGAAATGATATTGGAGTGTGTTGCTGGAATGAAATATGACAGGGAAAACCGGAGTACCCGGAGAAAAACCTGTCCGCCTCCGCTTTGATTCAATAATTAATAATAATTATGGAAAGTGTCCACTTGTTTTAAATACAGAAAATGTTCAGTTTCATTAAAATTTGACCAGATAACCTGCAGTAAGAAGAGACACTGCCTCTTGATATAAATGTGCCAGTTGGTTTATTTAAAATGTATTACCTCACAGTTTATAAATATGACATATACATTCTTAAAATGTTCTTTATGAATAAATAATCTTATGTAGTTTATACATCATAGATATATATTGCATGTTAATACCTGACAATTCTAGTTCACGTTCTTTAGAGTTAACATTGCTCATTGTTATGACTTTCAAGTTACAAATTGTAATTGGTATGCTTCAAAGGTATTTGTTGTTATATCTTTAGAACTCAGCTGAACTATGATCAGTAAAACAAGACCGTAGTCAGTTTCATAGATATAGTAGAAAACTGAGATTCTGTTGATCGCTTTCAGAGCAGCAGCTGTTTAAAAAAATCTGGGTATAAACATGAGGCAACATATTTCAGAGTGCAAGGTGAATGTTCTTAAAAAGTAACTTGCTTGAGCATGCCTTAATGCAAGAAATTATTAGATAGGCCTATAGTTGGAAATTTGGCATACTGTGCTATAGAAAGTAACTCATGTTATGTTCAAATAGAGTTACATTATCCTTTCTTTAATTTCTTTCTCAGCATCCTTTTAAACGGAAGATTTTAAAATCCCAAACTATTTGCCCCTTCCTCTTGAACATTATAATTTTAGCAAATATTTGTGGATATTTTTTTGATAGATGCTAATCATTATCACCATTAATTAATGAGGTACTGATACTCCTATTTCCAGTTATTGTTTTGTTCAGAAGAAGGTTCTATAATTATTCAAAGCCAGAAGTTAGTTATACTTTTACAAATTGAGAGCAACTAATAATGCAAATGTAGTGTTATTGCTGCATTTGTATTGTAGATCTTGTTTTTACTTTTATGAATGTGGTTGGCTCCGTCCATTTCATCCCGTATTCAAATCTACATTTTCTGATACATATTAATCAGAAATCTTCATTGTAGCAATTCATTCAATTGTTAAATGAAGAGATCTGTTGAAAAATATAATTCCATCCCTATTATACCATTGCTTCACCTCCCATTTTTATCTGCTCATCTACTTATTAGTGTGCTCATTTGAAGTGATCTCATATTCTTGATTTATAGAGAGATACTTCTCGTGTATTGCAGGCAATGGATACATGCTATGCTGGTATCAGATAATCCTAGTATGGTTTGTCTCTTTTCAATTCTAATCTTGTTTATTTCCTCTAACCTCTTGTAGTCAGTTCTATTAGCAAATTTTATTTTGGTCATTCCTGTTTCCTTGTGTCCCTTTTCAACACTTGTACTATATAATCTCTCCACAATTTGAAGATTTAAAAAGAAATAGTATAAAGACTTTGTGCTATACATTTTCTATGCATTTTGCACTGATTTTTTGTTTAATTTTTATATTTTATGACTTGTGTGCTTTTATTATGACCCTGTTTTGAAATAATAATGTTTAAAAAATATAGTCATGTAAAGTATGGGGGAAGTGCCATATAGATAATTAAGAACTTTTTCATAAATAGGTACATGTCATTTTGATGTTGGGAGGAGGGTTGGTAAAATATGATTTACAGCATAAAATTTTACTGTAGCACACAACCATATGATAATATTTTTACTCTTATGAATACCTCTGCTTATTTATTTTATATTTTTAGTGGCTTGTTATTGTATCTTGTGCACTAGCAGAATTTAAATGTGACTGTTCAGAAAACCATACCATAACCTGGACAGACCAAGTTGGTGTTTCTAAGACTTCATGATCAATCCAAGCATTCCACATGATTGAACAGAGTGATTGGAGCAAAATTATGATTTTCAGAGACAGTTCATTGCATTGTAAGCACAACATCCTCGCTTTCAACTATTTTATTCCCATTGTTACAAATACACCACAGTTGATCATTTTCTTGATCTAAGAGAGGTTCTAAGGATACTGTGAGTGAGAACATATGCAGAGTGTGCACGGTTTAATTTTCCTATCCTGTACCTACCTACCTACCTGGATTATGTGGTCAATAAGAAGTGGCATGCAACTGTTGCTGGTCTAGAAACTAGTGAACGTGAGCTTGTGAAATATCCAGGTTAAGTTCAAATTATGCTGCTGAATGTGTAACTATTGATCAGATATAGATTTCAAGTGCTTTAGGATGTGGTCAATATAAACCGTAGCCTACTGTCCCAAGAGTATACTTGATCAGAAGTTTCTTTCTAGAAGTTTTTGTTTTGCCAAAAGCAAACGTTATTGAATCTCTCTGGCTAATTATAATAACTGTACATAAAATATGCCACTGGAAATTTAAATCTGAATATTTGTGTGGTTACTAGACGCCAAGCTAACTTGGTAATTGCCTTCTTCTACTTATGCCAGGGTATTGCCCTATTCCTTTTTGTTTTGCCATGATGCTTTATTGTTCCTGTGGGCTTGGATATTTTTCATTGCCCTAAATTATTCTCTCCCAACATTTATAAGTCCTTTTTCTTTTTCCTGTTAAAAATAAATACTGTATTTTCTCACATGATTGCTACATGTTTTTGACTTGGAAAAATACAGGCAACAAATTCAGGTGCATAAATTATTCAAGGGTTTCATTTGCATTTAAGACACATATCCACAAAATCGGTTCAACTCATTTGCAGATAATATTATTTGGCACAAAATTACAGTATAATTTTTCATCTGAACAGTCAAATAGAGTACATCGGGCAAGTTAGGCAGATTTGAAGTACAGACACTGGAAAATATTCTTCTCATTTCAAGCTGATTATGCAAGCTGAAGCAAAATAAATATGAATTAACTAAAGTACCAATCACATAAGTAATGACAACATACCAGCAAAAAAGAAGAAAACACTTCTTACCTTTATGGTCTACCAACGTCACTACCGACACTGCAGGAAGAATCTGCTGCTATCCCTGCTCACATCTCTCCATAAGAAGTTCGCTTCAGTTCCATCTAACATATTCAAAGAAATCATGTCCCAAGCGCGCAATATCCTGTCCCAAAGAGATTTCACTAGTGGTTTCTGAATCTTGCCTGTTGATAATGTTGGAGTAAGTTCGTGGCCACTTTCTGCTATCTAGCACTGATAGAGTTTTCATGCATTGTCCTTGAATGGTTTATTTATCAAAACGTCGAAGGGTTGAAGTACCGATGTCAATCGCCCAGGAGTCACTGCTAAATTGGTTTTCATGATTTTCAATCATTTCTTAGTGTCTTAAGTGGCCATAAAAACTGTCCCAACATGAGGAAGGCTGGGCATTGGAGGAGAGATCTCGCTCAATTTCTCCAAACCATTCTTATTCAATCTTGTATGAGTGACGTGTCCACCCACCCTTTTTCTTGGATATGAACTTGGATCCCTGGTGGATATTTTACTTTCGGCATTGTTTTTCATTTCAGAACAACATGTCATCAGCTGTTACAGCAAGTATTGCTGTAACTCTTTATTTTGCCGCTTCCTGTACTGCGTTCTATACCATTCCATATCACTTTTTTATTGATTGTTCGACTTTGTGGCATATTGGTGTCTGATCTACGTTTTCAGTTTGAGAAAGCAAATATTTCTTCACTTTCCACTACCCAATCATGAAGCAATGAAAATCAGTGACTTTTTGTTAGAAATCATTATTTGGCATAACGATGTTCTTCATCGAAGAGAAAGTCCATTTCTCTTCGATCATCCAGCCTCAGTTAACCTTAAAATCCAAGACACTGGTCCCATGTGCTGCAGCTATTCCTCGTCCTTTAAAATACAGCATTTCATGAGAAACGACGTATCCATCGTTGCGTAATCACATATTTCTGCAGAAACTTGCCTTCTTTTTTTTTTTTTTTTTTTTTTTTTGGCTGTGAAATCCTTTGTGAGACTTGTTGGTTGCTTGAAGTACAGTTTTCTGTTTCCGCTAGTAGTGCACATTGCACTTGAACAGTGAATATGGCCTGCTGACCTATTCCTGTGTGTTTCGGCACAACTGATCATCCCGAGTTTATATGATGCAGCATTACTCAAATATTTGCTCATTGTGGATTAACAGACAATTTTGAAATCACCAGAATATCCGTTTATCCAAAACAGTCATAAAATATGTTTGTACCAGACTGAAATTGAGCATCAGTATAGTACGCACACCTTTTAGTGATTCATGCACACTCTAGAGCGGAATCGGTCGACTTCGGTTATCTTCAAGATTCGTATCGGCAACCTTTGAAACACAAACTATGATGTATAGACAAGAAATGTGTTCTTCCACCAATCAATACACAATTTATTGTAAATAGACTACACTAGTACCGGTTTCGGCTCTTAACGGCCATCATCATCTAGTACATGATTAGTTTTCAGCCATTAGACAAATCACAAGTTGTTATTGTGTTAGACATCCGGATGTCTAATAGGAGATGGAAATGCAGTATACAGTAGCATGAAGTTGAAATATCTGTGGTCAAGGTAAAAAGTTACAATAAGTTAGAACATGAGTATATAGAACACATTAAAACATATGGGCCACAATATAAAACACTTAAAAAGTTTTTACACATTAAAATTTGGTATGTATAGGTTAGACACTTGTTAAAATTTTAGTTCATGTTACATAGATTCCATTCTTCTATCTTCTGTGTGGTTCCTTTGCTTCTATGTCATGTTGATTTTAGCTGTGTGAGGTATTCGAGAATGTTCTGAGGCTGGTATGCGTCATATTGATACGGACCTTTGTCGTGAAGAAATTTTATTGTGTTATATAATCCAACTGTGATGTACTCTAGTAAGTTTTTATATAGTAAACTGCAGGTCTTGAGTTTGAATTTAGAAGCACTTGGTGGCAACACCTCTCTCGTCTATGTTCATTTGTGGTTGTAGTCTGTAAATATAAGCTAATATAAGTATACCGGTAGTGTGTGTATGAAGGAATGCCTGGTGTGTGTATGGAAAGAGTACTTACTATTGTTGTTGCGGAGGTCTTGTATCAATATGTCTGAAGGCTTGCTGTGTTCTACTACGAGTGCGTCTGAGGCTCATATTAGTTGTGGAGGGGGATGTAGGTGGAGGGGAAGAAGGAGTGGCTATTGGGGAAGTAGGGGCGGGGTCGGGCTTGTGATTCATTGGTTTGTTAGAGCGTGTGTTTACTATTTTGAGGTAATCATTCCTTAATGCCAGAATGGCTTTATCAAAAATGATGCTGGTTTTCTCTGTAATATCATTAATGTTATGATTGGGATTAGCATATTGGTCTAAAGAAATATAGAAATCTTCGGTTATGTTGAGCAGGGGGCCCTTAGAGTTTATGTTTAGTATCGTCATGTCGTTTTTGATGTCTGTAAAACTATGCTTAGATTCTTCTACGTGTTGGCCTATTGATGAGAAATGGTTATGTTTTACTGCATTTATATGTTCATTGTAGCGGATGGTGAAGTTTCTACCTGTACGTCCAATATTACTTGTGTCACAGTTGTTACATTTGATATGGTAGACACCTGATTGGTTGTATTTATTATTATTATTATTATTGACTGTTTTAGTGTTATGTATAATGTTGGTGCTATTGTGTGTGGTTTTGAATGCTATTTTCATGTTGTGCTTCTTGAAAATATTAGTTATGGTATATATATGGGTGTTGTTAAAGGTAAATAGGGTATAATCTTTTTTGGGTTTGGCTGTTTTAGCTAATTTAGTTTTAGGTTGTGATTTTATTTTGTGAATGATTTTGTTGACCATTTCTTTGCTATATCCGTTATGTTTAGCTATGTCGTGGATTAATTTCAATTCATTGTTTTGGTCTTCTGTTGTCATTGGGATGTTAAAAGCTCTATAAATCATACTATAATAGGCTGCTCTTTTGTGTGTACTGGGATGAATGGAGTCATTTTTTATGGTATTTGAGGTGTGTGTGGGTTTCCTGTAGATATTGTAAGGTAAGTGGTCATCGTGTCTGGTTATTGTTAAGTCTAAATAATTTAGTGTACGGTTATTTTCGGTTTCTTTGGTGAATTTAATTTGGGGATCTAGAGTGTTAAGTTTGTCTAGTATAGTTTGTGCGTTAGTGGATCTATTATCTATAATTACGAAGATATCGTCAACAAATTGCACCAAAAATGTATATTATCTATTTCGTTAATTGACATGTGTTCTAAGTAATCTATATATATTTCTGCTAATATTCCGGAGGCAGGAGACCCCATAGGTAGGCATTGTTGCTGATAAATGGTATCATGAAATCTGAAATAGTTATTGATTATGGCGAATTCAAGTAAGTTTACCAATTTGTTTATTTCTAAGGTGCTCAAGTTGCTATGGTATTTTAGTTTAGATTCTATTATTTTGATTGTTTGTTTAACAGGAATGTTAGGGTACATGTTTATTATGTCAAATGAAGCAAGAGTATGGTGTTGTTCGATCTTTAGCTCTTTGGTTCTGTTGCAAAAATCTATAAAAAATAAATTCCATCCACCTATAAAAAATCTTACGCAAACCACATTTGACGGCATAGAAACAGGTATGTTGAGCAAGGGACGCAAACACGACTGGGGTAATGCATCATCCTACCAGAATATTATAACTACCGTTACCGAAACAGAACTTGCTTTACAAAGGATCCCATATGATGTACGAGACGAAGTTAGAAACGAAATCAGTAGAAAGACCCCGCAATACATCAATAACATTCACAATAATAACTTAAACATGAATACCACCAATAGATCGAACTTAAACAAACTTAAAAATAAAATAAAACAGAACAATCTACTAATAACAAAGGCCGACAAAGGCAACATTATGGATAAAAATGAATACATAACAAAGACTAAAAAATGTTTCCAAGACAACACTTTTTCTATTAAACGCAGAGATCCAAACAATAACATACAAAGGAATTTAAAAATTTTACTCAAAAACACACATTTTCTTCTCACCGAAACTGAATCTGCTAAACTCATAACAATGAACCCCCAATTACCATCCACTAAAGCCTACCCTAAAATACACAAAGATGTACCTATGAGACCAATTATAAACTATAGAGCCAGTCCAACCTACAAATTATTGCAATTCATCCAAAAAAAATTAAAAAAGCTCTATTCATTTTTAGCAAACAAAACAATACTAAACTCAATAGATTTTTTGCAACAGAACCAAAGAGCTAAAGATCGAACAACACCATACTCTTGCTTCATTTGATATAATAAACATGTACCCTAACATTCCTGTTAAACAAACAATCAAAATAATAGAATCTAACCTAAAAAAAACCATAGCAACTTGAGCACCTTAGAAATAAACGAATTGATAAACTTACTTGAATTCGCCATAAACAATAACTATTTTAGATTTCACGATACCATTTATCAGCAACAATGCCTACCTATGGGGTCTCCTGCCTCTGGAATATTAGCAGAAATATATATAGATTACTTAGAACACATGTCAATTAACGAAATAGATAATATACATTTTTGGTGCAGATTTGTTGACGATATCTTTGTAATTACAGATAATAGATCCACTGACGCACAAACTATACTAGACAAAACACTCTAGATCCCCAAATTAAATTCACCAAAGAAACCGAAAATAACCGTACACTAAATTACTTAGACTTAACAATAACCAGACACGACATCCACTTATCTTACAATATCTACAGGAAACCCACACACACCTTAAATACCATAAAAAATGACTCCATTCATCCCAATACACACAAAAGAGCAGCCTATTATAGTATGATTTATAGAGCTTTTAACATCCCAATGACAACAGAAGACCAAAACATTGAATTGAAATTAACCCACAACATAGCTAAACATAACGGATATAGCAAAGAAATGGTCAACAAAATCATTCACAAAATAAAATCACAACCTAAAACTAAATTAGCTAAAACAGCCAAACCAAAAAAAAATTATGCCCTATTTACCTTTAACAACACCCATATATATACCATAACCAATATTTTCAAGAAGCACAACATAAAAATAGCATTCAGAACCACACACAATAGCACCAACATTATACATAACACTAAAACAGTCAATAATAATAATAATAAATACAACCAATCAGGTGTCTACCGTATCAAATGTAACAACTGTGACACAAGTAATATTTCACGTACAGGTAGAAACTTCACCATCCGCTACAATGAACATATAAATGCAGTAAAACATAACCATTTCTCATCAATAGGCCAACACGTAGAAGAATCTAAGCATAGTTTTACAGACATCAAAAACGACATGACGATACTAAACATAAACTCTAAGGGCCCCCTGCTCAACATAACCGAAGATTTCTATATTTCTTTAGACCAATACGCTAATCCCAATCATAACATTAATGATATTACAGAGAAAGCCAGCATCATTTTTGATAAAGCCATTCCGGCATTAAGGAATGATTACCTCAAAATAGTAAACACACGCTCTAACAAACCAATGAATCACAAGCCCGACCCCGCCCCTACTTCCCCAATAGCCACTCCTTCTTCCCCTCCACCTACATCCCCCTCCACAACTAATATGAGCCTCAGACGCACTCGTAGTAGAACACAGCAAGCCTTCAGACATATTGATACAAGACCTCCGCAACAACAATAGTAAGTACTCTTTCCATACACACACCAGGCATTCCTTCATACACACACTACCGGTATACTTATATTAGCTTATATTTACAGACTACAACCACAAACGAACATAGACGAGAGAGGTGTTGCCACCAGCTGCTTCTAAATTCAAACTCAAGACCTGTAGTTTACTATATAAAAACTTACTAGAGTACATCACAGTTGGATTATATAACACAATAAAATTTCTTCATGGCAAAGGTCCATATCAGTATGACACATACCAGCCTCAGAAAATTCTCGAAGATTACCTTACACAGCTAAAATCAACATGACATAGAAGCAAAGGAACCACACAGAAGATAGAAGAATGGAATCTATGTAACATGAACTAAAATTTTAACAAGTGTCTAACCTATACATACCAAATTTTAATGTGTAAAAACTTTTTAAGTGTTTTATATTGTGGCCCATATGTTTTAAATGTGTTCTATATACTCATGTTCTAACTTATTGCAACTTTTTACCTTGACCACAGATATTTTAACTTCATGCTACTGTATACTGCATTTCCATCTCCTATTAGACATCCGGATGTCTAACACAATAACAACTTGTGATTTGTCTAATGGCTGGAAACTAATCATGTACTAACTGATGATGGCCATTAAGAGCCAAAACCGGTACTAGTGTAGTCTATTTACAATAAATTGTGTATTGATTGGTGGAAGAACACATTTCTTGTCTATACATTGAATCTATCAATACGGAAAATGAAATTTATAAATAATAACACAAACTATGAATCGCTTATGCATTGCTGTTACGACATCTGGCGTACACGTTACGTACTAGTACTGTTGTTGTTTACACAGCAAAGCCAAACTATAGAATTCATGCTAGAAACAAGATTCGCATTGAGAAATGTTATATAATATGTGTATGACACAGTTGTTGGCTTAAGATAATAAAGGTTTAGAAAATTCATATCGGTCGAGCATATTATTGGTTCAATTCAGATTTCATTTCCATTCAGTTGGCAGTATTACTGGAACCGGGAGAGCTCCCTCCTTACTCCTCACCCCGTTCAAAGAAATATCGCTAAAAGGTGCACTGACTATAGTCAGTTCCGCACTGATTCCCTCACTGAACTAGTGTAGTGGCACTTCCTAATGGATGATATTTGGAATGCCAGATTTTGCAATAGAAAGGGAGAAAGCAGGTGCATCAAATATGCAAATGTTTCTTTTTTTCCCAGTTTGAACCAAAACAGGGCACTATTTTCATAGTAGAACAGAACCCTGCAAATGTACTCAGACAGAGAAAATTGATTATGCAAAACTTTTATATCTCAGCGTTTCGAGGTATCACCATAAGATATTGATGTCCCATAGTATAGACCATTAGTGCTAACCTACTAGGCAGGGCACTATTAACATAGTAGAACAGAACACTGCTGGTTTACTCAGATAAAATTGATCATACAGAACATTTATATTTCACCTATTGACAAAGCTAACGTGGAGGATATTTCCCAGTAGAATCATCAAACAGCAAGAATGCTAAGAGGAATGATGCCATGTATCAGGCATCATTTATATATAACAACCCAAATTTCTTTTTCGTATACTTGGGCACTTAGTGTAGACTTAAAAAAGGGAAGATACCATGAATAATCCAGAAAATATTCCCAGAACTGGGGGCTAATAGGGTTAATAGCTTATCCAAAAAAGAGAATAATTAGATCTCTGTATATATGTTGGAACAAAATTAGATTACATAGAAATGGGAAGCTAGTAATAAATTTTTACAAAGACAGTAAAAACCAGCTAAGCATTGGGTTAACAAATGTAATATAATTTGAATTAACAACAAATGACCTGCATGTGAATAGGATTATGGAGGTATAAAATAGAAATGATGTCCCGAAATAAGATCCACACAGAAGATCCTAGAATATATACATATTATCACACTCCAATTTGATGTATTGTTTGCACATTTGAAATATTTCTTTTCTTCCCTTTTTTCATTGTTTTTCTTCTAGTCTTTCTTTGTAAGGTGTTGATGTTAGGATCTTACTTTTCTCAGTCTTTCTATTTGCAAGTCGTCTTTCGCTTGCATCAGGATTAGGAGACTTCTTCTAAGACAGGAAAATTGTATTTTTATTTCCTTTTATTTATTCACTTTTCTTTTCTTTGGAAACTCTGTCCTGGTGAGAACTTTTAGGGATGCTACCGTCTTGATACCACTCTAACACTAGTTTATCATGATAAAACGTCGTTTAGAGCAAATTTTGTATTGTTTCCCTCCCATCACCTTCCTTCGTTCTTTTGATTCACTTCCATGACAAGACCTGTAACCACAGAAAATTAATTATTTCTATGTCCAGTGCTACCCAACATAGCACCGTCTGGTCTTGCTCAGTACATGCAATACACTGACGAAATATTTTTTTACCTTATGTACAATGACTTCAAGTTTTCAATTTATACTCTGTAGTCATTTTTGTCAGGGGCTCCCTGGCCGAGGCAGTAAAGGCGTGCTCGGTTCGTCCGGAAGGACGTGGGTTCGAATCCCCGTCAGGAAGTCGAAAATTTAAGAAACGAGATTACCACTTCTCGAGGTGCATATGGCCCTGAGGTTCATTTAGCCTACACCAAAAATGAGTACCAGGTTAATTCCTGGGGGCAAAGGCGGCCGGGAGTAGAGCTAACCACTTTACCCCATCACGTGCCGAGGTTAACAATGGTGGAAGCCTTTACCTTCCACTCCTCCAAGGGCCTTCATGGCCTGTACAGAGGTGACTTTGCTTTGCTTTACTAATCATTTTTGTTACACTAGTGTGCATATAACTGTAAAGCATGGAAGTAAATGAATCATCTGATTCTTAGCAGTGATGTTTTGAATAAAACTCGTAGTCACACAAAAAGATTCACAAACAGCAACATACCCTCTAACCTTGAAGGCAGACACAACAAAGTGCTCCCATCTTGCAGAGTATTTTCAGAAAGTTGAAATGTCCAGACATAGCTGCTGTCTAGTTGTACACTACTTCTCCTAATATTATCTTTGTAATTAAGAGACATATCCGACTTGTTTCTCTCATAATGTACGATTTGTTAGCCCAAGAATTGCAAGTAGATTCTTTAAAACTAGGGAGAGAATACAGTTTAGTACTTTCTTAAAATCTTCAACAATTGAAGGGATGTTACACAAATAAAATGAAAATCTACAGCCTATTTCCGGTCATTCGACTAGGTCAGGAATGGAATGAATGAAGCCCCTATCTAGCAGCAAGGATAGGAATTGTGCCGGCTGCCTGTCGCACTCCTCTGGGGCAATGAATGACAGATTATTGGAGTGTGTTGCTGGAATGTAATATGGCAGTGAATACCGGAGTACCCGGAGAAAAACCTGTCCCTCCTCCGCTTTGTCCAGCACAAATCTCACATGGAGTGCCCGTGATTTGACCCGCGGAACCCAGCGGTGAGAGGCTGCCGCCCGAGCCACGGAGACTTAAAGGGATGTTACACAAATAATGTTATTAGTACTATAGTATTTAGGTTATTTATATTGGAGACTTATTACCCTTGTCTCCTTTAAATTAGTGTTACAGTGAACTACTACTTTGCAGTCATATTAATTTGACCTAATTTCCATTACAAGTCAAACTCTACTTTATTTATTTATTTGTAAGCATATTGTATAACACACAGACCATGTACTGGAATTAGTATGTTCACAACTATTACATTCTTGGTCACCTTAATTCATGAATAGTAACTCTACACGGAACAAAATCTCTGGAATACTCTGCAGGTTAAAGTCCGGGGTTGTAAGCACAGGTCTTGCAAAGGAGTGTTGTCTTTTTCCTTCCCTCTGGTGCCTTGTCATTACATATACCTTAGTCTTCCTGTTAAGTAATTCTCCTAGGAAATGTGCCTTTTTCATCCTCTCCTCTTGATCGAACGAAGTTGGCTTATCTTTATGCCTTGACATTCCTTATTGGCCTCTCTCATTAGTTGTCCATGTTACTTAGCTTCCTGTTACTCAGGGTTTCTTATGCTGTTGTTATGTAAAATAGAACCATAGATACCTCAAAAATTCAAAGGAAAAGAGACGGTGTAGGGTTCCACACATTCGGTAGGTTGTATTTTGGTATAAGTTGTAACTTAGTGTGGCTTTTCATTGTCCGTCATAGCATGATTTTTTAAATTTTAATTTATTATTAACAAATACATCGCAAATGGGAAATATCCCGGTGGCAATGGTCACTTACAGTAGTGCAATAATGAAGTTAACATAATTACCGAACAACAACAACAAACAAACAAACAAGCAACCAAGCAAACAAGAGTACAACAAGCAATTCCATGGAAAGAAAATATTAAAGAAATACTACTAATTTAACTTTCTTAATCCAGTGTTATTATTGGAGCCTGGATTTCCATGCAAATGCATGTTTTTAAATTAGCTACTTACACTTCTCAAACTTTGCAGATATTCGTTTTACGACTTAATGATTCCAAATAACCGTTCTTCTTCCGTGCATATTTGTATGTTTTGGCCTTTTTATGAGAATATTCATGCATAATGCATATTTTGAAGATGTTGGATTTAATAGCGAATATTTCAACTTCTGACTGTGGCGATATATAATTTTAAATTGCATGATAGTGTCTTTTATGAATGTTAGTTTGCAGAATTTGGGACCATTTTCCCACGTTATATGTCTGTTATTGAGATATGGGGAGAGAATATATTCCTGACATCCTACCTAACAACTAAAGTTAGTACATACGGTATAGCGATGGGATATTCGATCATTTTACTGAATCGATTCATTTGATCTCGTTTACATTACTGAATTGATACAGTGAACCTATACACGGCACATTAGAGTCACCGTTCTTATCACATCTACGTGCACTGATGGATAGCAGAAACAACATTCAGTGCTCACTTCTCCCATCTGGTCTTCATTCTATTTACTGTTTTACTATACATGTCATTCAACCTTCAGCTTTCTGCTGCAGCCACCTCTTTGCATTAACTTTTGTGATGTTACAAAACCTTTGCCCCACGGTGACAACTGGATGAAGTAAATATACAGAATCAGATGTAAAAATAACTGTACGCATGCAACTTATCACTTAATTGAATTATTTTTTCCTGTGTTAGGTAGTAGAGAGTTTTAGAGTATATGATGTTGCTTGCATTAAGGATGCGCAATTGGAATTCAGCGAAAAGAAAATGCAGCAAGACTTAATTAATATAAAATCAAATTTTGGCAAATTGCTTGCTGTGATACCAAAATTAGAAGCTACAGGTCTACCCCTTGTTGAATCGTTTGCAGTTATTGAAGGCATTCAAATCTGTCTGCAATCACACAGAAAGTAGCTATGGCAGCTAGAAATAAGCTGTACAAAGTGATGCGTTCAAATAATGATATTGAATTTATCAAGTGTAAAAAAAGACGTATTGCGTGGTGAAAATGCAAAAGGCATACAATTTGATCTCACGTAGTCCCAAATGATTTCATTTAAGCATGCATCTCTCACTTCTTCTGATGTAGAAAGATCGTTTTCTGTCTTTAAGAATGTACTGACAATCAAATCAATTTGGAGAACTTAGTTGTTGTTGTTGTTGTTGTTGTTGTTGTTGTTGTTGTTGTTGTTGTTGTTGTTGTTGTTGTTGTTGTTGTTGTTGTTGTTGTTGTTGTTGTTGTTGTTGTTGTTGTTGTTGTTGTTGTTGTTGTTGTTGTTGTTGTTGTTGTTGTTGTTGTTGTGCAGTGTTTCAAAAGAAGCTGAATATGTAACAATGTTGAACTGAATTTTTGATAGTGCATATTTTACAGTTTATTGTGCATGTTTTGCCATATGATAGTGCATGAATGCATGCTTATTTTGAGATTTGATAGTGCATGGAAATCTGGACTCTAGATATTGTATACAAATTCACACACAACTTAAGTATTTCCAGTGTTTAACACTATGGCTTACAATACTGTAGGTTGTGCTTACTACTAGCTTAACATTACAAGTTATGAGAAAGTGTGGTTAAAACATAATTACCCAACAACAACAAGAGTACAGCAAGCAATTCCATGGAAAGAAAATATTACAAGAAATACTACTAGTTTAACTTTCTAAATCCATGATCATATACAAATTCACATACAACTTAGGTATTTCCCAGTGTTTAAGACTACAACTTACAGTACTATAGGTTGAGCTTGCTTACTTACGAAGTTAACATTACAAGTGAAAATAAAGTTAAAACATAGATAATTACCCAAAAACAACAGCATGAGTACAACAAGCAATTCCCTGGAAAGAGAATACCACAAGAAAAACTACTAGTTTCACAATCTAAACCAAGCAGAAAATTACAAATCAGTGTTCATAATTTACAACCGTTTTTTGTTGTTGTTTATTGTTTTGTTTTTGCTAGTTGCTTTACGTCGCACCGATACAGATAGATCTTATGGCGATGATGGGATAGGAAAGGCTTAGGAGTAGGAAGGAAACGGCCATGGCCTTAAGGTACAGCCTTGTGTGAAAATGAGAAACCACGGAAAACCATCTTCAGGGCTGCCGACAGTGGGATTCGAACCCACTATCTCTCGGATGCAAGCTCACAGCCACGTGCCCTTGCCCGCTCGGCCAACTCACCCGGTATTTACAACTTTTACTTTACACTAGCACTAATGGTCTTCTTAAATAATTTGATACCGGAAGGGAATCTATCAAAGACTGCTGCAGGTGATTTATTCCAATCCCTTATGGTCCTGTTTATGAAGGAAAACTTGCCCACGTTCCTATGCTGGTTTCTGTACCTAATTTTATGCTTATGATCATTTCTCGATAAGTATGAGGGAGGTTCCAACCTATTCCAAATACTACTCCAGGCAGCCCTTCCCGTATACCTCTTATAAAGAGCTACATAATGGCTAGTTTGCTACAACTGCTGTGATCAACTCGGTATATTCATTTATTTATCATATGGCATTTAGTGCTGGGAGTGTCAGAGGACATGTTCAGCTCGCCTGATGCAGGTCTTTGTATTTGACACCAATGGACGACCTGCACGCCTGGATGTGAAACGATGATAATGAGGTAGAGAAATGGTGGAACCCGGTGTCAGCACATAGCCCTACTCCTGTCGAAAAATACCAGGGGATCTGCTCAAGACTTAACAACCCCATCCAATTGACAAATCACCATTAATAGCATCATATGCTCTCACTCCATATGAACACTGTAGTGAGTTTTTGAATTGAATCAAGGCTTTTTGGAGTCAGCTGAGATTATAAATTATCTACCAGCACCTCTCCTACCCTGCTGGCCAACATTCTGATGGTGAACATTTTTTCCACCAACAGGACTCGAACCAGCTAATCACGGTGTTAGACTATATACACTTGACACCTTAACAGTCATGGTCAACAGGCAGGCTGACTTTGTGTTTGCTGGGTATTATCTCCTGCCATGCCCTACTTGCATTAATACCTTGTCTTCTTTTTTTTGAAAGAAGACTGATATTGAACCCATTTTTCTCATCATATTTCCTTCAGTTTGCATAGCGCAATTTATGAAATTTTGTTTCAGATAAGATGAAGTTCTTTATCTCTTCTTTTCTTTCCTTTTGTTGCATAATCTGATGGAGGATGAATCCTGCATCCAAAAAAAAAAAATTGAAAAAAATTGGACATAAAAGTACATCAGTAGTCTTATGCATCTAAGGATCTGTGTGTAAAAATATTCCCCCCTGCCCGCCCGCCCGCCCCCCCTCCCCCCAAAGGCTTAATTTCAGGAAGACTCATTTTTTCAGGTTGTCCTGAATAGAGTGCTTCGATAAGCAACAATATTGAAGTTTCTCTTACATGATCCTATCTACTGCCTACTGCTGAAGATCATTAATGTAGAACAATTTAAAGAAGATAACCTCTTATGTAATAGAATTTTCATTCTCTTTCAGTTAAAGCCCACTATCACCAATTGAGAATGCAAAGCAGTCCAAGTTTGTTATTGAGGTGTTTAGTAACTTTATTCACCTTGCAACATCATATTGCTTTGGATAATGATGTTCACCACTATTACTGTCTTTACTTGCCTAATTGATGCTCCAGTTGTTATGGTAATAATTGGTTTTCATCTTAAAATCCATTGCAGTCATTACTAATGTCATTACTTTCTCATATAATCTTCTCGTTCCAGGCCTTTTCCCAATTACCTGGGGTCAGGTTCATTACTTTCTTGTATGATAATAGCTATTTCTCTACTGGTTAATGCACATGTCTCAAGGAAAAAAGATATGGTTTTTCACAACTAACCACAGGGTTTATATACTGTATGTACTGTATATATTATAAAACTGTGGATCCATACGACACATGGTAATGTCTCACCCATTGGGCTAATAAAATGCATAGCAAAGAGTTCATATATTAAATTAAAGAGATGTTTTGAATTTTACCTCTTGTTTCCATTGATGCTACGCAGCATGTTTAGTGTTAATTAAAGTAGTCTTCTTTCTGTCAAGTTTGTTCTCGCTAAAGTGTGTTTAAAATATTCCTATATGTGGTTCTTATTCATCGTGATTCAGGAACACTAGTCCTTGTATCACAAAATATTTCACTTTAGTTTATTGTGTAGTTGAAGAATAAAAAGATCTGGTATATACTATGGTTTTCATCTGTAAATGTGCTTGATTCTCAACTGTTGATCTCACCACCATAAAAGCCTACCTAAGTATAAAACTACAAAAATAGGATAGAATAGCAGGTTTCTCTTTATTCTTCATCGATTATTTACTTGTTTTCTGAAAGTGCTTAGACTAGAAAAGAGCTTGCACTAACTGAAATACTTGGTCGAGAGGTTGAATAAAAGTTACCCATTTAGCAAGTTTAACTTCAGAGCCCTGTGATACATTTAATGTCACGTAAGTTTATGGTATGGTTTCTTGTGCAGACTCACAGATATGGTTCATTTGGTCTCACCAGTTAGAGTTACACTATCTCTAGAAAATTGTAAACCAGAGAAATATGTCTTAAAATGTATGTGTATGTGTGTACTGCTTATTAATTTGATTATCCTAACCAAAATATGTATTTAAAATATGTGCTACATATGTTCTTTACTATGTAAGCTTTACATAATTTTAGAAAAAATTTTGAATCATTTTATTATTTGAGAATTGCTTTTTTCTTGTGTAGTGTAAGTTGCACGTGTATTGTTCTGTGCAATAAATTACTACATGAAATATTCCGATCTTTTTTTTTATAGTGAACTCTGATCTAATAATAATGTTCCCTAGTTCTAATTTCTATTCAGAAATATTATTCATTTCACTTTTTATGAAACTTTGTTATGGGAAAAATAAATATTATCTCAAGTTTTCAGATTTAAATACAGTCCATATAGGGTAAAATCCCAGAATTTCACTCTGTTGTGCATCTGACGCCAGAACTTGGTCATCTCGGCAATTGTTTGATGCATGGACATGAGCTATGATGTGGTCCTGTGATACTGACTTCCTTCTCAGTCATCCTTAGTAGAAAGCCCCATGAACAAAAATTGATTGTTCTGTCCATAGTGGTGAATTTCCCTGTTATCAAACTTTGTAACAACCATACAATTGATAAAATTGGATTATATTCTTCTTCTTTTAAAAAAATGTGATTATCATGACTCATACATTACTTGGAATTTCAAAGTAATTTCAAAAGTTTCTTAAACTTTCTTTCAGTATTCTGTGTACTGTATTAAGAAGCTTTCTAGGTGGTCACCACTTCATAGTTGAATGGACGATCACCTATCACAGTTTCCAGCCACTAGCCAGGTTTGTTTTGAATACATATCTCTCCATTTCTGTGTCAATACTCTGTTCCTATCTTCTCCTCTCTTCTCAATACCGTCATCTGTCTTCCCCTCAATCTTTGACCACCCACTTCCATCTCAAGCATTCTTCTGTGTAACCTTGAGTCTTCCATTCTTATGACATGCCTATGCCATGGCATTTCTGTATCTTCTCCTGTAAGGGTACTTAGTACTCCCTCACTCATTTCCGACTCTGTCTCTTGTATCTTCTATTATGCTTCTCAAGAATTTTGTTTCTTCTTCTGTATACTACTACTTCCTGTCATTACCCAAGTCTCTCATGCATAAGTTAGTGTTAGAACATAATAGATCATCACCACCAGTTCTCCATTCCAGCAGGCTGAACCATTCTAAATATGATAAATGAGGTGGTCTGTTCCGAAACTCATTTTATCCATCATAAGTGATTTTTCAGAAAGAGCCAAAAACATGTAACTTTTAAAAGTCTCACTTATTTAATTGTATTATTGTGCATCAAGTCAAAGGTCATAGGGTTGTTGTAATGAGGAATTATAAATATAATTTGTAGTATGTCAATAAATGAAGTTTGTATTTTGGATAAGGTGAGTTTTGGACCATCCAGCGAAAAAATAAAATATTTACCTTGCAGAACTTGGGTAAAAACAGAAAAGAAAAAATTGCTAAAATAATGTTATAATAGAATATACTAGTACAATAATACATTTTTCTCCTATCAGTATCATGTTATTCACCAATAAATTAAACATTCCAGTATGATTTATCACATTTACATCTTATCGGTCGACACTCATTTTTTCTCAATCACTACATTCACAGTAGAACCAAATTCACTAGGGAGCGGATTTTTATGTGCTAAAAATATTTATTTTTTATGTGCTGTAAAACTTAAAAATATGTGATAAAAAATTGAAATTATTTTCCTTTAAATATCACATAACTACTCGAGCTCAAGAAGGAAATAAGTATAATATTTTGTATTAGAATATGGTGCTACCAAACGTGCTCTTTAAGGCAAAATGGTGTCTGTGTATGGAAACGTGCTGTATGGTATATTAATTTTTGATATGCCAGAGTAGATATTATGAATGGTTATTTTTTTAAAGGTAATGTTTTGTTTAAATATGGCAAAAGCAACCTATCATCTTTGAAAAAATAGTACCAGTTCGTACTCACCTATCACACGCTGGAATATTAGTTGCTAGAAGTAGTCTCAGAATTGCAGTGAACAACAAAGGTCATCTCCAAATTGTCCATCACAAATGCATGCCGATTATCTCTAAAGAACGCCTTATACTGCGAAAACGATTGCTCCACATCACAGGAAGTCAGACGAGCATAGTTAAAGAGAGGAATGTCACCAACAATAACGCCATCAATTTCACCAACATGAGCCCCCTCTAATACGTTAGAAATTTGGCACATTGTTTGAAATCCTCTGTTTTCCCTGAACAAATTTTGATATTTGACCTTTAACAGTCCCTGTATCTGCGAAGCCGGGAGTGAATCTAATTTATTTTCAACAGGGCGCACTTCCTTCACTGTTTCGGACAACAGGTTAGTGGATTTTTCAAGTATGTCTATAGTTTTACACAAGAAGCTTAGATTGGCAGATATAAACGCCAAATTATTTTTCAAAGAACTGTCTGTTAAGTATCTCTTGAAGAATCTCAATTGGCGACGCGTCGTTTTTATCTAGCACATTCACAACGGATGCAAAACTTTCGAAATTGTCTGGTAGTATACCACAGCGCTAAGCCAGGTACCCCACCGCGTAACAATAGGCAGACGAGGAAGCCCAAGATCCGGGTTTTTCTCTTTAAAGAGATCGATTCTTGAGGGTGCTTTTACGAAGACTTTTTTGCCATTAGACACTAATTTATCCACTTGAAGATACTGAACCCGCACAGTTTCACATAACCTGTGTAGAGCATGAACAACGCAAGTTATGTGTATCATTTTCGGAAAGCTCACAGAAAGGCCTTCGGCTGCCTTTTTCATGTAAGCTGCACTGTCAGTAAGGAAAAGCAATACATGGTCGTATTTAATTCCTTTTGGCCAAAGTAAGTGCGTGGCTTCATTGAATAACCTAGCTACAGTGACATGGTTTGCAGCAAGCATTTCTTTACACGCTAGCAAATACGAATGTTCGCAAGCAGTTTTGTCATTCTTCAACACACCAACTACAACATTTCCTACTTTTATGCCACTTGAATCAGTGGTTTCGTCAATGCTCACCTACAGTTTTTCACTATCACATACTGCCCGAATTCTCTGTAAAGTTTCTTCGTAACATTTTGGGAGATAGTTTTTCCTTAATGTGGATTCTTCTAGAGGCTCAAAATTAATGTACTTTGTTAGGAAATTTCTCAGTCCCGGATTATTTTACCAAGAGGAATGTCGGCGCAAACAAATGCTCTGCACACATCTAAATAATACTGGGAATATTTAGATGGCCCTGCATTTGAAGTAGCTGGTTCAGCTATTAGTAATTGTCGCAAACGCACACGCGAAGCAGCCGCAGTATGCTTATTTCCAGACAAATGCTGGATTACTTGAGAATGTTGATCTGCACGTACTGTTTTACCACACGGTTGGCAAAATAATACTTTTCAATTGGTAGTGAAAATGCTTTTCAATTCCACTACATATTGTTAAAGACGCGACCTTGTACTCAACTTCTCTTTTGGCATTATTTTGCAGGTTACGACACACGCATTTACGGTGAATCACTGTTTCAAAAAAAGGAATAGCAGCGTACACTGAAGGAAACATTTCTTATAAATCCATACAAAATCACACGACCACGGGAATGATATATGGACCCAAACAGCTAACCTTACTCTTAGGAGTGATGAAATTCCACTACCTAATGGTGGGGCAATATTCTTCCGAGTCTCCCATGTCGTAACGGAATTATGTCACCTTATCTCTCCGTGATTGCCTTTCGCTGATATTCTATAAACAAAACCCGAGAGGGCTGACTCATAAAGAGTTGGAATGACATCATGCAAAGAAACATCTTGTTCAGCAAATCAAATCGCTGTCTAAATGTAACGACGTAGCCAGTGACCAGCAAGTTTTAGAACTTATGGAGGGAAGTCCATTATGTTAAATACACTGTTAAAAACAATACCGTAATCGTAAAATGAAAATATGAGCATTGCTTTATAACACAGAAGCATTTTAAATTTTATTGATCAACAAATATTGCCGATTTATGTGCTTATTATAGATTTTCTTAAAATATGTATTTACATTTTAAAAATGTGAAAATATGTTTTTTTATGTGAAATAAGATTCAGTTTTTACACTTGGGGATGCACAATAGGAATAATGAACTTCGTAACTTGCGTTAAAACTTACGCAAAAAAATATGTAATTACATAAAAATCCGCTCCCTAATCATCACCACCAGTTCTCCATTCCATCTAAATATGATAAATGAGGTGGTCTGTTCCGAAACTCATTTTATCCATCATAAGTGATTTTTCAGAAAGAGCCAAAAACATGTAACTTTTAAAAGTCTCACTTATTTAATTGTATTATTGTGCATCAAGTCAAAGGTCATAGGGTTGTTGTAATGAGGAATTATAAATATAATTTGTAGAATGTCAATAAATGAAGTTTGTATTTTGGATAAGGTGAGTTTTGGACCATCCAGCGAAAAAATAAAATATTTACCTTGCAGAACTTAGGTAAAAACAGAAAAGAAAAAATTGCTAAAACAATGTTATAATAGAATATACTAGTACAATAATACACTTTTCTCCTATCAGTATCATGTTATTCACCAATAAATTAAACATTCCAGTATGATTTATCACATTTACATCTTATCGGTCGACACTCATTTTTTCTCAATCACTACATTCACAGTAGAACCAAATTCAGCAATAAAACATCACTTTGTTGATTTTAACCGCGTAAATAATTAATTAACTCTCATCTGATCCCTCCTCATGAGACCCATCCGTCGGCGGATGCAGAGTGGCAAGTGGCCACGGCTGATCCATGGTCCAGCTGCTTTGCACTTCGACCAGCCAACCGAGCAAAGGAGGGGTGGCCACGGCTCTAGCTTGCTCTACGCCTCCGTATTTGTGAGAAATTAAAACATTTAGTAGTAGTAGTAGTAGTAGAGATTCATCACAAAGAACGTTCGTTTCTTCAGCAAGATTGTTTAGGTCTACCTCAGGACAGTTGAAAGTTGTGAGATAACAAGTAGCTTGACCTTCAGGGTCAAGTTTGCTAGTACTGTAATCCTTTGTGCCTATGGGTTTGTCTTTTGATTGTATTAGAGTAACTGTGCTTTATTTAGTATTAATTATGGTACTAAGATAAGACCTAATGGCCTTAATTATGCCAGTAAAGACATTATATCTATCTATTCAGCTTTCTGACAAGAAAGTTGCTGTGTGGAAGGGGGGGAAAAATGGTTAAATCATTAACTAATGAAGACAAAAATACTTCAAGTAGACACAATAGAATTTTGCCCAGTAGAAACATATTAATAAGGTTTTACTGTATTTTTAAAGATGGCCACTCTCAACTAAAATATTAGGATGTAACATTCTTAGCTTACCTCTTTCATTTCTCCTTAGTTTTTTTCTAGGAATCCGGATCACTCTTCGTTCTTCTCCCTTTACCTTCCGTAACAGGAGTAATATTCTCCGTCATCCTAATACACTGTATTCAGAGTACAAAAATGCATGAAATACTTAACATTGTTCAAGAATAAGTGACATAAGCTGTGGGTAAATGGTAGCGTGAAGTCACGTACTGAAGTTATCCTTCTCTATTGGTTGATTGTGTAAGGCAAGTTTTGGAACGACAAGAGCCATGTACAAGGCGAGTTATGGAACAATAGCCTGATTTTGGTTACAGATTTTTGTGGAAAAAGGCAAGTTTTGATGCCTACTTTTGTGATAGAATTATCACAAACCTAACCAAGAAGACGGTGCTACCTCTAACTCATTTTTCTTTTCCTTTTTATTGGATAAGACGAATTTTGAAACGGACTGCTTCATATAATACATTCCTGGGCTACATTCTTGCTCCAGATTAGGCTTTTAACACTTGTATGTGCCTGTCCTCCCAATTTACAGATCTCCTTGTTGTTTCCACTACTTTCCTCTGTGCGTCCTAAGTATAATTGATCCGGGAGATAGTGGATTCGAATCCCACTGTTGGCAGCCCTGAAGATGGTTTTCCGTGGTTTTCCATTTTCACACTGGGCAAATGCTGGGGCTGTACCTTAATTAAGGCCATGGATGCTTCCTTCCTACTCCTAGACCTTTCCTATTCCATTGTCGCCATAAGGCCTGTCTGTCTCGGTGTGACGTAAAATAGCTTGTAAAAATGTATAATTGAAACTTACCACTTTCTTCAGTCCTTCTCCAATTAGTTTAACTATTGTTGGTCAGTCTTCTTCCTTGTCACCAACCAAACACTCACTTTTATTCCCATTGAACTTCATCTCATACTGTTCCACTGCTTCTGCCCACACATTAGCTGCTCCTGTACTTCTTCTCTATTACTCGATACCATCACAGGATTTGCAAACACATTTGTCTTCACCTTCTATAGATCCTTACCGTTTCCATAGTGATTAGAGCTGTCTGATTGTGGATCTTCTTGAAATGAATTTTCAACTTATTAGGTCATGTTAAGTGTATATAGTAAATATCAAAGAGGTGAGGGGAGTTTGAAGAGACTGCTTCGGTGACGGTGTGATTTTTTATTTTTTTACTTTTTTTTAAGAAAGAAAGTTTTATGACAGTTTCATTCCATACTCCTTTCATGATTTTTAGAAACTGGAGAAGGCAATATTTTAAATACTAATCCCCAATTCTACATCTCAAACTGATCAGCCTAGTTGCAAATTGTAATCTTCAGAACATAAAAGAACATGTCTAATTTAAGACAGTGCCTGAAGAACTCTTCTAAGGGACAAATGTCATTCTTTAAGTTTAGTAATGCAGTATGTGAAGATAATGTATCGATAATAGATCTCTGATTCACTGTGAGATTGTAAAGGAAACCATACCATAATTCTCAGGATAACAGGTTTGTAGTGGGAAGTCCAATTTTTCGATTGGTGCACTATATGTATGCCACATATTTTACATGTTTAGTAAGTTTAGTATTGTTGTTGCAGTACTGTAAAGTATGACTCCATGGCTAAATGGTTAGCGTACTGGCCTTTGGCCACAGGGGTCCCGGGTTCGATTCCCAGCAGGGTCAGGAATTTTAACCATAATTGGTTAATTTTGCTGGCATGAGGACTGGGTGTATGTGTCGTTTTCATCATCATTTCATCCTCATTACGGCGGGCGTCTAATGAAAAGACCTGCATCTGGTGAGCCGAACTTGTCCTCGAACACTTCCGGCACCGAAAGCCATATGCCATTTCATTTCAGTACTGTAAAACCGGTATTATTTATGTTTAAATTGATCCTATATCCAAGTGAAAACCTGCTTTCTGCTTCTATAAAAAATTAATGTGGTAGGCCTATTAATGAACTAATTAAAATGCACATTACTCTTAGAAATAGGATTTTGTCGAGAAGTTTTGTAATTAAAATTATCTTCACATTGCACACTGAATCAGATTATAAGAAATAGGCTCAGTGAAGAGAACTGAGGCTCTCATAATAGTTGCCACAGAATACATCAACTGCAGCTACAGCGACCTCGAAGTAAAAAGTGTCTGGCTCATGCATGCGCAGGTATACTCTTTCCCCCGCTGTGATCTATTCTGACAGTGACCCATGTACAAGCTCCTTCTAAGTAAATGAATGAGACATTGGCATTGATTTCCTTGGTGTTCTATTAACTGTTTTGTTTGAGAATAGATAGTTAAGTGTGCGCCAGTGTGGTTTTGTTAAGCTATTTTATAGTGCCTCCTGTTTTGGGTAGGAGTTTTTTAAATTCAAACCCTTCAAGTGATTTATAATGTGATGGACTTCATGAAGGGAGAAGCAGACTGGTGCTGTTTAATTGATTTACAAAAAATGCTGGAAAGAGTATCAGCTGCAGTTGGTATTTCCCAGAACACTTAAATGGGAATAAACCGAGAGGGTAATATAAAAAGAGAAGATGGTAAATCAGGGTAATAGATAAAGAGAAGATGGTGAGTCCTTGTTCAAAACCCCAAATAAGAAGAGAAAACATGAAAAGCCAGTTAGTAGTAAGACTGGATGATTTCAACGGGGGAGGGGCATAAGAATAATAAAGAACTTTTATTTAGTGGAAATATATATTCCACCCATCCCAAAGCTTAATACGAAATTGGTGAAGGATATGGAATTCAGGGTTGAAGGACGTCCAGTAATTTACATGGATGAAACTTACATCCATTTGACTCACTGTGTCCCAAAATCATGGTTGGATAAGTTACCCAAAGGGTCTGTGTATATCTCTTTCCAAGGGAGTCTGACTTATTATAATACATGCAGGGGGAAAATGGGATTTTTGCCCAACTGTTTGACAATGTGGAAATTCTTTATTTCTGCTGGAGATTATCACAATGATATGAACTTTGGTAATTACAATAAGTGCCTTCAAAAAAGGCTGTGCCGGGCTGAGTGGCTCAGACGGTTAAGGCGCTGGCGTTCTGACCCCAACTTGGCAGGTTCGATCCTGGCTCAGTCCGGTGGTATTTGAAGGTGCTCAAATACGTCAGCCTCATGTCTGTAGATTTACTGGCATGTAAAAGAACTCCTGCGGGACTAAATTCCGGCACCTCGGCGTCTCCGAAAACCGTAAAAGAGTAGTTAGTGGGACGTAAAACAAATAACATTATTATTATAAAAAAGACTGTTGCCAAGTATGCTAATGAATAAAGTGCAACTTCTAGCATTAGTGAGACAACACAGGCCGACTTACACAGAATACATAATTTACTCCGTAGTTAAAATCATTGGTCGAGACATTTCAAGACTGTCTCTATATCACCTAGAGCTTAACCCATTCACATCGCATTTAAATACCATAGCAGTCCACTGAGGAATCACATTTAAATGCCACTATGGCAGTCGTCAGCACAATATTATTGAAAAAATCACACAAAACCAACCTGGAAAGATTCCTTGCTGCCGGGTTTAGTGGTTCAGGCGGTTGAGACACTGGCCTTTGGGCTCCAGCTTGGCAGGTTCGATCCTGGCTCAGTCCGGTGGTACTTGAAGGTGCTCAGATACATCAGCCTCGTGTCGGTAGATTTACTGGCACATAAAAGAACTGCAGGACAGTTCTGGCACCTCGACACCTCCGAAAACCACAAAAATAATTAGTGGGACGTAAAAAACAATAACATTATTATTATTATTATTATTATTATTATTATTATTATTATTATTATTATTATTATTATTATTAGATTCCTTTCTGAAAATTTGCATGCATGATAATGAAAGAATAAGCTTACCAATGCTGCTTTTCTAGTACGTGTGCTGGGTGAAGAGCTACACCACACTTTTTGCACTGTCAACAATTTTCACTTCTTTGACTCCGGCTGTAGCACACAGCACACCTTTCCGTGACTTTTGTTTCTTCCCTGTAGGAGAAATATGCATGGAAAAGTGGGCTAGAACTAGACTCACAGATTTTGTAAATTTTTATTCCAAACCTTGAAAATTCAGACCTATTACACTGGACATATGAAAGACGGCCTCTGAACTTCATTAGCCTTTCATCTCTAGCAATGTCTTGTGAAGGTAAATATCATTCAGAAAATTTGGAACAGAAATGTTGTATTATAGGTCTAATCTTTCTGAATTTGTCACTACTGCCGACTCGTTCATCAACAAAATATAAATATCGTGAAATTATAATGAGTATTTTATTATTATTATTATTATTATTATTATTATTATTATTATTATTATTATTATTATTAACAAATACATTGCAATTGAGAAATATCCTAGTGGCAAAGATCACTTACAGTAGTGTGATAATAAAGTAAAGTTAAAATATAATTACCCAAGAACAACTACAATAACAAGAGTACATTCCATAGAAAGAAAATATTACAAGAAATACTACTAGTTAAACATTCTAAATCCAGCATCATCGTATACAAATTCACACACAACGTATTTCCAGTGCTTAACACTATGGTTTACAATACTATTGGTTGAGCTTACTGCTAACTTAACATTACAACACTGTCATTACAAATTCACAGGTACCTTAAGTATTTCAAAATTTTACGCTATGATTTACAGTAGATTGAGCGGTCCCATTATTATTATCATCTTAACATTGTAAATCCAGCACATTCATATACGAATTCACACATACCTTAAATAATTCAGATGCCTGAATACTACAATTTACAGTGGGTTGAGCGTTGCATTAAAACACGGCACTGTCACATAGAAATTTTTACGCAGTTTACGGAATGCTGGAATCTATTCTTGAAGCATCTTACATTTTTGGGAAAATGCTCTAAGACAGCAATCATCAATTTCCCAATGTACAAATGAATATTTACCATAGTTAGTTTTCTGAAATCTGTCTTTTACTTTATGCGGTGGATGATCTGTCCTACTCATGTAACAGGACTTTTCTAGTCGACTGTTTAACTCTCCCCAAGCTGGCTTATTCGTGTAGGCATTATACATGGCACATAACCGTGTTCATTTCCTTCTAGACTCCATTGTCTCCCTCCCAAGTTTTCTATATATCTTGTCGCACATTTTTTATTTTTTAAATGCTATTTGTTTGGGGCTTCAACCTATAGAGATCTTTTGCCCCTACTGGTACCATATGATATGAACCTGCGTTTAATTGGAATTGCGGAAGTGTAGAGTGTTGAATGTGAGGAAAGGAGTGTTAAGGATGGCACAAACACCCAGTCCCCAGGCCAGGGATATTAATCATTTACAATTAAAAACCCCTGACCTGGCCGGGAATTGAACCCGGGGCCGCCGGGTGACAGGCGGATGCGTTGCCCCCTACACCGCGGGGCCGGACTACTTGTCGCACTACTTCTAGGATTGAAATCGTTAAGCACGAATCTTGCAGCCTTTCGTTGTACCATCTCATGATTCCTTAATGAATCCTGTTTGGTATGGATCCCTTACAGCTGCTTCATATTTCGGGACTGGCCTAATGAGTGATATATAGCCCTGTGCCTTCGCCTGGGAACTGCTGCCCTTTAGCCCACTGATCACGAAGTGTAAGAACTTGTACACTTTAGAAATTACACTTCGTATGTGGGTGTCCCATTTTAGATATCTCTTTACGTGGATTTCTAGGTACTTGCACGTGTCACTCTCTACAAGAGCGTCTGATCCAAGACAGTATTGAAAGTCCCCTTGCCTATGTTTCTTTCCCATTCTTACAAGACTTGTGTTTTCGAGAATTTATTTTCATTTTGTTATCGAGTGCCCACTTTTAGAGTATATTTAGATCGGCTTTTAATAACCTATTATCGCCAGCATTTTGTATTTTTCTGTATATTATGCAGTCATCTGCAATCTGCATTCACTTCAAATTTCGTTCGTGGTTTCACAAAAATTGGGAGTGTCTTTACACCTGTTTTACTACAGTATAACTGAATTCTTGATTTTCGCTTTTGTGACTTTGGTATAAATAATGCAAAATATGCCCTAATTTTTTTGGGTGTAGTCTCAAACAATTTGTCATCGTCTTTAATTTTTTTCTGTCAGGATTTCTCAACTATATTGATGCATATGGATTTGTCTCGTCAGATATTTTGTAAAAAACTGACAGTTCAGATATTGGCTGTGTATCAAATTTTCAGTAAGTTACTACTGACCCTGCTGCTTTTGCTAAACTTATGTACAACAGAGTTATTGTCATTTTTTGTCCGGTTCCAGGTAGTCAAGTTAGTCTGTGCCAAGGTACGAACTCGTTTAGTCATTTGTATTGCTTTCTATATCATCAGCATTATTACACACATCACTAGAACTCGAACTAAGAACGTCAGGTTCTATTTTGTCATCACAAATATCACTGCCTTCAGTATCACTCTCTAAAACACTATCTGCTAGCTTTCATATTGCATCTTCATCAACACTAACACATCTGCTTGATGCCATGATGGCAACTGACGTGAACGAAATAATATGAACAAAGATTACTTTATCTCTTGTTCCAGAAGTGTGTGATAACCTGGAACAAGGAAAATAACAGAAGCAACATGCCTAAACTTCAGCTCAGAATACATACAAGTGGCATCTGTAGGTTAGTATCTGAACTACATGTATTGATACACAGCATTGCATCACCACGAATTGAGCTTGTCAATTGATTCATATGTCATGAGTGACTTTTGCGAGCTAGGGTCGTCAAATGATGCAATTGGGTTAACCCAGTAGAACTAGTCTAGGTAGACATTAAAAATTGGGTTGCTGCTAACAACACAAGTTTCAAGATGAAAGATGTGATATCACTTATGAGAAAGAAATATGAAGACTGCAACAAGAAATCTTGGAC
This sequence comes from Anabrus simplex, assembly GCF_040414725.1. Classification (NCBI taxonomy): domain Eukaryota; kingdom Metazoa; phylum Arthropoda; class Insecta; order Orthoptera; family Tettigoniidae; genus Anabrus; species Anabrus simplex. Next base: position 883,799,031 of record NC_090265.1, on the reverse strand, counting down.
AATAAAGTGCGAACATGTTAAGGAAATCAAACAGGGTTATTTGAAGCAACAGCCTTTAGTTGAAGAAGTGACAGAGAATTTCATAATTGAACTGGGTGGTGAAAGCGGTGACAGTAAAGAAGAATAAGAAGTCAGATGGAGATGGAGACAACAAGCTGTCTGGTGTAGAAGAGCTATATGGAGAATTATGAATCTGTAAGTTAAAAGGTTCTTACTTTTTCCTTGCTACATTTTTAATGTCGCACTAACACATCAAAGGTTTTCGGATGGGAAAGGGGTAGGACTTAATTAACCCTAACACTACCAAGGTAAAATCTGTCAATTGGATATCTAAGGGGGGGGGGGGGCAAAATTTACCTGCTATTATTTTCATCTCTAGTGAAGTTTTTAATATACAATTCCTATAATATTACAGTATTGAGATAAGTTAACAATGACTGCACTCACAAACAACAACAAAGAGAATAATGAAATTTCCATGGCGTATAGCAACAGTTAAGTCATAAATCATAGGAACATTATGAATGTTCTTTCATTCACTTTCACTCTTACAGTTGGTACAGATAATGGTTTTCGTAGAATGAGCCTTGCAGACATATTTGGAACATCCGCAGCAAACCATTGTCACTTTGGTCATCTTGTCTTTGTCCTTCTTAGTGTGAATGGATTTCAAACACTGATGACATCTTCCTCTTGTCTGTGATGGAGCAGAAGCAGTTGTTGAAGTAGCACTGGATAATGACCTTCCAAGAACACTTTCCATAGCTGAAATGATAGGTTTCTTCAAACCAAGCATGTTCTTTGCCCTGTCTTCTGCAAATGGTCTTAAAAGCTGTTACCCCAACTCTAACATATACAGCCTCCTGAGATTCGGTTTCTTCTTATTCCAGTCAGAGTTATTTTTTATGAATATGGTGCAGGCATTTATACAAGCAATATCTATTAGGGTGAAGAACACAGAAAGTGGCCATCTTCTCGTACCTCGCCATTTGCTCAACACTATCTACACCTCCTTTTGTATCGTTAAAATACAAGTTGATCTCAGTTACCGTTTTCTCACTAGAATTGTCAATTTTGTCATCACGATGCTGGGTGGAGAGGAGGAGGAGATTTCGCATGGGCTTTTGGCGTGGGATGTACGAAACCAGGGTTACGGGCGGTTTTTGTGTTCTTGGGTCTGTGAATAAGAACTTGGAGGAATATTTCTCATGACCCTGGGTTTTCTTCAGCTCCTCTGGTATGTGACGACGATTGTTCTTCAATGTCCCTACTAAGGTGAGCTTTGCTTCTTCAAATAACTCTTCTGCCAATTCAGTTGATGTGTAATAACGATCTGTTGTAACATTTCTTCCAGTCCCCACCACTGGCTTTACCAGACGTCACAACTGCCTTTGCAGACTGTTCTTCTGTAGGTCTCTCATCTTTTCCAGCATAAACTGCCATTTGTAGTACGTATCGGGTATGAGCGTCTGCTAACATTCTGATCAGGACCCCATACTTTCCTGGTTTATCTTTTAGAAAAACCTTAAAAGGACATCTCCCTCTAAAACGTGATAGCATCTCATCAATTGTTAGATGAAAACCAGCTACATAGCACTTGGGGAACTTTTCATTAGTTTTCTGAAACACTTCACGAAGTGGGGCAAACTTATCATGTTTTCGTCTTTCTGCCCTTGTTTGTCAGTCATCAAATCTGATCAGAGATACCAATTCTGCAAATCGTACACGACTCATAGAAGCAATGTATATATTCTTGCCCAGTACGCTACTCCATAAGTCTTAAAGTGGCAAAGCGGCATCATTATTTGCACCCATTTGTAACAATATACCCACGAATGCATACATTTCCCTCAAGTTTGTTGTTTTCTTGTTACTGACAATTGCTTCCTGGTTAGTATGCTGGACAATAATATCAATTATTTCAGGAGTTATAAACTTCTTGAATGACTTGGAAATATCAGATGTCAAACCCTCCTTAGTCAAACCTTCACGAAAGTTCACTATATTTTGCACTGATCTTAGAGCTTGTCTCGGAACAATAGTAGTAAATTCCCTACCACTTCTTGCAACAACACTATTGCTGACATTAGGAAAGTTCTGCTCACCAGGGGATGAACTTTGCGATTCTGACTGACTCATGCTGTATTACCTCACCGTTCTTCGTTTCACTGTCAAAACAAACAGAAACATCATCATCTTCTGGATCACTTCTGTCGTCTACATCACTTTCATCATTCAACGTGGCTATTACCTTGTCTTGTGACAGATATTTCTGTCCCATTATAACTTACCACTTGTAACTTGAACCAAAGATCGCTCGTACTGTCTACTACAGCGTGAGTCCCAGCTCCGTGTGGTTGAGAGGCGGGAAGAGAACGTGATGCAACCAGGCATGCTGGCGGGCGAGCTGTGGGGCATTATACAATATTAAATAGAAGAAAGGATCCACCTTTCAATACTCCGTTGTTAAGTTGAACCAAATAGAAGTTACATCCTGTTCATTTGGGACTGGTTTCAACACATTTGAAGTGTCATCATCAGCCAATTAGCAAAGCAGTGCAAAAATTAAGTCATAAAGATCTAAAAACAACTAACACAATGATCACAGACAAAAAATTAACACTATTTCATGCCGAAGCAATTGTTCACATTTCTTACAGGCCCAAAGGCGGGAAGCGGTCAGTAATAACTTTAGACGTCAACAATAGTCCTCATAAGTGCCAACATTCAAAGTGCAAATGTGTGTGTGAATCCGATCATTTGACATTATTAAGATATTTTGTCAGATAGGAAATCTATTACATGCATGTCTAAGGGGAGGGGGGGGGGGGGGCAAAAATTGCCCCCTCAACAAAAGTATATTATAGGAACTTAAAAAAACACCACACATTGGACTAATGACTATGTGACATCTTAGTAGACATCTTACGTGATAACTATTTAGAATATTGCTTTTCTGGCTTACAAATTGTGTATTTTATTCATGAAATTGGGATAACGTGCGCAATTTTTGCCACCGTTGATAGTTCCAGGGTTAAGGAACAGCCCCAGCATTTACCTGGTATGGAAATAGGAAACCACAGGAAGGAGTCTTCAGGGCTGCCAAAGGTGGGATTTGAAGCCACTATCTGCCAAATCAAAGGTCATAACTGTGCGACCCTATATACACAGCTAGCTTGCTTGGTAAAGTGAAAAGAAAATTATGTTGCAATTTAGTTACAATGTTAGCACTTAACGTAATTTGAAGTATAGGTTTGACACATTTTAGCAGATCAACATTTTTTATTTTCCTTTCATATTTTTTAGATTGTTTTGCTATATTTTCCTAGCTTTCGTCTAATACAATATAAAACTGTGACATATTTTAATCTTATTTGTTAACCTGCTAGGAGGTGCGTGGGTACATTTTACCCATGGCAAAATGAATTATTAATTCTTTTTCGAATGGGTTTTTGTCTTCTCCCCATGCTGCTTTCCTAATGAACAATCCCAAACAGTTGTTATTGCTTGATTTTATACTAGCATCCGTGTTATTCAAGCTGGTGACATGTTTGTGCATTGATGCCAATCATAATTTCTACCTAGCACGCATTCTAACAAAAGTTAGTTAACTTTAATTTTCTCATTGATTTACATTTTCAATAGACAGACTAGCTTAGCTATGGAGCGATATTCTTGCACAGCAATGGTATACTGTGGTGTAAGTATGTTGTAAATTATTTTGGATTGTTCACACATATCCCATGTGTTGATGTTTGTGAGAGCTATTCAACTGCCATGAAATGTAGCAGTCAACCATTCCATGCAGATTTTAGGCCTATATTGCTTAAGCACGAATATATCAAATTACAAGCTAAGGTCTGAAATTATTAAAATAGCGCCGGTCTTAGAGTTGTTAAGCTCACTCAGTGTATCACGTGGTGGAGCAGAGGGTGTAAAAAAGAAAAAAAAAAATCAAAAACAAGAGTACAGTAGTTCAGACATTAGTCTGGTAATATAGTGTAGTTCAGTTACAGTAGAGAGAGATGTCTCAAAAACCACTAAATAGGAAATAAAAGTTTTGTTTGGACTTTTATACCGGACTGATATACTGCGATCAGCTCTTATAATGCAATACCGAGCGTGTGTCCTGGTGGATTAAGTAGGTCAGAAGTTATTGGTCTGTTACTGATGGAAAATTAAAACAGGCTATTACCAATTTTAACAAGAAACTCGTAATGAATTCCAATGATTTATACCATATTTGACCGTATCTATTCTTATTTATTCCATTGCAATTCAATAGTTGCCTGAGATCAAGAGATCTATTTTGTTTCTAAATGACATTACATAACTGTACTTAAGAGTTAATACTTCCCCTTAGCAGACACCTTCCTTTGTAGAAGTCACTGTACACTACTTGTACTATGTCCTGTTAACTGGCAAAAATACCTCTGAATGTGACATAACCCTTAGATGTTCCCTCAGGAGAAAAACTTGTTTGAAGAAGAAATTAGCATTTATCTGATGGTTCACCATTAGTAAAATGCTACCTAAATTAGAACACCAGTCTGTTCTGTATAGCTCAGATCACCTAGATGTAATGATTTGCATTCTGCAGTCTTCAGACTTGCATGAGATGTTCATTGCCGTGTTCTAATTAATACCCACACATCAATCTTCGTACTGTAAACCTGCCTGGATTCGCTCTGTGACTGGGCAGGTCACATAAATCTGCTACTCTATGCATAAATGAAGAACTTACCACAACCTGGCTAGTTTAAAAACCAATGTAACACCAGGAGATTATTGGTTCTTCACTGTACAATATTTTATACTAATAGTGTAAGACACAGTCGGCCCATTACACATGTCTTAAGTTTTGTCTAATGGCCATCTCAAATAATATTAAGTTTCATAGCATTACTAGTCGCAGATGGCCAACATTGAATATTGTGAAAGTGTTATTTTCAAAGTTCATAGTGGGCCTTCATTTTAAGGGTATAAGCATTTGTGATAATGTTATTTTAACATATGTAAACAGCCGGTTCAATTCCTATAAGATTATTTCACTGGTGTTTGCATCAAAAGACTTCATAACGTCTTTGGTGTTTGTGTCACATATCATAACTTCAAGAAGGACGTTACAGCAGTTTGGGACAAAAATACTCATATAATAATAATAATAGGACTGTGATATTTAAGCTAATCTATATATATAAAATAAGAGTTTTGTCTGTACATTGCTCAAAATTTGAAAAGGATGGTATTTCTGTATCAGTCATGTCCATAGTAACAAGGAAATGCATTTTTAAATTTTCCGTAATTTCTGTCTGTCTGTCTGTCTGTCTGTCTGTCTGTCTGTCTGTCTGTATGTATGTACACGCATCACAAGAAAACCGCTGAAGAGAATTTAATGAAAATCGGTTTGTAAAGTCCGGGAATAAGTCGCTACAATCTAGGCCATAAATAATTTTTTTCACGTTGAGAGAAATGGTAGTTTAGGGGAAGGCCTAAAATTTAATTCTCAAATATGTATATTATTAATGGTCCTATCTTAATGAAAACCGGTATGTAAAGTTCTAAAATAAGTTGTTACAATATAAACTATAAATAATCTTATTCACTCTGAAAGAAATGGTAGTTTAGCGGAAGGCCTAAAATTTTATTCGCAAATATTTGTTATTAGTGGTCCTATCTTAATTAAAATAGGTATGCAAAGTCGGCAAATAAGTCGCTACAATCTACGCCATAAATAATCTTATTCATGCTGAGCGAAATGGTAGTTTAGGGGAAGGCCCAAAATTTAATTCTCGAATATTTGTGTTATTAGTGATCTTAATGACAATTACTATATAAATAAAGTTACATAGTATTAAATTCCCGATCATTTATGTCTTATACATTTTGACCGTACCGGCTATGATAACGGAGATGTTCATGAATATGGATTTTTGTTGCTAAGATCATATCAGAGAAAATGGGTAAACAGAATTTTAATGAAAATCGGTATGTAAAGTCGGGGAATAAGAAACTACAGTCTACTCTGTAATTAATTGTATAAGACGGCCTTATATTACAGAGTCGAAAGAAAATTGAATGTGAAGGCCTACAATACAGAAAACTCATAACATTGATCAACAATAATATTACATTGACCATTGTTTGTTGCAATTGCTTTGTGTCTCTGTTGCCATTCATCTCCGATAGATGGGATTACTGCTGTATACCGAGACTTTTTAAAATTTGCTCTACGTCGCGCTGACACACATATGACTCATGGCGACGATGGGATACGAAAGGGCTAGAAATGGGAAGGAAGCAGCCCCTACGTTAATTACGTTACAGCCCCAGCACTTTTCTGGTGTGAAAATTGGAGACCATGGAAAACCATCTTCAGGGCAGTCGACAGTGGAGTTCGAACCCACTACCTTCCGGATCCAAGCTCACATCTATGCGCCCCTAACCGCACAGCCAACTCACCCGGTCGCACCGAGTATAACAGCCTGCCTGAAAATTGGCGGGAAGTAGCTGGGGAGTTAGATAAATTTCTGATACTACTGATACGTAACAAACTGGTTCATCATAGCATTCGAGCTATTCAATTCCTATTCTGAGGTACTGATTGAAATGAGCAGTATGCATATTTAACGGAATAATGGCAGAGAAGTGTTCACGGCTGTCTGCTGTCTGGTCATTGCAGCACTGGGGCTTTGGACTGTTAGATCAGCACCATAGTACTGTTCGTTAGAAGTGAGAAATTTAATTTGATCGAGTATTTTATATAACATTGCTTTTAATCACTACATTCCTTCTGACGACTTCAGGTAGGTAAACCACAAAGACAGTCTTTCTGAGAATCCCGTAGCAAAGCACGGGTACATCAGCTAGTTTTATTATAATATCAAATGTTGATCTTTTGTAATTTATTTTTCATCTTTATATGGACGTTTTAATGTTTTGATCGCTGATGAAGAGAATGGGTCAGTTTCTCAAAACATGTATGATTGATGTATTGTAACATAGTTTTCATGTTTATATATATAAAATTTGTCTGTACCTTGCTCATTGAAAAGAATGGTATTTCTGTATCGGTCGTGTCCTCAGTAACGAAGAAATGCACTTTTTAATTTTCCATCATTTCTGTATATATGTTTGTATGTTCGTGCATCATGAGAAAATGGCTGAAGAAAATTTAATGAAAATCAGTATGTAAAGTCAAGGAATGAGGCACTACAATCTAGGCTATAAATGTATTCATGCTGAGTGAAATGGTAGTTTAGGGGAAGGCCTAAAATGTCATTACCAAATACATACCTGCCAACCCTTCCGATTTACTCGAAAACTTCCCATTTTTTAACTCGTCATCCGATTTTCTGATTTATTTTTACTTCTTCCTATTTTTGAGCAATATAACCTCCAGTACAGTCCGTACACTTACCCAAGAATAAATAATTGTGTGCTTGTGTAATTTACGCAACCTCATTTTCAAGCGTACTTATGCTTTATTTGGCGAGAGTATCGTCTGTCGCCTACGTGTATCGTGTTTCCCACTCACTACAGCATCTTGTTTTACAGCTGGGAATTTAGGATGTCAATCGTCCTAGAAGCGAGAGAGGCTAGCAACTCCGGTAATTGGGGCGAAAGATTGAGTTTCTTATTGTGTGGTTTGTGCGTTGTTAGCATTGTTTCTGTGCATAGTTTTGTTGGAGTTGTAGGTCACGTGTGGGGTGGGTTTTCTTTTTTTTGCGGTTCTGTGCTTTTCCCCTGTAGAAGTCGCGTGTTAATGTATGGGATATATTGATCTATTTTGTATGTGGCAGTTTCGCGTATTTCAGTACGTTTGTGTTCAATTTTAATGAGTTGAATGTATTTCAGAGTGTTGTGTCGACGACAGTTTCTGGTATTTTCTCTTCACATTATGGCCGCTAAACATAACACACATTACCTCCATGTGTTTAGAGACACCTATAAAACTGAATTTTGAATTTTCATGTTACAAATAAAGGAAACTATTATGCATTTTGTTTCATGTTTGTTACATTTTCTTGTAACCATTTGTATGTTTCCTCAGTATAAGATTTTAAATTTAATGGTCAATTCGCCTTGTAACTGTAGATATGGATGCCTTTTATGTTGTCCTTTTTTCGAGACCGTGGCGCAGTATATGCGATGAAATCCAAGAATTAAAAAAATCTTCCTATTTTTTATTTCTAAAAGTTGGCAGGTATGATCTATGCTATTAGTGTTCCTATCGATAAATATTACATAACTAAAGTTACATAGAATTAAATTTCCCATCATTTATGTCATATACATTTTTTGTTGCTAGTTGCTTTACGTCACACCGACACAGAGAGGTCTTATGGCGACGATGGGACAGGAATGGGCTAGGAGTGGGAAGGAAGCGGCTGTGGCCTTAATTAAGTTACAGCCCCAGCATTTGCCTGGTGTGAAAGTGGGAAACCACGAAAAACCATTTTCAGGGCTGCCGACAGTGGGGTTCGAACCTACTATCTCCCGAATACTGGATTCTGGCCGTACTTAAGCGACTGCAGCTATCGAGCTCCGTATATATACATTTTTACTGAACCAGCTATGATAATAGAGATATTCATGAATTTCAATTTTTGTTGCCAAGTCCATGTCAATGCCGAATCTCAAGAAAATAGGTGAACAGAATTTAATGAAAATCTGTATGTAAAGTAAGGGAATTAGGCACTGCAATCTAAGCTATAAATAATTTTTACGCTAGATGAAATGGTAGTTTAGAGGAAGGCGCCTAAAATTTAATTTTTAAATACCTATGTTAATGGTCTGATCGTAAAGATAGTTTAAGGGAAACCAAACACTGGATTCTCTAATGTGTGTGTTATTAGTGGTTCTGTCGATAAATATTAGGCTCCAATACATAACTCCATCATTAGATAGAGTAATTAAAGTCAAACATGTTTTGACTCGTTTGAGCCATCTTCAAAAGAGGGTTAAAGTTATTTACATAATATAAGTTTAAAATGTGCCAAAAACATAATGAAGGAACAAATGAAAAACAAGAGACATGACGGAAAATAAAAAAACAATTCAATGTATACATATCTCCATCATTAGGTGGAGCAACAAACAACTCACTTGAGACATCCTCAGTGAAAAAGGGGTTAACATTTTTATATAATTGAAGCTAAAAAGTATGCTAAAACCCATGGTGAAAAGAACGAAAACGAATGAGATAAGACGGAAGTGAACAATAAGTGTTTTTAGTGAGGTTGTGGACCTCTTAGTCTTTTTTTTTTTTTTTTTTTTTCATGTGATATAATAAAAAAACAGGATGAAATCACTGTGTCAAAAATTCAGAATTGACAGTCTTAAGTTTTTCTCAAGTTTTTTGCTCCCCCTTAACCATTTGTGATGATGGTGACTCTACAAAGACAGACTATCAATTCCAAATTTTTGACACAATGATTTTGTCCTGTTTTTTATTATATCACATGCAAAAAAGAATAAATGTTTTGGACTAAGATATCCACAATTTCACTAAGAACACTTATTGTTTATTTCTGTCTTATCTCGTTTGTTTTCGTTCTTTTTTCGTGGGTTTTAGCACACTTTTAGCTTCAATTATATAAAAATGTTAACCCTTTTTTCACTGAGGATGTCTCAAGCGAGTTGTTTGTTGGTCCATCTAATGATGGAGATATATATACTGAATTGTTTTCTATTTTCCATCATGTCTCTTTTGTTTTTCATTTGTTCCTTCATTATGTTTTTGGCACATTTTTAGCTTCTATTATGCAAATCACTTTAACCCCTTTTTTCACTGAAGATGGTTGAAACTAGTCAAAACATGTCTGACTTTTATTACTCCATCTAATGATGGAGTTATGTATTGAATTGGAGGACACATTAAATTTTCCTTTGTAAAATGAAAACCGTCGATACGGAATGATTCTAATATCTTGTAATAAATATTAGGCTACATAACCAAAGTTATAGAAAATACAATTTTTGATTATTTATGTCTTATACAGTTTAGCCGCACCGGCTATTATAACAGAGATATTAATGATTTACACTTTTGTTGCATAGTCCATATCAAATGGCTTGAGAGTACTTAACGATTGTCGATATGTTCAATTGGGAATAAGATACTACAGTCTAGGCTATAAATGGGTGAAATGGTAGTTTATGGCAAGGCCTAACATTTATAATTCTCTGATGAATTTAGATTTTTGTTGCTAAGTGCACATCAACACCAAACACTGTTAACATGGAAATATTATTTAATCATGTTAACTGATGATAGTGGTTGTTTCTATCATTATTGTCGTAAGGTTGAAAGCCATGTGATCCTCAGGAAAATTGTGAAGATGTCTATCAAAATTAGAAAAAAAAAAATCATGAAGGAATGATTGCTTGAAGAATAAGAGAAAAGTTAGTCATGAAAGGATGAAGGACTCCTTTACATTGGATGCCTTGATATCTGAGAGTTGGAAGACAACTAAATGTGAAGGCCTAATATCGAAAGCTCGTAACACTGATCAACAATAGCATTACATTGGCTATTGTCAGTTGCGATGTGCTTTGTCTCTCCTGCTACAACTCATCTCCAATAGATGACATTACTACAGTGTACCACTTGAACTAAGGAAGTTAACTACCTGAGTGGAACAGCCTGACAGCCTGCCTAAATACTGGCAGGAGGTGACTGGGAAGTTAGACTTCTTTTTTCACCATGCCATTCCTCTAGTTCATACATGGTCTGATTGCTACTGGTATGTGACACACTGGTTCATCACAGTATTCCAGCTGTTCGATCCCTGCTATATTATATCTTACAGGAATGGGGAGGTTGCTCCCTTAATGGACTACGGCAGAGCATTGTTCAGCGCTGTTTTTGCTTGGGTCATTCCAGCTCTGAAACTTGACATGGTTTGAATGTCAGTGTAGTACTGTTGTTAAAAGTGAGAAACTAAGCCGTTGTTAACTTGATCGAGCATTTCATGTAAGAACATTGCTTTCAACCGTGACTTTCCAGTCGTTTAATTTTGTATTCTGACAAGAATACTGACATCATTGTCTTATTTTAGATTTACAGTTCTTCCAAGCGACAAAAGCAGTTTATGGTCCCACCACCTTTGGGAGGAATCCTCTTTGGTCCACCGATAAGAGTATACTTTTAAAAGATCAGCACTCCATCATGAATAGGTGGAAAGAGCATTTTGAAGACCTCTTGAACCAGGATTCGATTATTGATGAACAGGTGTATGATATATTAAAACAAGCTCCCATCAATGATGAACTTGGCTCCCCACCAACATTAGATGAAGTTAAGCATGCTGTCAATCAAGCAAAGCGTCACAAAGCCTCTGGTCCTGATGGTATACCAGTGGAAGCTCTCAAAGAAGGTGGTGGGGAACTAGTAAGACACATACATGAACTGATTGTCAAAATTTGGAGCACAGAAGAAATGCCTCCTGATTTCAGAGACAGTCTGGTAGTTCCCATATTTAAGAAAGGGGATCGAACAAACTGCAGTAACTATCGGGGAATATCCTTACTGTCGTGCCTGGGAAAGCTTATTGCTCGAATCTTGGCAAATCGTATTGTACCCCTGGTGGAGAAAATACTTCCAGAGAGTCAGTGTGGCTTTAGGCCTTCTAGAGCAGCCCTGTCCAACGCGGCGCCCGAGGTGCCCTCTTATGGCGCCCTTCGCAATTAATTTCCAAATTAAATTTTACTTAATATTTGAAAACAATACTTTTGCATTTCAATAAATATTCTTACTTTTATCTTAAAAATACCGTCCTCAAAGTCAGAAAATTTGTTATATCCGTACCTCAAAATACACAAAGAGCTGTGAATAAGCTATAAATGTGATCTAGTCCTAATTGACTCGTGTCCGCAAATAGTGAAGAGATAGAAGAAAGGTTCAGAAAGAGAGCTATTCGACATGTAAGTAGTTGCGAGAAAGGGAAATCCTCCACAAACCTCTTACTGGGAGGTGGGGGGGCTCGCGCCAGATATAAGGCCCTCTCTACTCACGGAGCCAAATATAACCGCATATTTATTCTGCCAAACAGAACCGCTTCCTTATGATTCACTTGATTGCAATGCCATAAACTACCTACCATGACAGTTTCACCAGGACGACAATGAGACACCCAATTTGCCCACAAAGTAACTTTAATCCCAACAAAGCTGTGCCGTAAACAATGAATAAACAATTTATGAAAGTCTTGCAATTGGAATGTTCCCAGTTCCTAGCTTGCAGGCGAACATTCAGTATTAGTTGTGGGCTTATGCAGGGGTTATGGAATACGTTTTGAGTGCCTTGTGTTGTGATGAGTTGTACATTCAACATGTTTCGTGTGCTTTTTTCATTACTATTTAAACTTTAAATTATTCAGTTTATAATCAGTTATATATTTCATTAAACATAACTCTTCTTAACATGGCTAAAAGGCAAAGAAATTATAACTTTAACAGTGAATGGGAGGGCCAGTATTGCTTTATTGAAAACAAAGGAAAAGTCTGTGTGTTTATTGTGTAATGCTAGCGTGTCTGTTCCTAAGAGAAGTAATGTACAGCGACATTTTTTGACTAATCACAAACAATTTGACAGTGAATTTCCTGTTAATTCTGAACTAAGAAAACAGAACGTGAAAGACCTAAAATCTTAATTAGCACTGCAACAATGTGCGTTTAAGAAGCCAGTTCAGCAAACGCGTAACGTGACAATAGCATCTTACAAAGTTTGTTACGTCCTAGATAAAAGGAAAAAAGCTTTCAGTGATGGGGAAGTAGTGAAAGAAGCTATGCTAAATGCCACTGAATCTCTGTTCGAATCTCACAAAGATAAAACTGAATTGATATCTTCAATCAAAGGACTTCAGTTGTCTCGCCAAACTGTTGCTAGGCGGGTTGAACAGATTTCAAACAATATGGAATCTCAATTACATCATGTGAACATTTTTCACTCCAGTTTGATGAAAGTGCTGATATGTCTGACACTGCTGAGTTGTGTGTATTTGCTAGAATGATTTTACAGTAAAGGAAGAATTTGTCAAGCTATTGCCACTTCACGGACGTACTAAGGGAGACGAAATATTTAATGCTTTCGTTAAATTCACGAAATAGAGTAACTTACCAATGTCACAGCTTGTCGCTATAACAACAGATGGGGCACCGTTTATGACTGGTAGAAATAATGGATTTCTTTCTCTTTGCGCTAAGGATGAATCATTTCCAAGGTTTTAAAGTTGGATCATGTCATGAAAATTGTAACTCATGTCGTGAATTATATAAGATCATCATCTACTCGTCATCGATTGTTCAGAAATATTTTAAGTATGTCAGATTCGGAGTATGCATCCTTCATGCAGACGTAAGGTGGCTTAGTAGGGGGAAAACACTCGAACGGTTTTGCTGCCTGTTGGATGAGATACGAGACTTTATGAAATCATCTCCTGGGAAATATTATCACGAACTTGATGATATATCTTGGCTAATCGAATTAGCATTCTTGGCTGACATCACCTCAAAATAAAATGAGTTAAATCTCGAATTGCAAGGAAAAGGTCATAATATTTCAGGTATGATAAGTATTGTCAATGCATTTGAAAAGAAACTTAAGGCATGGATTGTCCATTTAAATAGAAATTCCCTTTCACATTTTCCAAATTTGAAATCTATGGCAGATACAGTAAATGGCGGCAAGCGTTATTTTTCATCTCATGCTAAATATCTTGAAACTATTGGGTCCGAATTTGTAAGCAGATTTAGCCAGTTTTCAATGCTTGAACCAGTGATCATGTTTGTCAATAATCCCATCGCTTCTGTTGACGTTTGTGAGCTTGGAGGGAGGGCGTGTGAAATATTCGGAAATTATAATCCTGAAGAATTAGAAATGGAAATTTTAAGCCTTCAGTCAGACCTTTCTTTGAAATCCTCCTACGCAATGTGTGGCAATTTCTGGACTCTGGTGGACGGTAAAAAAATATCCCACTAGCCGCAGTATTGCTCTGAGGATGCAATCTTGTTTTGGTTCAACCTATCTTTGTGAAGTTGCGTTTTCGACTATGAACATAATAAAAAACAAATACCAATCCTGCCTGACAGACTCACACCTGGATGACGCGTTAAGAGCTGCCTGTTCCAGTTACACACCAGACTTTCCTCAACTTGCAGCGAGCATTCAGTGCCAGATGTCACATTAATTATATGAGCAAATATATTTTCATATAATTTTTAATTATAGATTTTTATTATTATTATTATTATTATTATTATTATTATTATTTTTATTATATAGTCGTTTTAGTACCGATAACAGTAGTCGAATTAGTGGAATCGTACCTGGCGCCCGCATAACCTTATTTATCATGTGAATGTGCTCGTGTAGAAACGAACGTTGGACAGCTCTGTTCTAGAGGAACCACAGATATGATATTCACAGCTCGTCAACTCCAGGAAAAATGTAGAGAACAAAATAGACCTCTTTATATTGCCTTTATTGATCTTACTAAGGCATTTGACTCTGTGAACCGAGAAGCTTTGTGGAAAATTTTAGCTCTATATGGCTTTCCGCAGAAATTTATTGCCATCTTGAAATTGCTCTACACTGATATGATGGCAGCTGTCATTGGCAACGGCTCTATTGGAGAGCCATTCCATATCAATACCGGTGTTAAACAAGGCTGTGTGATAGCCCCCACTTTGTTTTCCTTGTATGTTGCCACTGTCACGGAACTTGTCAGAGATGATCTCCCTCCAGGAATTCATATAACTTACAGGATGGATGGTAAACTTTTTAATTTGAGCCGTTTAAAGGCAGGAACTCTGACATCGTCCGCAGCATTAGTTGAGTTACAGTACGCTGATGATAATGCTGTCATAGCTCAGACACAAGAAGAGCTTGTGAGAATCCTGAATGCTTTCTCTGCTGCGTACAACAAGATCGGACTCAAACTGAATACCAGCAAAACACAGATCCTATACCAACCAGCCCCTGGGGAAGGTCAAAGAGATATCAATGTCACAATTGATGCAGTGAGCCTTCAAGTTGTAAACACCTTCCCATACCTTGGCAGCACCCTCTCATCAAGCGCAAATATAGATTCAGAAATCCAACACAGAATTAACCGTGCAGAAGCATCCTTTGCTAAGTTAAGATCTCGAGTTTTTGACAATCACAATGTCAATATCACAACAAAGATTCTTGTGTACAATTCTGTTGTAGTTCCAACCTTACTCTACGAATCTGAATCCTGGACATGCTACAGTCGACACCTTAAGAAACTGGAACAGTATCATCAACGTTGCTTGAGGAGAATACTGCAAATAACTTGGCAAGACAGGCGCACAAATATCAGTGTTCTTGAAGATGCACAAACCACCAGTATAGAATTGATGGTTTTAATACACCAGCTACGATGGACAGGGCACGTAGTTCGCATGCCCAATAATCGCATTCCCAAACAAGTGTTTTACTCTGAGCTATCAGTAGGTAAACGCTGTGTAGGCGGTGAGAGGAAGTGATTTAAAGATGTAATCATGGCTAACTTGAAGAGATGTAACATTGATGTTGATAACTGGGAGAGCTTAACGCTTGACTGTTCATCTTGGAGATCACTAGTCCATTACGGCACACTGTCTTTTGAAGAAAACCACCGACGTACAGCGAATGACAAGAGGCAACGTAGGAAAGAAAAAGAAGTGCTGAGAAGACATAGAAATAACATGACTGCTCCGCCTGGGACTACCTGTCATCACTGTGGCAAATTGTGTAACTCCCGCATTGAACTGTATTGTCACCTCCGAACACATAGATGAAGAGACATCCTACCTGGAAGACAAACCTACTCTATTACGAGTGTTTGCTATCATCATTTTAGATTTAAGTAGATTGTCCTCTTTCGTTCTCTTCTTCGATTCTGTTGACATTTGTCCTTTGAATTTGTACTTATGCAGAATAGGCTTGCATTAATATTCATGTCATGTTGGTTTTCTGTCCATTGGCAGATAGGTTAAGGCTTTGGGAAAACCACAGTGATATAAAAAGGCAGGTAGACAGTGAGTGACTGTCATAATAATGAAAACTGCCCAATGAAAATTCCCTAACCCGGTCTTCACGTGAGAAATAAGAAATGACGACCTTTCCATCGTGTTTCTCCGGTATCACTAAAAGCTTTGTAATTTAATTAAATCTTATTCTCAACTTGTACACTACTTCACCTAGAATTCTGTATTCAGTGTAGAATCCCGTAGCGAAACAGGGCTGACCCACTAAGAGCCTGAGTTATACAATTGTGTCATAGTCAATGCAGACCCTATTAGACCGAGAATGGTCAAATTCATTAATTTTGCATAGCCAACTTACTCACAAGCGAACATCGGCAATAGTTAAGTCGCCGATCGCGATGAAACTTGGAAAACACATTGAGGTACACGTAAAAAATATGTCAGCATCAATTTTGGATGCCGACATTCATTAGGGCATTAACTAAGGGGCCTAAAAGTTGCAAAATTTCAAGTTCCGCACCATCAGCGATGAATACCTGCTGGCCCATGCTAAACCGGCACACTGCGTACCTGGAGACACACCTATGTACCTCCTCCCCTCCCCACTCCAACTGGTTCGCCAAAGCGCGTTTCCCTTCTCCCCGCGCTTGCCGGCTGCTTAGCTGTTGAATGGGACCGGCTCTATACTTTGCTTCTTTTCGTACTATAATTATTGAAATCCTTTAAATAATGTTCCGTTTCACACATAATGATAATAAATAACCAAAATGAATATACCCATATTTTATTCAAATGTTATAATATCATTCCTGCTAATTCCGGTGAGTTGTCACATTCGTGGGTACAACTCTAAGTTAAGTACCACCGAGTGTGGTCAAACGTGAGATGGGGTAACGCGTCCTACCTACGCTTAAATTATTATTTACCTCTAAAACGCCTTAAAGCTGTCGGTAGTATCCTTTAGAATGGACATACATATGGAATTAAATTAAATCACCCACCACAAAATAAATCTCCTACCTTTAAAGAGCGGGTAGAGGATCTCAGTGAATGTAATGAGATTCGGTATCTCGGGATATCAAAATCTGGTTACAGGTCGAGATCTTCTTTTTATGTCCCCTTCCCCCCACCCATTTTGTGTACGCTATCAGTTGTGTCATAACAAAATGACATCGCGGACGACAACAACAAGAATTATAAATTCCGAGTTTAAAACTACTGGTAATTTCCGTATTGCGTACGCTGGTATAAGGAATAGGCGTATAGGTAGATTGTTTTTAGCCGAGCTGAGTGGCTCAGACAGTTAAGGCTCTGGCCTTCTAACCCCAACTTGGCAGGTTCGATCCTGGCTCAGTCCGGTGGTATTTGAAGGTGCTCAGATACGACAGCCCCGTGTCGGTAGATTTACTGGCACGTAAAAGAATCCTGCGGGACTAAATTCCGGCACCTCGGCGTCTCCGAAGACCTTAAAAAGTAGTTAGTGGGACGTAAAACAAATAACATTATTATTATTAGATTGTTTTTATTTGTGCTTGTACTGAACGATTTATTTATGTTTTGCAGAGACAGACACAACACATTTCAATTGCAGCAATGGTTGTCGAATATAAATCAATTTAATGCATAGGCAACTTTGATACGAGTATGACATGGAATGTAGTAAATTTTGACGTAATAACAAAAGCCTTGAAAAATAAATAAGATGTGCATTTATACATCCAGTAGATATACAGTAATCAAAGGCAGACCTGTAGTCTTACTTTACCAGTACTTTTACATTATAGCTGACGAAGGTCTATGTATTCAACAAGTACCGATATTGAAGTATCACACTACAGTCTTCTGGGTATAATGGCAGTTACATACACAAAAAGTTAAATGGCTATTGTACGAACTGGTACAACAAACAATTACAAGGCAGCACAGTACATGACTCTGTATACATTACATCGGGCAAACTCCCCGTCAATAACTGATAGTAAACAAAAACAATCTTTGGTCTATTCGAAACATTAAAAAATAGTGAAAAGAAAACCAAAACAAAACACAATTAACATACTTTTTTTATGCTAATTGCTTTACGTCGCACCGACACAGATAGGTCTTATGGTGACGATGGGATAGGAAAGGCCTAGGAGTTCGAAGGAAGCAACCGTGGCCTTAATTAAGGTACAACCCCAGCATTTGCCTGGTGTGAAAATGGGAAACCACAGAAAATCATCTTCAGGGCTGCCGACAGTGGGTCGCCCCGTTTAGTTGCCTCCTACGACAGGCAGGGGATACCTTGGGTGTATTCTAAGTCTGCCTCCCCCACCCACAGGGGGGTTGTGTGTTTGGTCCGTGAGAGGTATTTTATTTCCCTCAAGTCCGCCGGCAAGCCGGTTAGGACCCCACTATCCGCCACCTGGGACGCGCCACGTGGGGGTATCGCCTCTCCCCCTGCTATGCCAGCGTAGTAGGTTCGTGGCAGACTGGTTCTCATGACATATCTTCTTTAAGGAGCACTCAGACCTTCGTGAAAATATTGGTCTTCTGCCACACCTGTTCTTCCTTTTGAGGGATTAATTCCTCACCAAAATCAATTTTCTTCTTTTACATGCCTCGCAGATGATACAGATATACCTAATCTTAGAGAAATCTCCCAATTTGAATACGTATTTGTGCCAATCAGTGCTTTCACCTCCATAATCTTTCAAGGCATCAAATCACTTGATTTACCCATTGCTTTTTTGTATCATGTTGTATATTAGCTGATGTACCCATGCTTCACTACGGAATTCTACACTGTATACAGAATTCTAGCTTAGGTAGTGTACATGTTGTGAGTAGGATTGTATTATACATGTTGTGAGTAGGATTGTATTAAATTGCATAGCTCTTAACGTTACCCCAGAAACGCAACGGAGAAGTCGCCATACGTCTTTTCTCATGCAAAGACTGGGTTAGGGAATTTTCAATGTAATGACAGGCCCTCTTGCCTACTATCAGTCTCAATCAAGTTGAGGAGTTTTCATTGTAATGATAGGCCCACTTGCCTACTGCCAGACAAAATCAAGTTGGGCAGTTTTCATTATAATGGCAGACACTCGCTCTCCACCTGCCTTTTTACATCCTCAAAAGATTGTCTTCATGGTTTTCTCAAATGAAGTCAACATAGGTCATTACAATGACATGAGTAGGAATGTCGCGATTAAAAGCAATGTTATCATATAAAATACTCAATCATATGAAAAAACGAATATTTTCTCACTTTTAACGAATAGTACTACTCCGTTTATCTAACAGTCCAAAGTTACCGAGCTGAAATGACCAGGTCACATGCAGCCGTGAACACTCCTTTGCCATTATTCCTGCACACTGATCATTCCAATCAGTGCCTCAGAGTAGGGATCGAATAGCTGGAATACTATGATTGAACCAGTTTGTTACATACCGGTACCAGTAATATCAGAAAATTTATGAATCATAGGAATGGCATGCTAAAGAAGATTGTTATCCAACTCCCCAGCTACTTCCTGCCAATATTCAGGCTGTTATACTCGGTACGCAGCAGTAACCCCATCTATTCGAGATGAGCGGCAGCAGAAGAGACAAAGAACATCACAACAAACAATGGCCATTTAATGTTATTGTTGGACAATTTTATGAGCTTTCGATATTGTAAGCCTTGACATTTAATTTTCTTCCGACTCTGGGATATTAGGGCATCTAATGTAAAGTGAGTCCTCCTTCCTTTCCTGACTCCCTCTTGTCTTGTTATTCAAGCAATTGTTCCTTTACGATTTTTTCTCGTTTTTATAATCATCTTCACTATCCTTCTTGTCGATATGGACCGATGACCATGCGTTTTTACACAATCGTGACAAAATCCATCACCAATTATCACGATTGAACAATATTTCTATGTCAGCAATGCTCGGCATTGATATGGACTATGCAACAAAAGTCTAAATTAATCTAAATTCATGAAGTCTTCTTAAAACAATCACCACCATCACCACCAGTCTTATCATAGTCGGTATGGTAAAACTGAATAAGACATAAATGATCGGAAATTGTATTCTCTATAACTTTTGTTGTGTAGTACTTCTAGATAGGACAAATAAGATAGATGATTCAAAATTAAATTTTAGGCGCCTTCCCCTAAACGGTTATTTCAACCAGGATGAATAAAATAATCTATAGCCTAGACCAGGGCCTCTCAAATGCCCAAAATCTCATGTGCACAAATCAAGGTGCAAGAGCTCTATGCACTGTACATCGGTTCTACTCAGCTCAGCTCGGACCAACGCTTCGTCTCTGGGCTACTCGGCTAGGCTCAGCTCAGCTCAGATTTGGAGCACTACGGAGCAAGTGAGGAAGAGGGAGACAGGGGGATAGAGCGAGACAGGCGTGGGGAAAGAGAGAGCGCTATTGCTCCAAATCGAGGAGTAGGGGTCTGCACTCTGGGCAACCAAGCGAAGTCGTCTTTTGTACAGTGCATGCACCCTGAGAAGCCCTGGCCTAGACTATAGTTTCTTATTCTCCAACTTTAAATGTATGTATGTTGGGTATTCAGCCCGAAGGCTGGTTTGATCCTCTGCAGCTCCGCCAACAGCTGTCATAAATAGCCTAGGCGTCACTGAAGAGGCGTACTAGAGAAATGAGGAGTGAGGTAGTTTCCCGTTGCTTTCCTCACCGAGCCAGCCGTTGCTATTACATATCAGTCTGCCAAGCCTACTGAAATACCAATTTTTATTAAATTCTGTTTACCAATTTTCTTGTGGCTCGGCGTTGATAGGGACTTAGCAACAAAAATCGAAATTCATGAATATCTCTCTTATCATAGCTGACATTGTAAAAATGTATAAGACATAAATGATCGGAAATTAAATTTTATATAACCTTAGTTGTGTTGTACTTTTCGATAGGACCACTATTAACATAAATATTTGAGAATTAAATTTTAGGCCTACCCCTAAACTACCATTTCACTCTGCGTGAATAAAATTATTTATGGCCTAGGTTGTAGTGACTTATTCCCTGACTTTACATACTGATTTTCATTCAATTCTCTTCAGCTGTTTTCTCCTGATGTGCATACATATGTACATGCATGCATACAGACAGAAATTCTGGAAAATTAAAAAGTGCATTTCTTTGTTACTATGGACACAACCGATGCAGAAATACCATTCTTTTTAAATTCTGAGCAATGTACAGACAACATTCTTATTTTATATATATAGATAAATTTTCTTAGTAATCAGAAGAAATAAATAGGCCCAGGCTGTAACGGGTTACTGGGTATGTGAACCTGCTGGGCCATGTCAAACCTGTAGTGTACACAAGTTTTATCACCATCTTCAAAATTTTCCTTAGACTTTTTGATAGTTCCTTTATGAAAAACCCCTTTCTTTTGCAACAAGTTGTAGATGGGATCTCATTTTTTCAATAGTTTCCATTTTCATTTCTTCAGATAATAAAGCCATTGCAGTTCTAGATGTGAAATGCCTCTGGCAAAATGCACAAAGATCTGATTTGCGCTTCATAACAACTATTTCTGGGCAGACTTGCTTCCATATGTTAGAAAACACCCTACTTGATACAGGTTTTGGGGGCATATCATTTGTAAAAGAAGACTTAAAGTTTCAAAAATTTTGACTTTACTATCACTTGAAGGCAGCAGTTTTAAATTTGTATTTTAGGCCTACACAGTGCTACTTCTGCCTGGCAAGGTTATAGCATGTTATTATGAGTAATTGTGCACAAATCTTACAACAAACTTAGTATCAGAAAAGCAAGTCACATTCTTAGGAACTCTTACTGCATTACCGTGTTTTTTTGGCAATCAAGCCTGTATCATTCTACGTTTTTGTTAGGCATTTCAGTCTCTTAGATTTAATATGATGGGCAAACATGTAAGTGTTTTTACAAACTTTACAGCCTTTTACAAAATAACTGGTACATGGCTTCTTCCTCTCAGTTTTGACTTGATAATTGTGAGTTGTCAAAATAGAACCAAAGTTGGGCTAAAATTGCTTGATCTAATGTGTTAACATTGCTTTCATAATGATCAGTCTCAGCACATTCATGGTGCATTTGTACATATTCACCAACAGAAAAGTTATTATCTTCTCCAGGATCAAAAATGTCAACTAAATTTATGCAGTCATCAGTTATGACTAGGTCTTCCGCACCATCATTCTCAATCTATTACTTTCTCATTATTACCATATTGTTCTATTTGTATTTCAACACTAACATTTTCATTAATATTCCCGTAGTTACCTGCGGCATTATCAAACTTCGGAAGATCTCACAATAAGAAATTATTGGAGAGGTTGCCTGAGTCTTCTCTATGAGGTTCCAGTTCGTCATCACTTGATTCATCACTACTATTTAGTCTTCTTTCAGTAAAATAATCTTCAAACACTTGATAGTCTTCATCACTGATATTGCCACCAATGCCAATATTATTTAATAGTTTCACAACTTCATATTCACTAATTTTAAACTTCAAACTGTGCAAGAAGTATACATGTTTTTGTTGTTGATCAACATTCAATGAGAGTAACGTCATGTTAGCTGTCAGCTGTTTTAGAGCTGCCAACCACTGCACAATTCACAACAGCCATAGTCTTATCATGCATCTGCAGACACTGGAAATATTTTCTGTCATTCTTCATCATGTGCAATATTATTAATGATAATTTAATAATTAGATTTAAAGGAAAATGCTTAATAGGAGAAAGAGAATTGCAATTTGGTAATGTCCGTTGGCATTTATACCTCTCAAACCAAAAGAGACACCTTGTTGTGGCAGGCATTATTTTAATCAGAAAACCTTCCTCTTTCATACAATGCTCTTCCAAGGTCCCTAATATGCCACTAGAATTCAGGAGAGGCTATTTTGTGAAGCAATGCATACGCAGCAGCAGCAGGCCAATGTTATTTCCCCATAATGACAAGAAGTCCCTTTTCAGAAGGCTGGCATCGATTGCTTTTAACATTATTATCAAGTTAGTTTTGCTTCCAGTCACTCTTAAAATCGATATCAGCTGGTAGAGAAAGAAACAAACTATTATAATCCACAAAAATCCAATTATTTATATTTTCAACCTCAGCCACTTAATTTGCTTGTACTGAAAATGTTACTTCTCCGACAAGAGGTCCCTGTTCGCTTTCCGCCTCACAAATAGTGCTTACTGCATGAGGTACAGCTGAAGCTCAGCTTGACTGTATAATGAAGAAGAAATTTTGACACCTATAACTTGCAGAACCCATACCAGCCTTGAATACTTCAAGAAATGTTGCCATTTTCTCTGACCACCAGGTAATGGAAGCACTTTCTGAAGACCTTTGTCTTATGGTCAGACAAAAGTAATATATTGCTAGATGCCTTGAACTTTTATTTGAAGGCCATTTAAGTGATTTGCAATGAATGCTGGACTATCATAACTTTGCACTCTTTTTTTTTTTCCCACACATATATTCTGTAACAAATTCATACAGTGTTGTACAAAGCATCTGTGTAAATTTTTTTGTATTATGTAGGTCACTTTAGATCATTTCATGTACTTACATTTCCCAGTTATCTAAAGCCAGACTTTGTAAGGATTTAGCCAATTGTTAGTGCTGGGTGCCTTTCGTGGTGGCTACCCTATGTGGAATGTATTCACTATTGCGTGTTTCTGTGGCGGCTTGTTATCTAATGTGTTGTATGTAAATGAAGGTGTGTATTAGGATGAACAAAAACACCCACCCCCTAAACTGGAAGAATTAAAGTTAAAATCCTCAACCAGGTGAGGAATTGAACCCAGGACCCTCTGAACCATGGGCCACTACGCTGCCCATTCTTTACAAGAGATAAATTTCATATTTAAGCCCATATTGTCACCTTAACAGCATTATGGTATTTTCAGGACTGGGCGAATTGGCCATGCGGTTAGGGGTGCGTAGCTGTGAGCATGCATCTGGGAGATAGTGGGTTCGAACCCCGCTGTCGGCAGCCCTGAAGATGGTTTTCCGTAGTTTCCCATTTTCACACCAGGCAAATGCTGGGGCTGTACCTTAATTGAGGCCACGGCCGCTTCCTTCCCATTCCTAGGCCTATCCCATCGTCGCCATAAGAGCCATCTTTGTCGGTGCAATGTAAAAAACAAATAGCATGGGTATTTTCAGGTAAAAATTGCACCTTTATTATACACCTTTTTTTTTATTCTTTTCAAAATAACATCTATATATTAAGAGAGTTTGGTAAATCTGTCTTTCCGTTCTACTGGACCGATTTGCTTCATTTCTGTTTTATTCTCTCGAGAATTACCTACCGGTGAATCATGAGACATTGATAGATCTCTAAGTTCAGCCAACTTGGAGTAATAATAAAATCCAATCATTAAATGATCACACCAATAATTGCAGGCGAAGGCTTACCCTAACCTGCAATACATTTTTTACTCAGCAGTTGCTAACCGACTAACACTTTCATTAATATTCTGATATATGTGATTTACATCCTTAGTAATGTCATTGCATGCAGCCATGTTTGATTACTACTGTCAAGCCAGAGAGTATACATCTTCTCTGATCATGGAAGAATACTATTCTCTGTTAGATACTCTTTGATTCTCTGACCTTCCCCAGCTTCTGAAGATACTCAACAGATGGCAGAACGTTCCTAATTACTTACATGCTGCTAAGAGAGAAAATGGTCTACGTACACACAGGCGGGAAGGTATCAAGTCGTCTAGCCTTCTGCGTGACCATTAATAAAGCACAGGGAAAAACGCTTGAAAAAGTGGGTGTCCACTTACCCGAGCCAGTATTCAGCCACGGGCAATTGTATGTTGCACTATCTCGGGCAAGATCGTTTGAAAATGTTAAGATCCAGGTATGGCCAAATGGTCGAAGAACAGAGACTATTGTATGGAAAGTAGTGTTATAAGCTACATTATAAATAAATCAGTTATTATGTACCAGTATTAAATATTCATAAAACTATTGAAAGGGGAAGTAAAACAATATGACTACGACAGGCATATCTGACCTGTTTATAAGGAATGCTGCGGAGCAGTACGGGTCCACTAGTTATTTTAGTAAAATGGAATATGTTTCATCCCATTGGGACATCTTCAGCTATAGTCGTAAGACAAAGTATACAAAATATAAAACAAGGATAAATTAAAATCCACATGTTAAAAAGCACTGGGTAGTTCTTAATACGTTCTGTCCAATGCCGATTAAAAACATAACCATTGTCAACTTGCATGCAATTGGTGTTGAGAATGTATAGAACTGGCTAAAAATGTTGTTTATACAAGTTTCTTGAAAACATTATGGTCTAAGTTACAAGTAAGCTGGTAAGGTTGGATTGTAGAATTACTATAACTGAGTATAGTTGAAAACTTCGAGTTATTAGTCTTGAGATCAGTTCAAATTCCTTTGGCCAGTGAGCTGATTTGATTTTCTTGAAAATATGCAGACTGGGTGTGGGCTTGTCTTCGCACACATTTTGAATAGGAAACCTTGTCCGTAAATTTACAGTTTCCCTGATTCAAGCAAAACACCACCACTAGTTTAAATGTCCCACATCTGTTGCGCCAATGAGCAGAGTACTTACGTCTTTCCCGTGGGGGCACATGAAGAATCGGATTTACGAGACAGTGGTGGAGTCAGAGGAAGATCTGCTTATGTGGGTTACGGCAACGATGGATATTTGTCTGCCAGGAGTTTGTCATCGTGTGTAGTAGAGCATGATATACAGATAAAATGTTTGTACCAATGTAGGTGATCGCCACGTCGAGTCGTTCTTGTAAGTAGTTGCAGAAGCACTGCAACAATAACAACATGTGTACTCCACTCCACGCTTTCATGAAGCAGATGCAGAACATTTAATAATAATTAATGTTATTTTTTTAATGTCCCACTAACTACTGTTGAAGGTTTTTGGAGACACCAAGGTGCTGGAATTTTGTCCCGCAGGAGTTCTTTTATGTGCCAGTAAATCTACCTACATGAGGCTGATGTATTTGAGCACCTTCAAATACCACTGGACTGAGCCTGGATCTAACGTGCCAAGTTGGAGTCAGAAGGCCAGCGCTTCAACCATCTTGAGTCACTCATCCCATCAAAGCAGAACATATTTAAACGTGTGATGGTTGGTGTTTTGCTTGTAGAGGGGAAGCAGTACATTTCCGGACTTAGGTTGCTATTCAGAATGTTATCAAGCCCTCAAAGTGTGTACTGTATACAGCAGTGAACATATTGGATTGTCTGTTGTCTCTTCAGTCCTTAATCTGTTTAGGGATAATTTCTCATTGTGACCATTGAATAGTTTGATTAATAGGGTAACGACCCCCTGTGGGTGGGAGACGCAGACGAAGAATACACCCACAGTATCCTCTGCCTGTCGTAAGGGGCGACCAAGGGATGATTGGATTAGAACCATGAAACTACTTGTGATTAGTACCACCACGCGGGGAACACCATGGGTCGCTATTACTTGCGCGTAGTACCACTATGTTAGGTACCAAATAGCTTTGTGATTAGTAGCACGCAGGAGCACCGCGCGGTCAGGCTATTACGGTACCTGTGATTAGTAGCACTTTATGAGTGACACCAGGGTTCTGGCTTGCCTATGATTAGTACCCACTATATAAGGAACACCACGGGATAGTACGAGTCCCTGTGGTTAGTACACTTATGTGATGAAAACCATAGGTTTGCATTGCCTGTAAATGGCGCTGCTATGTGCGGAACACCATAGGTCTGTATTACTTGTGCGAATTTCATAACCTGTCAGTAGTACCATAATGTGTGGAATACCGCAAGTCTACGATACATTTGATTAGTACCTCACCATGTCAAATACTTTCCAAGCGATAAGTACCATTATGAGAGGCTGATAACCTATATTTTGAACCCCTTTAGCTTGCAAGCATCACTGATTCAGTATTGAGCTATAGAAGCAGTCCCTTGGTCAGTATTACTATTGTTTTCCGTCAGTTTCAGAGACTGAGGCATTGCGGGTCGGCTCCACTGATTGTTTTAAATTCATATCCATCCATTCATTTTTCGTCCTCACGCTTTGAATTCTGGTCAGTGGAGGATTTTGGACTTTATTTTTTCATTGCATTTCGTCTCATTTTGTACCATCAGTGGCCGATGACCTAGATGTTAGGCCCCTTAAAACAACAAGCATCATTATTCATGTTGTATATTTTTGGGCTTATGCTGTGTAATTAATTATAAAAACACACTCAACGCGTTTCGAAAGGAACCTTGCCTTTCTTCATCAGGAGACACAGAGAAATGAAACGACGCATAACAGGTTGCTAGGAGAAAGCAACAAGGAACTTGAAATGGTGCCCTAAGATGTAAACGGGACGCCATTTTAGCCCCAGATAGACACAACAAATGGCAACAGTAAAGCATTACTCTCTAATGGTTCTGATAATAGGTAGCCATGATTCACTGAGGTTGTAGCCTGTATCGCGGTTGAAATTATCTGGGTGTTTACGTATTTCAACTGCCTCCCTGATAATTCTTGGGCGATATTGCTTTATACGGGCAAGAACATCCACTTCTTGGAACAAAACATCATGACCAGGTGTTAAGGGATGATCAGCAACAGCTGATTTATCAGGTTGGTTGAGTCTGATACATCTGGTATGTTCTTTGATGCGAGTACATACCATTCTTGAAGTCTGCCCAATATAAACTTTGCCACAAGTACAGGGAACTCTGTAGATACCAGGTTGTTGCAATTTAGGCAAACTATCCTTAGTTGGTCGCAGGAGTTGCCTAATCTTAATTGATGTTCCAAAAACAGTCCATACATGTGGTACCTACGTAAGATTTTAGCAATACGATCCATCGTGTTATGTATGTAAGGTAGGTAAACAGTTCCTTTTACATCTTTTTCCTTAACAGACGTCCGATTATGTGTCGATTTAAGAACCGTTGAGATCAAATCTCTGCTGTAACCGTTGCTCTCAAAGGTGGTTCTCAAGGTGTTAATTTCCTCTTGTAGAGCTGATACTTCACAAATCCTCCTGGCCCTGGTAATCAGAGTTTTAAGGATACCATGTTTCTGGGCAGGGTGATGGTGAGAATCAAAGAACATACCAGATGTATCAGACTCAACCAACCTGATAAATCAGCTGTTGCTGATCATGCCTTAACACCTGGTCATGATGATTTGTTCCAAGAAGTGGATGTTCTTGCCCGTATAAAGCAATATCGCCCAAGAATTATCAGGGAGGTGGTTGAAATACGTAAACACCCCGATAATTTCAACCGCGATACAGGCTACAACCTCAGTGAATCATGGCTACCTATTATCAGAACCATTAGAGAGTAATGCTTTACTGTTGCCATTTGTTGTGTCTATCTGGGGCTAAAATGGCGTCCCGTTTACATCTTAGGGCACCATTTCAAGTTCCTTGTTGCTTTCTCCTAGCAACCTGTTATGCATCGTTTCATTTCTCTTTGTCTCCTTATGAAGAAAGGCAAGGTTCCTTTCGAAACGCGTTGAGTGTGTTTTTATAATTAATTACACGGCATAAGCCCAAAAATATACATCATGAATAGTTACACGGGCCGTGAAAGTCTAAATGATAATATAAGCCTCATTATCATCAATAGGGTATTCTTTCTTATCAGTAGCAGATTCTGCCTTTCTGCCAACCCTTCATTTTGCGCTGAAGGTGCTAAGAAGTTCATCCTTGACCTTAAATTTACTGGTTGATATCCAAAGAGTGATATGAATAGAATGAGTTATGCCTATTGTGTTATATGTGACTTCTATTGTGATATCACATAGAACTATTACATTGTTAAATTTATATTTAACTCCTTGAGTGTCAGCATTGATTGAAACAATGTTTGGGAATGTTGCTGGATTTGCCAGTATTGATACAATCATTGCTTCATATAACTTGATGTGGTTCTTGCTCTATTTGCTGAATTTTACTAATGCTGTGTTTTACCAATAGTAGGAACTTTGAGGTTCCCAATTTAGCTACTTAGAAGTGCCTGTGGGTAGTTTCTTTCAAATGCCTGACAAAAAAAGATAAG
This sequence comes from Anabrus simplex, assembly GCF_040414725.1. Classification (NCBI taxonomy): domain Eukaryota; kingdom Metazoa; phylum Arthropoda; class Insecta; order Orthoptera; family Tettigoniidae; genus Anabrus; species Anabrus simplex. The sequence goes on along the minus strand of NC_090265.1, from coordinate 883,769,976 downwards.
CACCCAGAAGGAGTGGTTCAATATTATCCCATTTCAGTATACATGCATACCATTGGTGTGTGAGTAAATGATTAGATTTACAAGGATCTGTAATGTGTAGAACACATTTGTGATGGCACCATCCTGTTAAGTTGTTACCAGTCAACTGCTGTTGAGTCAGACAGTTAAGCAAGACGTGCAGAGAGGACTATGTACAGTACAAAGCACCCGTGATGCCTCACACACACATTAGACAGCCTATCTACCAATTGATAGCATTTGACAGAGGCCGCATTGTGGGACTGCATGAGGCTGGTTGGTCATATCGTGTAATTGCCAGGCATGTGGGCCATTCAGATATCACAGTGGTCTGATGTTGGACTCAATGGGTACGGGTACATGAGGGCACCCGATCATGTCGTGCAGGTTTGGGTTGACCAAGAAACACCACCCCGAAGGAGGACCGTCATATGGTACGCCAAGCATTGCGGGATCCTGTAACTTAAGCACCCGCCATCCGCGGACGTGTACTAGAGACTCTACAACATCCTGTGAGTTCCCACACAGTGTCTCGACAACTCGCATCCACCGGATTGGGGTCCTACCGCCCCATGTGTTGGTTGCCATTGACACCAGAACACCAACTTCTGTGTTTGGAGTGGTGCCTTGCCCGGGAGGCATGGACAGAGGATGATTGGCATCGTGTCATGTTCAGTGATGAGTCCCGCTTCTCCATAACCACCGATGACCATTGTGTTGTGGCTATGGTGGCGTCGAGGGCAGAGGGCAGATCCTGCCCATATTGTGGAAAGACACACAGGCATAATCCCTGGCATCATGGTGTGGAGAGCCATAGGATATGCATTCAGGTCACCTCTAATAGTGCTTCAGCAGACTTTGATGGCACAGCGGTACGTCACAGACATTCTGCGTCCGCACATCCTACCCCTTATGGCACAACTCCCCGAAACAGTGTTTCAACAAGATAATGCATGTCCACACACAGCACGTGTGTCTATAGACTGACTAGAGCATGTTGAGGTCCTCCTGTGGCCCAGCAAGATCCCTGGACCTCTCCATCATTGAACACGTGTGGGATGACATTGGAAGGGGACTCTGTCCCAGTACCAACCTGCGGGATTTGGAGGGACAGCTGCAACAACTGTGGACAAACTTGCCTCAGGAGAGCCAAAGGCTGTTTGACACCAATCCGGACCACATAAGGGCATGCGTTGAGTTGGGGGGGGGGGGGGGCTGCGACACCCTACTGACCTGGCGCCAACATTCCACCTCTAACTGCCAACGGCCATGTCTCTTTCATCCCATATTATAATCAGTTCATTAAATTCACATGGTCATTCAGCATATGTAGTTTCATTCACTTTCAGCCACTCCTTCTGGGTGCTTAACTTTTTTTGTCAGGCAATGTATTTTCTCTGGAGGGAGTGACAGCTGATAGCCATAGAGTGTGGTGTCATCCAGCTTTACTGCTGGTTCAGAGAACAAGAATTAAGCATAGATCGATAGATGGGGGGGAAAAAAATTGTGACCTTCCTTGTCACTTGTCATAAAACCTCCCAACAGGTAAACAAAATTGTATAGGTTTTTCTCCAATTACAAGACTAGGAAAGGAACTGTTACCAGTTCCCATTTTCTGGGAAAACAGGGAAAACTCAAGGAAATAAAAATGCAGAAAATATACAGGGAAAATGCCGGGAAATGTCTCGTCATGTCCAAATTAAGCATTCAACCTAAGACTGGACCCGAACTGAATAACTGAGTGAGACTGACATGTAGACAAGTCACGGGTCATATGCAGTGATTAATACATTTAGTCATGCTTACAAGTAATTGCAATAATTTGTAGTGAATAGGTGGCATTAATATAAATAAATTATTTTTAGAATTTTATCCTAGATAATATTTTGAAAGAGAGATAAAGACATAAGAGTGAGTGGACGTGATAGTGAAAGAAAGTGAATGAAAAAGATAGACATACTGTGTATTCCGCTTAAAGATGGCAGTAGACAAGGCGGACGACGTATCTAATATTGCATTAGTTTGAGTGTGGTGTAGCTAACAATTCACTCTTCAAGATAATTACGATAACGCAATTCCAGGTCTTCACTTTCTTTTGATAGTAAAATCAAATGCTTGTAGGTAATAACTTTCCCCCAATTAATTTGTTATTACCTTGTTCTCATTAAACCAAAATTTAAATTATAATAATATTATAAATTAAAATGCCCAGTGTTGTAAAAGCTATGCGTGTAATTTACATAAAATAAAAATCTCTTTATTTGCAAACGAGGTGTCTACCTCGGTGGCAAATGGTACACTAAAATACATTATTGTCAACCACTAAATTTTAAATTAACAAGAGAAGAAAAATTTTTTTTCTAGAATACAATAAAATACAATTTATGCTAACAATTTTTTTTTTCTATTAAACAAACAGATCATCTATATATATAAAATAAGAGTTTTGTCTGTACATTGCTCAGAATTTGAAAAGAATGGTATTTCTGTATCGGTCATGTCCATAGTAACAAGGAAATGCAATTTTTACTTTTCCGTAATTTCTGTCTGTCTGTCTGTCTGTCTGTCTGTCTGTCTGTCTGTCTGTCTGTCTGTATGTATGTATGTATGTATGTATGTACACGCATCGCGAGAAAACGGCTGTAATGAAAATCAGTATGTGAAGTCGGGGGATGAGCCTCTACAATCTAGGCTATAAATCATTTTATTCACGCTGAGTGAAATGGTAGTTTAGGGGAAGGCCTAAAATTTTATTCTCAAATATTTATATTATTAGTGGTCCTATCAATAAATACTGCATAACGAAAGTTATATAGAATTAAATTTCTGATCATTTATGTCATACATCGTTACCGTACCGGCTTTGATAACACAGATATTAATTAATTTGTATTTTTGTTGCTAAGTCCATATCAACGCCGAGCCACGAGAAAATGGGTTAACAGAATTTAATGAAAACCACTATATAGAGTCGGGGATAAGAAACTACAGTCTAGGCTGTAAATAATTTATTTTCCCCAAGATGAAATGGTAGTTTAGGGGAAGGCGTCTAAAATTTAATTTTAAATACCGGTACCTATGTTATTGGTGCTATAGAAAAGTACGGTACTACATAACAAAAGTTATAGACAATACAATTTCCGATCATTTATGTTTCATTCAGTTTTACTGTACCGACTATGATAAGATGGTATTTCAGAAGGCGTACAATATCCAAAGCGCTTAACACTGATCAACAATTACTTTACATTGACCATTGTTTGTTGTGATGTTCTTCGTTTCTTATGGTGCCGCTCAACTCCGATAGATGGGATTACTACTGCGTACCGAGTATAACAGCCTGACTGAACATTGGCGGGAAATAGCTGGGGAGTTGGGAAACTTTATTCTTTAGCATGCCATTCCTCTGGCTCATACATTTTCTGATACTGCAGCATAGCATTCACCAGTATCCAGTAATCGGGAGATAGTGGGTTCGAGCCCCACTGTCGGCAGCCCTGAAAATGGTTTTCCGTGGTTTCCCATTTTCACACCAGGCAAATGCCGGGACTGTACCTTAATTAAGGCCACGGCCGCTTCCTTCCACTTCCTAGGCCTTTCCTAACCCATCGTCGCCATAAGACATATCTGTGTCGGTGCGACGTAAAAAAAGAAAGCATCATACCATTCGAGCTATTCAATCCGTACTCTGAGGCACTGATTGGAACGAGTAGTATGCATATTTAACGGAATAATGACAGAGGAGTGTTCATGGCAGTCTGCGACCTGGTTGTTCCAGCTCTGGAACTTTGGACTGTTAGATCGGCACCGTAGTACTGTTCGTTGAAAGTGAGAAAGTGTGCAGTTTTTCATTTGATCGAGTATTTTATATGATAACATTGCTTTCAATCGCTACATTGCTACTGACGTTTTTGTAATGACATATGTTGAATTCAGTTAGGAAAACCACCAAGTCAGTCTTTCTGAGAATCCCGTAGCGAAGCACGGGTACATCAGCTAGTCCTTAATAAATTTATATTGTTTACAAAATTCTACTTATAATATCTCATATACTTACAAACATAGTCAACTCATATACAGTATGTGGAATTACTTCAAATAATACTATGCAACTGGTATAAGATTAAAATTTACATTGCATTTATTTACTGGTTTTTTTTTTTTTTTTTTTTTTTACCCATTTTCGAACCTAAGTAGCATAACGACCTGCTGCGTCTTAACCAGAGCCCCCTTTTGCCACCACTTTTCAGAGTTCCTGAAGGGCCTTCACAGCTACCGTAGAAGGGCTAACTATTATGAATTGCCCATAATTATTACACATTTCACCTCGCTATTAAGGGGAATTTATTGCAGAAAAGCAAAATTATCACAGAAAAAAAAGGAAAGATTGTGTCACTGGTGCTTGTTTCTATGCACACTAGTTGACCAGCATATGTGTTCGAACGACATTTTCATTTGCTACAGGAGCTGATATCTTATTTCTGAATGCTAACCCATACATTTCTTTACAAGTGTGTTTAGAAATTGGCACGCTCACTCACGCCAATTTCAAGAATAAGGTCACTTATGAACACAGGCATTAGTCTGAAGAGTGATTGACTGATGGCTTGGTATGAACAGTGTTCATTTTCGTTGGTTGTAGTTTCTTTTGTGGCTCTTTATGATGGGATTACTGATAACCCACTTCACAGATTGGCACTTCATGATAAGATGTAGCTTGTTTGCTTATGATACATTTATTTCAAGTACTTTATGCCATTGTAAGTATTGATGATTCCAGAGTCTGATAAACATACTCAAGCATCACTCTTATGCACCATGTCCTGCTAAATTGAATGCAGGGAAAATACAGGAAAAACAGATTTAGGTTACTAGCAATGTGTGTTCATTGCCAACAAGGATTGCATTCAAACTGTACCTGAGGGCATAAATAAGAATTTTGAAATATTTTGCATGGTGTGAATGTTGAAAAGTGATATTATGCTTAGTTTCATTCACTTCTTGTTGCTAGAAAGTAGTCTTTTATCATAGCCATTTACTTTTTCCATAGAATGTAGTAGTTGCCTAATTTATTTACAGATTCCAAAATAACAGTCAGATCAGTAAAATATTTCATTTCATTCATTTGTTAACTGTTTTCTTTTTTAAATTACATTGTAGTTTTTAAACGTTCTGTTCATTGCCGTTATTTATATTACAAAACAGAAAAATAGATTTCAGACAAAATAATTCCACTACTCAATAATAACTACTCAATACAGTATAGCATGATCTGCAAATAGCCTTATCTGGGATTCCAATTCTTTACTCATATAATTTTTTATATATAAGTAAACATAAAGGTCCAGTAATGCTGCCCTGTGGGACCCACCTCGTTAATGTGAATACACCAATGAAGGTCTTTCCTTATATTAACCCCTAGGTACTTACAGTGATCCCCATGGGGTACTATCCCCTCCATCAGTTGTTTTTTGAGTCATCAGTCCATAGACTGGTTTGATCCAGCCTTCCGTAACACCCTATCCTGTGCTAAATTTTTCATTTCTACATAATTACTACATCTTACATCTGCTCTAATCTGCTTGTCATATTCATACCTTAGTCTACCCCTACTGTTCTTACCACCTACACTGCCCTCAAAAACCAGTTTTACAAGTCCTGGGTGTCCTATCATTCTATCTCTTCTTATGGTCAAATTTAGCCAAATCAATCTCCTCTCTCACCAGTTTGATTCAGTACCTCTTCATTCATAATTCTATTTACCCATCTCGCCCGGTACAGTAATTAAAAGCGAGAGGAAACTTACAATCTGAATTTTCACCCCGTTTTCCATCATACCATTGTCTGCTGTCTATCTCATAACATTGTCGAGGTCTTTTTATAGTCACAATCCTGTAACTTGTTTACTACTCAATACAGTATAGCATGATCTGCAAATAGCATGATCTGGGATTCTAATTCTTTACTCATATAATTTTTTATATATAAGAAAACATAAAGGTTCAGTAATGCTGCCCTGTGGGACCCACACTCTTAATCATTACAGGATCAGGTAACGCTTCCCCTACTTTAATTTTCTGAGTCCAGTAATCGGGAGATAGTGGGTTCGAAGCCCACTGTCGGCAGCCCTGAAGGTGGTTTTCTGTGGTTTCCCATTTTCACACAAGGCAAATGTTGGGGCAGTATCTTAATTAAGGCCACGGCCGCTTCCTTCCACACTCCTAGCTCGTTTCTGTCCTGTCGTCGCCATAAGACCTATCTGTGTCGGTGCGACGTAAAACAACTTGTAAAAAAATTATATTCTGAGTTCTGTTTTCTAGAAATTTAGCCACCCATTCATTCACTGTCTTCCTAGTCCAGTAGTCCTCATTTTTGCCCGTAATTTCCCACAATCTACCCTATCAAAAGCCATAGATAGGTCAGTAGTGATATAGTCCAAATGTTGGGTCTCAGGCAGTGTATGGTATATATCTCCATCTGTGATTGAGGACCATGTCTTTGTATTTAACATGAGTTTACTCCTGTCTCCTAGAGCCAGTGCTGTTGTTCTTAGTGTGTAGATGAATAATCCAGTTTGTTCTCAATATTTTGTAGAAAAAGGCCTTTACTTTCACCTTTCAGCAGTTCATATAGTAATTAAGAGCATGCGAGTAACGCCTAGATTAATGGTTATGAATTTCATGTTTTTGGTCCGTATTGAACTGAGAATAATATATAAGTAATAATAATAACAACGTAAACGTTTCCACCTTTTCAATACTAAATATATTCACAAAATTATAAATTACACAGTACTAGTTTCGACCCATCTAGGGGTCATCATCAGCTGTATTGGAGCAAAGATCACTTTTGGCGAAATCCTAAGAAAATGTTATTTTAAAGAATAACAAGTGAAATGAGATGTTATTATGGTAATAGTTAATAATACAAGGAATATACATACTAAGAGGTTTTTAACAAAGAATAAAGTTATATATGTCATTTCAATACAAGAACTTACTGATTTCCATGATTATAATTTTTACAACACCCCATTTATACTTTATTCTTTGTTAAAAACCTCTTAGTATGTATATTCCTTGTATTAATAACTATTACCATAATAACATCTCATTTCACTTGTTATTCTTTAAAATAACATTTTCTTAGGATTTTGCCAAAAGTGATCTTTGCTCCAATACGGCTGATGATGACCCCTAGATGGGTCGAAACTAGTACCGTGTAATTTATAATTTTGTGAATATATTTAGTATTGAAAAGGTGGAAACGTTTACGTTGTTATTATTATTACTTATATATTAACACCTAGATGCCTGGGTTCACGCATCAGTGAGCGTTCTTGCAGAACCTCTTTCCAAAATACTGCACTTGTTACAATGAGCTTACTTATATCTGAAGATTGGAAGATCAAATTTGAATCTTGCACAGATAAGGTCTAAGAATGTTTTCTTAATAATAAATACCAGATTGATCTAGGGTACTTGCCAACATATGTTCTATCACTTCAGATCAGTCCGTTTGAATGGCAAGACCAAGACAGTCATTGTTAATGAAGCCCTCCAAACCGTGAACTGTTGATCATTTGAATATGCTGAAAACAATATGGAAGTTAGTACAGTGCTCTGAGGCAGGTCTTTCTTGTCCTTGAAAGTCAGCAACAAAGAAACCAGTGAATTTGCAACATAGTAACAATCATCTTAATCGATGGTTCTTTTTTCAGCCGGGCTGAGTGGCTCACGCGGTTGAGGCGCTGGCCTTCTGACCCCAACTTGGCAGGTTCGATCCTGGTTCAGTCCGGCGGTATTTGAAGATGCTCAAATACGTCAGCCTCGTGTTGGTAGATTTACTGGCACGTAAAAGAACTCCTGCGGGACTAAATTCCAGCACCTCGGTGTCACCAAAAACCGTAAAAGTAGTTAGTGGGACGTAAATCGAATAGCATTATTATTATTATTATTATTATTATTATTATTATTATTATTATTATTATTATTATTATTATTATTATTAGTTCCTATTTAGGTTATAGAGTTTTGTAATAGCGCTCTGTGGTACAATAACCTTTTCAAGTGTCTGTACCCCTTTTAAACTGATTTCTATACATTGTCCCCCTTGTTTTTAAAATAGCTGCCTTTTTTTTAAAAAAAACTGATACTTCTGACCAGTGCCTACCTTAACAAAAAATAGTACAAATGAGGTAATGAATTGAGAGGAGAAAATTACAGGACTAAAAGTATAAACCAAAGATTTAATTTTACAATGTTTGTAACACAGAAATAAGTATAATTTCATATTAAATATTGATGATCAAGTATGTAGGAAATTCATAATTTATTAATAACATTGGTGTTATGTGAAAAAAATCTGTAGTTATTGTTACACAGATCACTAACCAGTGGAAACATTGTTATTGAGATTGTTGAATTTGCTAGTTTCTTGAGATCTGTCCCAGAAGTTTGAGTTACAATCTGAAATCTGGACTACATTAACCTTGTTGTAGTACATTTTGTCAAGGTGTAAGAAGAAACGCTCTCTCCACTATTTCAGTACTAGTGGTTGTGGAGTGTCTTCGCGCTCAGCTGTTGGTATTCCTCACTGATATCTATCCAGAAAATAGTTTGAAATTAAAATGTAAAGAAGAAACGGCTGATAGTTTGATTAACTGCTCTTTTTCCATGATAGATTAGCTTCCTTGAAGATACTGATACCAATACTTTATTATTTTTCTCTAGATCTACAGTAACAATTACCCATTTGATCCGTTAAATGAGAAAAATAACAGTGTCTAGCCTTTGCCAATATTCACTTTCAAACTCCACATACTGTACAGAAAAGGAAAAGAAAAATAATAATAATATTAAAATAAGAAGAAGAAGAAGAATCAAATGTACCCCTTGGACATGCCATGAAATTCCTCGGATACTCTGGAAACGTAACCCCCAAAGTGAGGGTTACCACGGCAGTCTTCCTCGGCCCTTTCATGCCACGTCCAGCGTCTCCCCTGAATATTTCTGTTGTCTTTCCAGAATGTGCAGTTTAAATAAAATATAATTAAAGACAAATAAAGTTGAAATAAAATAAACGGCATTAAGGATGTTAAAGACCTTCGTGCCCCTCTTGATTAGATACGCAAACCCTTGAACATTCCATTCCTCTTACCTTTTTACTTGACCCACTCGGGGTTGCTGAGTCCAGACTTACATTACATCACCAGTCGGGTATGTGTACCTCATCATAATGTCCTCGCTACACTTACATTCTGCCATTAGGTATTCTGGTCACGTTGCAACTTCATCCTTGTACTACTTATCTGTTCCTGCACATCATATTCAACCCTGCTTAATCTATATACCAAGCCATATTCCACATTAAATTTGCCATCACGTCCACCAAACCAAAATTTACAAACAAACACCACTTCTCAATTCTGATCCCTATCAACACTTACATTCTGCCATTACATATACCACCACTTCTCCATCTCCACATTTCAGCAGTAAATAAACACACTTCATTACCAACCGAAAACTCCATCCAACTCCACAATAATTCACTTACACTTAACATTCCCAATCAACTCTAAATTTTCTTGCTATATAACACTTACAACTTACTCCATAATTACCCTATACCTATTATACTAACACATACCACCATCACCATCAAGTTCACTATACAGACACACCAATTACAACTTCAGCTCCACCTCATATACCACCTCTCCATCTCCAAATTTCAGCAATAAATAAACACACTTATATTCAACCATGCTTAATCAATTTAAATACCAAGCCATCTTCCACATTAAATTTGCCATTACATCCACCAAACCAAAATTTACCATTACATCCACCAAACCAAAATTTACAAACAAACACCACTTCTCAATTCTGATCCCTCTCAACACTTACATTCTGCCATTACATATACCACCACTTCTCCATCTCCACATTTCAGCAATAAATAAACACACTTCATTACCTACCAAAAACTCCATCCAACTCCGCCACTTAAATTCTGCCATTACATGTACCACTTCTCCATCTCCAAATTTCAGCAATAAATAAACACACTTCATTACTTACATATTCAACCTCCACATTTCAGCAATAAATAAACACACTTCATTACCTACCGAAAACTCCATCCAACTCCGCCACTTAAATTCTGCCATTACATATACCACTTCTCCATCTCCAAATTTCAGCAATAAATAAACACACTTCATTACCTACCGCACCTACATATTCAACCATGCTTGATCAATTTAAATACCAAGTCATATTCCCGTCAAGTTCACTACACACACACACACACACACACACACACACACACACACACACACACCAATTACAACTTCGACTCCACCTCATAAAACACCTCAAGACAATTATTCAAACAAACACCACTTCTCAGTTCTCATCCTTCTCATTACTTAAATTCTGCCATTACACATACCACTTCTCTATCTCCAAATTTCAGCAATAAATAAACACACTTCATTACCTACATATTCAACCCTGCTTAATCAATTTAAATACCAAGCCATATTCAACATTAAATTTGTCATCACGTCCACCAAACCAAAATTTACATTTACTACAACTACTTACTAGCATTATTAGCGATTTTACTTCTTGTTGCGATACCCTCATCCTTTCATTTTATTCCCCATTAGTTCACTTAAGCTCTTGTGCCTTCCAAAGCCGCCCCTGCTTCCTCTGCTCAAACATTCTTCTATCCTCTTCCTGGGTACCTCTGCATTATCCTTTTTGCTCTGCACCTTCATAACTTCATTGCATTCTCTTCTCTGACTTTCTTCTTCACTTGCTGTGCCCGTAGCTGCATCTCTAAGCCTACTATTAGCGCTTACTCTTTCACTAAGCTCCAGTCTCTGTCCACCTTCATTCCGCTTCCTATTGTCCTTGTTATCTCCTATATCACTATCTTTCACTTGCCTATCATTACCACTATTCACTACACTTCTCTCTTTTTCATCTTGTTTTATCTTCGTTTCTAGGTCTATCAATCTATTCACAGACCAGGTTCAGCTCCAGTTGCTGCTTGACACCACTAGATCTTGTCCTCTGATAATTGCTCTCAACCCTTGTAGTCTAGCACGTATCATATGTTTTTTCAAAAAAATTTCATTCCTGATCGCTTCAGCTCCTACGTCCCTCTTTATCCATATTTTTCCCCTCCGCATATTACCCGCATTTCCAACCACAATATCCACCATCAACGTAGAAAATAGTTGTACCTTGATAGGCCTGTTGCCTCTAATTCTTCCCACTCTCTGCACATCGTCTATATCTACTTGACTAAAATTAACTTTCATTTTCCCCTGAATTAGGTCCACTACTTTATAAATTGTAAGCACTTTGTCCTCACTCTTCTCAGTGACCTATTCTCTCCCTTAATGCTGCAACTTCTTTAGTATTTTTTCTCACTTGCGACGTTGTGTCGTCTGCCCTTTCTCGGAACCATCCCTTCATTTTTTCAAATTCCTTCGTTTGCTGTTGAATCATATTTTTGAGTTGCTCAAAGGGGCAGACTTCTGTGACCACCTCTTTTACAATTCTTCTAATTGCTTCCATGTCTTCCCGGCTCATATTTCCGCTGAAAGCCGGACCTGGGTTCAGCTCAACCCCCCCAATCCATAGCAATACTATTATCACCGCCGCTGCTAGCATTAATTTTCCTTTCGTTTCCATTTCCTTATTACACCCTCCTGGTTTCACTTCTTTCTTTTTTCTTCCCTGCCATCCTCCTATGGTCGCTCTGTATTGCTCCACACCAATCATTGCCAGCAAACTCCTCACTACCCTCCTGCACTCAGCACCTGCACTCCCTTCTCCCACTCCTGGGACCTTCCACTCCGTACATCTGCACCTGTCAGTGGCTTAGGCTGAACTTGCTTCCTTGAAGAACTCTTCAGTAAAGGGATCTACAATCCAGTGTTTACTTTTTCTTGTTGTGGCAAGTACTTATGAACAAAGAAACTTCATCACCTAACACTACTTCCAAATTTTTTTCTTCTTTTTTTCAATTGGCTTTAAGTCGCACTGACACAGGTAGGTCTTACGGCAATGATGAGATAGGAAAGGACTAGGAGTGGGAATTAAGCGACCGTGGCCTTACTTAAGCTACAGCCCCAGCATTTTCCTGGTGTGAAAATGGGAAACCACGGAAAACCATCTTTTGGGCTGCTGACAGTGGGGTTCAAACTCATTATCTCCTGAATGCAAACTCTCAGCTGTGCGCCCCTAACCACGTGGGCAACTCATTTGGTACTCTACTTCCGAAATGTTAGGCATATCTTCTCGTGTTGTTCTGCATTTCCTCTAATCTTTACCTATTTCCTGTGTAGACTTTGTCTTTTTTTCTGCTGTTTCTGACTATTGTATTACATGTACCACTGGTTGCAGAATGCTGCTTTATGTTCAGAGACATGCATGAGCATTGGAATGACCTTCTCTTTCCTGGGCTAATGGATAAGAGGTGGCTGAGTTATGCACTTGAGGATTAATCTCACCATTATTTCAGAGAGGTGACAAAATATAGGTCTGAAACTTCCAGGATATGGGTTAGTTACCAGGTTGTAAGATTATAATCACATGCCTTCTTGAAAGATCAAAGTCACATATTAAACAAATTGAGGAGCCACATTTTTGTTGCATAACCAGAATGATGTATGCAATCAGTCAGTGTTTCCAAACCCAACAGCTTCTTGTATTTCACTGAAGTTGAAAGATCTTCTCAGGTTACTATTTCCAAAATGTTCCTTATACTTCAATTTCAAGTCTAGAATCTTTTACCTGTGCCAGATTCCCCTTTCTTCTTCCAGTTACCTTTAATCAATTCTTTCCACCATCATGGACTCTCATCTGTCTGCTTACATTTATATACTTATGATTTGCTAGTTAGCAAAATTATTAAATCAAATGAAATCACAAACTGATACTGATACCAAAAACGCAAAGCAAAGTCATCTCCGTACAGGCCACGAACGCCCTTGGAGGGGTGGAAGGTAAAGGCTTCCACTATCCGTAACCTCAGCACTTGATGGGGTAGAGTGGTTAGCTCTACACCCGGCCGCCTTTGCCCCCAGGAATTAACCTGGTACTCATTTTTGGTGTAGGCTGAGTGAACCTCAGGGCCATATGCACCTCCAGAAGTGGAAATCTCATTTCTTAAATTTTACGACTTCCTGACGGGGATTCGAACCCACATCCTTCTGGGCAAACCGAGCACGCCTTTACCTCCTCGGCCAGGCAGCCCCGATACTGATACCATAATAGGGAAATTTAAGAAAAAACAAATTTATAGACAACACAGAATATCCCAGAGTTTGTGAACACAAATAATAAACATGTCAAAAAGTAAAATAATGCTCTAATCCATATCTCTGAAAGGGAATTGGTGTATTGATGCAATCAGGAAGAAAAATCCTACTCCTGGAAAAATCATAGACCACAGAATTACTTATATATCAGTTAAACGATGAACAGTATCTGTTCATTAATTCACATAACAAGTACTAAAATGATTTATATGAATATTTATGTAAGCATAATATTGTGGTGGTTCATGGTGTGGGTTACTGTAATCACGTCCTAGTTTGTGAACCATGGGCAACGGCTGGGTGGCCTAGTAAGTGATCCTGAGAATCGGGATACCAGTTGCTGTGGAATGGGAGTGGGCATCTCGGACTTATTCTGAGTCCTGGCCCTCCTTGAGCTCAGGCGGCTAGGACTATACAATTCACCGGTGGTCCATAACCCGTTAGAGGAGAGATCCTCACTTGGACTATGTGTAAGTAGGGTAGCCTCCTGCTTCATGAATTTACCGAGCTCAGAACATTTTAAGCAAGCCTCGGACCTATGGGAGTGAAAACCAGTTGCTATGGAATGGGAGTGGGCATCTCGGACATATTCTGAGTCGTGGCCCTCCTTGTGCTCAGGCGGCTAGGACTATACAATTCACCGATGGTCCATAACCCATTAGAGGAGAGATCCTCACTTGGGCTATGTGTAAGTAGGGTAGCATCCTGCTTCATGAATTTACCGAGCTCAGAACATTTTAAGCAAGCCTCGGACCTATGGGAGTAACGGAGTCCCACTCCCATTTGACAGGCAAGGGACTCCTTGGAAACAACTTGGCGAACGAAATTGAATTCGATGGGGAGCTATCAATATTAACGGGGCTTATGAAAGAAAGAAAGTAGAACTGGCTGAGTCAGCAAAGAGGATGCATCTGGATGTACTAGGAGTAAGTGATATTCGGGTAAGGGGAGATAACGAGGAAGAGATAGGAGATTATAAAGTGTACTTAACGGGTGTTAGAAAGGGAAGGGCAGAGTCTGGGGTAGGGCTGTTTATCAGGAATACCATTGCACTCAACATAGTTTCTATTAGGCACGTAAATGAGCGAATGATGTGGGTAGATTTGGCTGTTGGAGGAATTAGGACGAGAATTGTCTCAGTGTATTCACCATGTGAGGGTGCAGATGAGGACAAAGTTGACAAGTTTTATGAAGCATTGAGTGACGTGGTCAGGGTCAACAGCAAGGACAGAATAGTGCTAATGGGCAATTTCCATGCGAGAGTTGGAAATAGAACTGAAAGTTACGAAAGGGTAATTGGTAAATGCGCGGAAGATATGGAAGCTAATGGGAATGGGAAGCGTTTGCTGGACTTCTATGCTAGTATGGGTTTAGCAGTTATGAATACGTTCTTCAAGCATAAGGCAATTCACCGCTACACATGGGAGGCTAGGGGTACCAGATCCATAATAGACTATATCTTAACCGACTTTGAATTCAGGAAATCTGTTAGGAATGTACAAGTTTTCCGGGGATTTTTCGATGATACAGACCACTACCTGATCTGTAGTGAACTAAGTATCTCTAGGCCTATGGTAGAGAAAGTGAAATCTGTTTGCAAACGAATAAGGGTAGAAAATCTCCAGGACAAGGAAATTAGACAGAAGTACATGGATATGATCAGTGAGAAGTTTTGAACAGTGTACAGTAAGCAGGTTCAGGATGTAGAAAGAGAATGGGTGGCATACAGGGATGCTGTGGTAGAAACAGTAAGGGAATGCCTAGGAACAACTGTGTGTAAAGATGGGAAAAGGCAAACATCTTGGTGGAACGATGAAGCGAGAACAGCTTGTAAACGAAAAAGAAGGCTTATTAGAAATGGCTCCAAGCAAGGGCCGAGGTAGACAGGGATTTGTACGTAGATGAACGAAACAGAGTGAAACAAATAGTTGATGAATCCAAAAAGAAGTCGTGGGAAGATTTTGGTAATAACCTGGAAAGGCTAGGTCAAGCAGCAGGGAAACCTTTCTGGACAGTAATAAAGAATCTTAGGAATGGAGGGAAAAAGGAAATGAACAGTGTTTTGAGTAATTCAGATAAACTCATAATAGATCCCAAGGAATCACTGGAGAGGTGGAGGGATTATTTTGAACATCTTCTCAACGTAAAAGGAGATCTTCCTGGTGGTGTTGCAAAAAGCCAAGCTCATGGGGAGGAGGAAAATGATGATGGTGAAATTACGCTTGAGGAAGTGGAAAGGATGGTAAATAAACTCCATTGTCATAAAGCAGCAGGAATAGTTGAAATTAGACCTGAGGTGGTGAAGTATAGTGGGAAGGCAGGGATTAAATGGCTTCATAGAGTAGTAAAATTAGCGTGGAGTGCTGGTAAGGTACCTTCAGTTTGGACAAAAGCAGTAATTGCACCTATCTATAAGCAAGGGAACAGGAAGGATTGCAACAACTATCGAGGTATCTCATTGATTAGTATACCAGGCAAAGTATTCACTGGCATCTTGGAAGGGAGGGTGCAATCAGTCATTGAGAGGAAGTTGGATGAAAACCATTGTGGTTTGAGACCACAGAGGGGCTGTCAGGATCAAATTTTCAGTATGTGGCAGGTAATTGAAAAATGCAACGAGAGGAATAGTCAGTTTATGTTTCGTAGATCTAGAGAAAGCATATGACAGGACTATGGAATTAAAGGTAGATTATTAAAATCAATCTAAGGCATTTATGTTGACAATTGGGCTTCAGTGAGAATTAATGGTAGAATTAGTTCTTGGTTCAGGATACTTACAGTAGTTAGACAAGGCTGTAATCTTTCACCTCTGCTGTTCGTAGTTTACATGGATCATCTGCTGAAAGGTATAAAATGGCAGGGAGGGATTCAGTTACGTGGAAATGTAGTAAGCAGTCTAGCCTATGCTGAAGACTTGGTCTTAATGGCAGATTGTGCTGAAAGCCTGCAGTCTAATATCTTGGAACTTGAAAATAGGTGCAATGAGTATGGTATGAAAATAAGCCTTTCGAATACTAAATTGATGTCAGTAGGTAAGAAATTCAACAGAATTGAATATCAGATTGGTGATACAAAGCTTAGAACAGGTCGATAATTTCAAGTATTTAGGTTGTATGTTCTCCCAGGATGGTAAAATAATAAGTGGGATTGAATCAAGGTGTAGTAAAGCTAATGCAGTGAGCTCACAGTTGCGATCAACAGTATTCTGTAAGAAGGAAGTCAGCTCCCAGACAAAACTATCTTTACATCGGTCTGTTTTCAAACCAACTTTGCTTTACGGAAGCGAAAGTTGGGTGGACTCAGGTTATCTTATTCTTAAGTTAGAAGTAACAGACATGAAAGTAGCGAGAATGATTGCTGGTACGAACAGGTGGGAACAATGGCAGGAGGGTACTTGGAATGAGGAGATTAAGGCTAATTTAGGAATGAACTCAATGGATGAAGCTGTACGCATAAACCGACTTCGGTAGTGGAGTCATGGAGGAGGATAGGTTACCTAGGAGAATAATGGTCTCTGTTATGGAGGGTAAGAGAAGTTGAGGGAGACCAAGACAGTGATGGTTAGACTCGGTATGTATGTATGTATTGTGGTGGGTTATCAGGGTCCTTAAAACTAAATTTATTGAACTACTAGCTGATGTACCCGTGCTTCGCTACGGGATTCTCAGAAAGACTGACTTTGTGGTTTTCCTAACTGAAATCAACATAGGTCATTACAAAAACGTAAGTATGATGTAGCGATTAAAAGCAATGCTATCATATAAAATACTCGATCAAATGGAAAGCCGCACGTTTTATCACTTTTAACGAACAGTGCTGCAGTTAGATTGCGATGCCAATCTAATAGTCCAATGTTCGAGTGCTGGGATGACCAGGTCGCAGATTGCCATCAATACTCATCTGCCATTATTCCGCTAAATATGCACACTGTTCATTCCAATCAGTGCCTCAGAGTAGGGATTGAATAGCCCGAATGCTATGATGATCCAGTGTGTTACGTACCAGTAGTATCAGAAAATTTATAAACCAGGGGAATGGCATGCTAAAGAAGAAAGTTATCTAACTCCCCAGTTACTTCCCATCAATATTCAGGCAGGCTGTTACACTCTGTACGACTGGGCGAGTTGACCGTGTGGTTAGCGGTGCGCAGCTGTGAGCTTGCATTCGAGAGATAGTGCATTCGAACCCCATTGTCGGCAGCACTGAAGATGGTATTCCGTTGTTTCCCACTTTCACACCAGTCAAATGCTGGGCCTGTACCTTAATTAAGGCCTAAGGCACTCCTAGCCCTTTCCTATCCCATTGTCGCCATAAAACCTATCTATGTCGGTGCGACGTAAATCAAATAAAAAATACTCTGTACGCAGCAGTAATCCTATCTACCGGAGATGAAGGGCAACAGAAGACACAAAGCACATCACGACAAACAATGGTCAATGTAATGTTATTGTTGATCAATGTTATGAGCTTTCTATATTTTAGGCCTACACATTTAGTTTTCTTTCGACTCTGTGATTTGTAAAATATTTTATACCGTAAACTGTAGTTTCTTATTCTCCGACTTTACATACCAATTTTCATTAAATACTGTTTACCCATTTTCTCGTTACTCGGCGCTGATATGGACTTACTGCAGTAACAAAACTCCAAATTCATGAATATATTTGTGATCATAGCCAGTACGGCAACAATGTATAAGACATGAATAATAGGAAATTTAATACTGTATAACCTTAGTTATGTAGCATTCATCGATTACACCTCTAATAAGAAATATTTGAGAATTACATTTTAGACCTTCCCCTAAACTACCATTTCACTCAGCGTGAATAAAATAATTTACAACCTAGACTATAGCGACTTATTTCCTGACTTTGCATACCGATTTTCGTCACGATAGGACTACTAATAACAACAATATTTGAGAATTAAATGTTAGGCCTTCCCCTAAACTACCATTTTTCTCAGCATGAATACGACCATTGACAGCCTAGATTGTAGCAATTTATTCCCCAACTTTGCATACCCATTTTCTTTAAAATACGACCACTAATAGCATAAATAGTTGAGAATTCATTTTAGGCCTTCCCCTAAACTACCATTTCAGTCAGCGTGAGTAAAATGTTTTATAGCCTAGATTGTAGAGGCTCATCCCCCGACTTCACATACCGATTTTCATTAGACCACTAATAGCATAAATAATTGAGAATTCAATTTTAGGCCTTCCCCTAAACTACCATTTCACTCAGCGCGAGTAAAATGATTTATAGCCTAGATTGTAGAGGCTCATACCCTGACTTCACATACCGATTTTCATTAAATTCTCTTCAACCGTTTTCTCGTGATGCGTGTACATACATACAGACAGACAGACAGACAGACAGACAGACAGACAGAAATTACGGAAAAGTAAAAAGTGCATTTTCTTGTTACTATGGACACGACCGATACAGAAATACCATTATTTTCAAATTCTGAGCAATGTACAGACAAAACTCTTATTTTATATATATAGATTATTTACAATTAATTACAAGTTCACTCTGATTTTTCCACTTGATGCAGTTTTTACGCATGATGAATGGCTTGCAACGGACTTGCAACCTTCTGCTTACATTCACATACTCGATTGACGCAAGACTGACTCCAGTCTGACTCTCCATTCCCTTGTACTGAACTCTTCATTACAACGCACGTAAGATTCTGGTTAGTTTCCACTTCTGTATCATTCTGGATGCATTCCTCACTGTTAAACATCTTCCAGATGCTTCTAGGAGCTTCCTTATCCCGAACCACAACAATTTTCCAGCACTATTGTTGGCTGCTCATCCCCCACATTGTTATCACTCCCGCCAGTATTCTTGCCTCTTGTTGGCCCCCGTCCAGTTTCAGCTCGGCTTGTACTGTCAAAATCCTCTCTGCTTAAGCTGCTCGCTCCTAGTAACTCTATGGTAAGGCATCAGCCGGTCTAGGTGGACAACCGATATGTCCCTTCGGGGAGGCCGCTGAATCCTGTAGACTGCGTCATGAATCCTGGTGTTTACAGTATAGGGAACTTCTCATGGCGACTGGAGCTTTGGCAACTTCCTCCATAAATTTACAAATTTGACCATTTTTGGCCTTATATTGATCCGTATTGACTAAGCTCATGGAATAAGTACACCATCATTGCAGTATTATGGAATATTAGAATCAGGTTTTGATTGTGATATTTTTAACAAAGGTTTTCTTCTTGTTTTAGAAATAAGAACATCTACCTGGCATACTCACCATATTTCAAAAATACAGCAGGATTGGTGGCTCAATTCTGTTTTAATTGGGCTAGAATTTGTCATAGAATGAGGTTGCTTCACTGAAGCATATAAAAAGGAACAGTACATTTTTTAATATGTTTTAGCACGGATTGCCAAAAATTTGAAGGAGAAAATCATTTATCATCGTAGCTATTTAATAACTTCAAGCAATCAAGACCATAGCTTTCTAATACATTTTCAACTTTGGACTTCATTCATATATTAATGGTGCCATTTTACGAAAACTTTTAAAGTGAATTTTTTACATTAAGGCAAGAACATATGCAGCAACTTTTAGTGAACATTGAAAAACTTCAAGTGTTAACCCTCCTAGTGCCAGACCTGAAGTGCATATCCATGCAAAAAATGCCAAGCATATTTCATGCCATTTACTTACTTATACTAAAATATTCGTAGGAATTGAGCCATTGACCATAGTATACTGAAATTTGCTCTGATTCTAACCAATATATTGGTACATGTCCTACAGTTGATATAAAAATCCTAATCTTAAATATAAATATATAAATCTGCATTTTTATAGGCTGCTACAATTTAAAAAGTAATAAAATCCAAATTCTGCAAGCATTTTCTAAAAAGTATTTTTGAAATTTGAATAAAAGTTATACAATGACATCACACAGAACACCTACTATTCATAATAAAGAAAGAAAACAAGAAACAAATCAGTTAGTTTCATAAAAAATAACATTTGTTGGCACTTGTATCTCTTCGATTTTCTCATGAAAAGTGTGAACTTCTTTCCTTGTTAATAATCAAACTTATTTTCAAATAATCTCACTTATATCTAAGTCACATTATACAAAACTAAAAAATATTACTCTCCTCCCCTAGTGTTTCAAAACTGTGCATAAATTAAAAACAATTAAAAATAATTTGAATAAAAAATTACATAGTTTGATTCACAGATATGGAAGTTAATTTTTACAAAACGATTATACATTTGATCACATACTGAAAATGGTAACAATCAAGGAAACACAACTCTCTACCAATAATTCAATGTATATCGTCCCATACCCGTTGTATATCTCAAACAGATGTGCTTAAGAAAACATGGACCATGCAGACCTTTTTCATATTTTGTGCAAATGGTGCGGGATCATTTTAGTTTTTCACCCTTTTCTTTGCTGGCCTGCTATATACACAGCATTCTCTTTCCTCGTTACCTTCCAATTTTTTTTAGAAACACTGAAATAAAATTGAAGGAGTCTGACGTACCTGGCATGTTGTGGGAGTCACATGTATTGAGAACAGGCTGAGATGGTTCTTCAGTGTCACCAGCAACACTTTCACTTGCTAATTCGGTATTCAAATCACTTTCCGGCAAATTGCACACCTCAGTATTCTCATCATCACTCGAATAATCCTCTAAATACGCTCGTAAATAATCATCATCTCCTGCTACAAATACACACTTCCTTGACTCCATATTGTTTACCAACAAGCTCAAAGTGCATTTCAACATTATTTTGTTTCTTCACAACATCTTTACAGAGACATCTGATGGCAATAATGGGTACTCCATGCTCTTATCCATGGAACTAGCCACTAGAGGTCAGGCAAAGGCTGAAATTGCAAACGGATCATGATAAAACTTTGACAACCGTTAGGTCAGATCAGCTTGACAATTTTGTGGGAACCTGTGTTCCGATAAATCGGATCTTGGCGCTAAGTGGGTTAAGATTAAGATTTGTGGCAGTTAATGTTTTAATTGTAATCAGTGATAAAGGGTCTTAGATAATAAGGAATTTTGTTTACGATGTTATGTAACAAAAACTTTTCAGCCTGTCAAACTCACAGCAGTTTCAATATAAATGATAACACTATAAACATACCTATAAAAGTACGCACTATTATACACAGAATGACATGTTTCGTTCTACAAGAACATCCTCAGATTCTATCAAATCACTTAAAACATGCTTATATATGTACAGTATTGTTAATGTTGCATAAAATGATCAATGATAGAGAGAGTTTAATGATAATACGAACCAGTATTGACAAAAATTAAATTTAAATTTACAAGTATTAATATAATGAAAAACTTTCGTACTTATCTAGACTGCCGATGCTAAGTCTGTTTTCACCAAACACTATTTCAGGACTGTGGTCATGGAAAGGCAAATGGAAAGTTTTGGGTATAGCACATTGCTCGTGGAGAGGGAAGGGAAGCATGGAAGGAATGTGTGGAGCATTGTAGATCCCTCCTATTGGATGTTAAAATGTAGTATATTGTACCATGGAGAGGGGAGGGGATAAATAGGGCGGAGTGAGTGGAGCGCTGTGAAACATTCTTTCAACACTGGAGAGAGGAGAGAAGATGTTGAATGAAATAGAGAATATCTATTAGATGTTGTTGTTGTTATTATGATAAAAGCTAATTTAATAAGTAAGTGCTGTCTGGATGTTATGTGAGTAGAACGAAGAGGAGGGGAAGATACACACTATTACACAGATATGTTTATAGTGTTATAATTGATACTGAAATTGCTGTGTGTTTATCAGACTGGAAAGTTTTTGTTACATTTAACTAACAAGGGAACATCGGCAATGGCTAAGTCGCCGATCGCGATGAAACTTGGAAAACACATTGAGGTACACGTAAAAAAGATGTTGGCATCGATTTTGGGTGCCAACATTCATTAGCGTTAACTAGGGGGCCTAAAAGTTGCGACATTTCAAATTCTGCGCGATCAGCGATGAATACCTGCTGGCCAATGTTGCTAAGCCGGCACACTGAAGCCTGGAGACACGCCTCTGCACCTCCTCCCCCACTCCAGCTGGTTTGCCTCCGCACGTTTCCCTTCTCTCCGCGCCTGCCCGTCTTCTTAGCTGTTGAAGACATCTGGTGCTACACTTTGCGTACTCTACCAGCCTTCCTCATATCTCTCCTTTGTAATTTCCACAATGTATTAGTCAGTTTACGTTTTCTGAAATGTTTATGAAAACATTTGCACCGCGCGAATTGGCCGTGCGGTTATTAGAGGGGCGCGGCTTTGAGCTTGCATCCGGGAGATAGTGGGTTCGAATCCCACTGTCGGCAGCCCTGAAGATGTTTTTCCATAGTTTACCATTTTCACACCAGGCAAATGTTGGGGTTGTACCTTAATTAAGGCCACGGCCGCTTCCTTACAACTCCTAGGCCTTTCCTATCCCATCGTCACCATAAGACCTATCTGTGTCGGTGCGACGTAAAGCAATTAGCAAAACAAAAGTATGGTGCCTGTTGTTAATTGTGTTTTGTTTCGGTTTTATTTTCACTATTTTTTAATGTTTTGAATAGACCAAAGATTGTTTTTGTTTACTATCAGTTATTGACGGGGAGTTTGCCCGATGTAATGTATACAGAGTCATGTATTGTGCTGCCTTGTAATTGTTTGTTGTTGTACCAGTTCGTACAATAGCCATTTAACTTTTTGCGTATGTAACTGCCATTATACCCAGAAGACTGTAATGTGATACTTTAGTATCGGTACTTGTTGAATACATAGACCTTCGTCAGCTATAACGCAAAAGTACAGGTAAAGTAAGACTACAGGTCTGCCTGTGATTACTGTATATATAAATGCACATCTTTTTTATTTTTCAAGGCTTTTCTTATTATGTCAAACTTTATTACATTCCATGTCATACTCATATCAAAGTTTCCTATGCATTAAATTTATTTATATTAGACAACCATTGCTGCAATTGAAATATTTTGTGGCTGTCACTGCACAACATAAATAAATCGTTCAGTACAAGCACAAATAAAAACATTGTACCTATAAGCCTATTCCTTATACCAGAGTACGCAAACTGAAAATACCAGTAGTTTCAAACTCGGAGTTTATAATTGTTGTTGTCGTCCGCGATGTCGTTTTGTTATGACACAACTGATAGCGTACACGAAATGGGTGGGGGAAGGGGAAATAAAAAGAAGAACCAGGTTTCGATATCCCGAGGTACCGATTCTCATTACGTTTATTGAGATCCTCTACCCGGGCACGCAATTTTTTACATAAAAAGGTACCTATTTAACGTTCTTTAAAGGTGGGAGATTTATTTAGTGGTGGGTGATTTAATTCATTCCATATGTATGTCCACTCTAAAGGACACTACCAACAGCTTTAAGGCATTTTAGAAGTAAATAATAATTTAAGCGTAGGTAGGACGCGGTACCCCATCCAACTTTTGACCACACCCGGTGGTACTTAACTTGGAGTTGTACCCATGAATGTGACAATTCACCGGAATTAGCAGAAATTAAAATATAACATTTGAATAAATGTTGATTAGTTTAGGTTATTTGTTATCATTATGTGTGAAACAGAACGTTATTTAAAGGATTTCAATAATTATAGTACGAAAAGAAGCAAAGTATAGAGCCAGTCCCGTTCAACAGCTAAGCAGCTGGCAAGCGCGGGGGGAAGGGAAACGTGCTGTGGCGAACCAGTTGGAGTGGAGTGGAGTGGGGTGGGGAGGAGGTCCAGAGGTGTGTCTCCAGGCACGCAGTGTGCCGGCTTAGCATTATTGGCCAGCAGGTATTCATCGCTGATCGCGCGGAATTTGAAATGTCGCAAATTTTAGGCCTCTTAGTTAATGCCCTAATAAATGTTGCACCCAAAATTGATGCCGACATCATTTTTACGTGTACCTCAATGTGTTTTCCAAGTTTCATCGCGATCAGCGACTTAACCATTGCTGATGTTCTCTTATAAGTTGACACTGAAAAGTACGGCTTCATTCTTAAGAAATTATTCGCCCAGTCAGGCAAATTATGAAGCCAACAAACTCAAGTCACTTAAAATCAAAATCATGAACATTGACAAATCAATTACATTTAATGAGAAATGTCTAGACTTAAAGCTCATTCCTAAGTACATACCCTTAAAAGCTAAACCGACAACAACTTCGGCTAAAATATCAACATCTCAGTCACTATTATTATGGATCAGAAACGAAATTAAATTCACGTACATAAAGAAACAGGAAATCAACAAACAAATTCTACGCATCCATTTAAACCTAAGCAATTTCTGGCACCACACACAATGGACATCCTACTCCAACGTTTTACACGATTAACATTTTAAAAGAAGCAATCAGGAATCAGAAGGTCATTGACAATAAAATACCTAACCTAATGATTAAACAGAAAAATCCAGAAAACAATAACCAAAATAAACTCAAAAATTTTCACCCTAGATTAATGAACAGTTCAGACACTACCTTTTCAAAGAATGAAATAAATCTGCTAGAGAAAGGACTCAAAGTCAATTACCAGGAATGTCATAATGAAAATAACATAAAACAGCTCATCACTGACGTAGAAATTGGTTTTTACAAAATCCCCTCTCGACAAAAAGAAATAATAAAAAACGTAGCCCCAATAGAAGTCATGAAAATAATCGCACGAGAAAATTCCACCAAACAACTGAATTGTGCTGCATAAAAAACAGTTAAGAACAAAATTAAAAATGGCAATCTTATCATCACGAAAGCAGATAGAGGTAACACAACAGTCATAATGAAGAAAGACAAGTACATAGAAAAACCAATAGAATTCATCAACAACAGCGGAATTCAAGAACTACAATGCGACCCTGCAAATAAATTTCAAAACGAAATAAAACAAGCTATCAAGGAAACGTCTTTATTTTCCCAAAACAAGAAAAAGAAAGCCTCACCATCAAAAATCCTAAACTCCCCACACTAAGAGCCCTCCGCAAAATATACAGACAATTGTGTCCCATTAGACCAATAGTAAATTTGAAAGATGCACCAAGTTACAATTTAAGCAAACAACTCAACCTAATTCTAAAAGAGAAAATTTCACTTAAATAAGACAGATCAATTAAAAACAGCCTAGAACTAATTAAAGAACTAAATAAAATAACAGAGAGCACTCGTATGATATCCTTTGACATCACCATTATGTACACTAATATACCAGTAGATGAGTCCATTCAAAAAATCAAAAATCTTCTGAAAGAAAACTCTTCTCTACAAGAAAGCAAAGAAATTGTTAGCCTTTTTAGTACAACACTACACCAAAATTGCTTTGCATTCAATAACAAAATCTATTGCCAAAAAGGAGGGTTAGCTGTGGGCTCACCATTATCAGGTATAATAGCAAACATTTTTCTGAATAACTTCGAAAACATCTTCTTAATGGGCCAGCATTCAAAAGGAATCTTACACTGGAAAAGATACGTAGGTGACGTCATATATAACTACCACATATGACAATGAAAAATGTTAACAAGAACACGTACAAAGTAGCTAATATTTTCAAGAAACAAGGTTTAAAGGTAGCCTTTAAAACAAACAACACACTACAGAGACACATCAGCAAGTGCAACCTAAACAAAAAAGACCCTTTCTCAAAGTCGGGAGTCTATGAACTCAAGTGCTAAGAACCTAACTGTAATGCCACATATATAGGTCAAACAAAATGTAATTTCCACACAAGATACAAAGAACACAAAAACGCAATCAGATATAATCAGTATTCGGCCTTTGGGGAGCACATATACAACAGTTCACACCATTTCACAGACATCAACACAGATCTAAAAATTTTACACATTGAAAATAAAAGTAAATCTTTGAACATAAAGGAAGCAATCGAAATTGACATTGAAAAAAATGCTAATGTAACCAACCTAAATAACCATACACACTTAAAAAATTCCCCCCTCTTCGCTCTACTCACATAACATCCAGACAACACTTACTTATTAAATTAGCTTTTATCATAATAATATCTAATAAATATTCTCTATTTCATTCCATACTTTATTTACCTAAAATCATTAACTCGCATTCATCCATATTACATAAAAGTACATTATAACATAAAGTAGGTTAATAACCTTCTCTCCCCCCTCCAGATTTGCAAGAATGTTTCAAAGCGCTCCACTCGCTCCACCCCATTTCCCCCTCCCCTCTTCACAGTACAGTATATTAGATTTTAACATCCAGTAGGAGGGATCCACAATGCTCCACACACTCCTTCCATACTTCCCCTCCCCTCTCCGTGAGCAATGTGCTATACCCAAAACTTTCCATTTGCCTCTCCATGACCACAGTCCTGAAATATTTGGTGACAACAGACTTAGGATCGGCAGTCCAGATAAGTTACAAGTAATAACTCTCATTATTGTTCCGTATTGAAGATGACGTTAGGCATAGATATCAAGGATAATTTAATAAAAAAAACACCTATTCAATACTTTCCACGTTTAATGTGATTATTATCTACATGATTTTATGTAGACTTATTTAGGTCAGGTACATGTTTCACCCATTATTTTGGGCATCTTCAGCCTGTATACAACCTTTAGGTCAAGGTTTGGGACCTTTTTAACCAATATAAACATACCAATATATACATTATATACAATATATACAAACATTAATGAACCCTTAAGATGGGTAACATAAGTTAATACAGTTAAGTTTTTTGGTCCTAATCTATCTAATATGAAAAATGTCCAAAACTAAAATGGATCTTCTTTTTGGTAAAGAGGATTACATATCGGGGTTTATGTGACCCCTATATCATATCATGTTCTTGACGTACCGTGTCTGTTGACAGGATGTGTTGTCAACAATAAGTGGAGATTTGAACTGATTGTTGATTGTAGGTTGGTCAAGATTGAAAATATAAATTAAAATTAAATGTTTTAACTTGGCAGTTCTATTCTGGTTAACTTAAAATATTCAAAATAAAATGAAATGGATCTTCTTTTTTATCATAAGTCTTGAGAAAGGGTGATATTAAAACTGGGGCTTATTTGACCCACGATTTTCATTTTCGTGTTCTTGACATAACTAATATTTAAATGTGTTGTCATGCACAAGTGGAGATTTAAAAAAACCAATTGTTGTAGGTAGACTGGTCAAGAACGCTGTGAATGAAACTGTTAGCGTCTTGACTTTGGGTCTCATGTAACGTTAAGGAATTGACAAGAGTACAATATTAAGCTGTTTTATAGTTTTAGGCTGCTGCTTAATTGAGAAGGAACATCCTAGACACTTGATACAGTCTTGTATGAATATTGTTCCCGTTGATGTGTTGTTTGGTCTTGAACAAGTAAGTCATTTT
Organism: Anabrus simplex; assembly: GCF_040414725.1. NCBI lineage: Eukaryota > Metazoa > Arthropoda > Insecta > Orthoptera > Tettigoniidae > Anabrus > Anabrus simplex. Next base: position 883,742,201 of record NC_090265.1, on the reverse strand, counting down.
ACAGTTAAGAGGTGTTAATTTAATACATTTTATCACAAAGCGTGCTCTAAATTTTTAATTCAATATTACTTTTTTACTTCATTACAGATATTCTTAAGATCCCTCCCAAAGACCAAGCAATACATCAACGGGAACAATATTCATACAAGACTGTATCAAGTGTCTAGGATGTTCCTTCTCAATTAAGCAGCAGCCTAATACTATAAAACAGCTTAATATTGTACTCTTGTCAATTCCTTGACGTTACATGAGACCCAAAGTCAAGACGCTAACAGTTTCATTCACAACGTTCTTGACCAGTCTACCTACAATTGGTTTTTTAAATCTCCACTTGTGCATGACAACACATTTAAATATTAGTTACGTCAAGAACACGAAAATGAAAATCGTGGGTCAAATAAGCCCCAGTTTTAATATCACCCTTTCTCAAGACTTATGATAAAAAAGAAGATCCATTTCATTTTATTTTGAACATTTTAAGTTAACCAGAATAGAACTGCCAAGTTAAAACACATTTAATTTTAATTTATATTTTCAATCTTGACCAACCTACAATCAACAATCAGTTCAAATCTCCACTTATTGTTGACAACACATCCTGTCAACAGACACGGTACGTCAAGAACATGATATGATATAGGGGTCACATAAACCCCGATATGTAATCCTCTTTACCAAAAAGAAGATCCATTTTAGTTTTGGACATTTTTCATATTAGATAGATTAGGACCAAAAAACTTAACTGTATTAACTTATGTTACCCATCTTAAGGGTTCATTAATGTTTGTATATATTGTATATAATGTATATATTGGTATGTTTATATTGGTTAAAAAGGTCCCAAACCTTGTCCTAAAGGTTGTATACAGGCTGAAGATGCCCAAAATAATGGATGAAACATGTACCTAACCTAAATAAGTCTACATAAAATCATGTAGATAATAACCACATTAAACGTGGAAAGTATTCAATAGGTGGTTTTTTATTAAATTATCCTTGATATCTATGCCTAAGTCCAGATAAGTACAAAAGTTTTTCATTATATTAATACTTGTAAATTTAAATTTATTTTTTGTCAATACTGGTTCATATTATCATTAAACTCTCTATCATTGATAAGTTTATGCAACGTACACAATACTGTACATATATAAGCATGTTTTAAGTGAATTGATAGAATCTAAGGATGTTCTTGTAGAACGAAACATGTCATTCTGTGTATAATAGTGTGTATTTTTACAGGTATGTTTATAGTGTTATAATTTATATTCAAATTGCTGTGTGTTTGACAGACTGAAAAGTTTTTGTTACATTTAACTAATACCAATATAAATAGTCCGTTTTTGGACGTTATAAATTTTCCAGCTAATTCATTCCTGGTTGCCTGCGTTTCGCCCCAGTGTGCTAAGTCGGGCTCATCAGTTAGTAAATAGCACACCCACCAAGACGCATGGCTAGTGCATACCGTGGAGGCCACTGCGTAGGCTATTTGGAGCCACCAGCAGTGCCAATGCAGTATGAGAGACCTTGTCTCATTACCAAAAATTGATGCCTGCCTGGCCATCAGATGATTTCATGTTCCCTATGGGAATCAACATCTGTATCACATTTAACTAAGTCAACACTGAAAAGTATGGCTTCATTCTTAACAAATTATGAAGTTATTATCACTGATGAAGAGAATGGTCATTTCTCGAAACATATCCAATCGGTGATTGATTAAACTAACGAGGTTATAATAAATATTGACACGGCGGACCCATTAACAACCCGGTGTACTTATTCCATCGACTTCCTCGAATTCTGTTTAGTTCACTGCAGGTTGTACTGGAACTTCATATGGTCACTAAACTACCTTCAAGTGTAGTCGAGCATGCTCATAGATGTCATTGACCCGTCCTCAAGTTCCCGCGTGTAGTCTATTGCCGGTTCTTTCAAGACTGTCCCAAACAGTAAGTCACATGGTAGGCAGTCAGGAAGAAGAACATTGTCTCATCCCAGTCCATCTGATTCAGGAAAATGTTCTGCCATATTGATGGCTGTCCTCTCAAAGTACACTCCGACGTTATACTGCTGTGTCTGGTCTCTTCTCCAGGTACAAGGGCCTAAGTTTGTGACACAGATTTCACACCTTAGGCACCATCTTTAGATGTCTATCTTCAGGTTAACTCATCAATAATGTTGCTGGGCCCAATCCAAGGTCTTACTGGCCCCAAGATTTCTGCCATGGTGCCTCCGTATAGCTCAGTCGCCACCTCTATCCTTTTGTCCCTGGGGATTACAAGCTGGGCTACCTTCTTGCCACCAGCTGACTCCCATATATGCATCATCAAACGGTCGTTGACCTCTAGGGCATTCCACTGAACCCTGTATGCCTTATGCTTTGCATTACACTCGACGATATCCTTCCACACTGATCACTGTCCCAACTTCCTGCAAGATCTGTCTAACATCTTTGTCCGCATGCTGCTTCCTTCTCCGGACTTCATAATCGCAGCCTTCCACTGCCGCTGCTCTCACTGCTCGGACGTCCACTGCAGTAGCCTGCTTTTCAACCTTCTGACAGTGGGTGCAATTCTCATGGCACAGTCTCCTGGACAGGGTGTCTGTGTTGCAGTGTTGCCTTCCCTATCGATGTTTGGGAGTGAAGCCATATTCATCTTGGAGGTTTCCCAGGTGCTCCTGGAACATGCCTCCTACCACAGTGATGTCAGCTAGATAGACCAGAGAGGTGTCATGCATGAGCCCTCTCAGCATGGATTTTATCAGTGGCTCAAAAGTCGCAGGTGCATTACTCAGGCCAAAGAGCATAAAGGTGAATTGCAGCCGGTAGAAAACACTGCCTTCTCACGTCCACTTGGCTCCAGATAAGCTGTACAAGGTGTCGTCTATTTGGGGTAATGGAAAGCAGTCTTTCGTGATATCATTCATCTTCCGCTAATTGACACGGAAGCGGAGCTCGTTGTTCTTTACCAGCACTATAAGGGACGACCATGGACGGTTGGACTCTTTCAAACTCCCCATGCTGCTTCGTGTCAGTCAGCATCTGTTCAGTTTTGAGGTACCCGACAGGGTGGTTTGGATAAGGATTTCGTCGCCGGAATTAATGCGATGAAACACCTGTCATTTCTATCATAGTTACCTCCCATTATCACGAAGATGTGCTAGAACTCGATGATCAGCCTCTTGAGCTCCTCAAACTAGTCTGCCACTAAGTCATTCTGGCATCAGATATCACTCTGTGGAGTTTGTTGTCCGCAAGCACCCTGGAAAAACAGGGGAAATGTGGAAAATCACTGGGGAAATAAAAATGCAGAAAATATATAGGGAAATTACTTGTCGCATCAAAATTAATCTTTCAATCTGAGACTGGGCCTGAACATGATCAGTCGAGACTGATATGTAGATGTGATGCAAGTCATATGCAGCAAGTAGTAGTTTGATAGAGAGATGGAGACAGATAGAGTGAGTGTGCGTGGTAGTGAAGAAGTGAATGAAAAAGAGAGACATACTTGCATCAACTACTCAAACGTGGCAGTACACAAGGCATGTGATGTATCTAGTGTTGCCTTAGTTCGAGTGTGGTGTACCTTACAGAATTCCAGATCTTTAATAGTATAATTAAATGTTCATAGGTAATAATTTTTGCCCATTCATTTTTAATTGCCCTCGCAGGAGCCTGTCAACCCATAGAGGACGCATTCCCAGGTGTCCGACAGTGGGCCTACAGAAATGCACACTGGTGATGGTACCTCGGAAATTAACTTGCGGACCAACAGGCAGCCCCTACTCCTAATGGCTTTACAATACTGGGACACCCTCTCTCCACGGGTCATAAATATGGAAGGCCCCAGCTCAGGTTTATGTGTGAAGTGGAGAAGCTGGTGTTCAGAACAGTGCGGCTTGCAACCTAGTACTCGGGATTCGTAAGAGTGAAAGGTTTTTGTCCATAACTATGGGCATATATCAGATTTAACATCCGTTCTCCATGTGGGGAGTGGCGTCTGGTCTCTATGTTAAGAGCGGCCTAAATTCCTGCTGACAGTAACTCTAAAATGACAGGCTTTGGCGACAGGCAGGTCCATAACTCTGTCGCAACCAATGGATCATGTCTACTTCAGCTTTGTCGGATAATGTTAGGGCGTCCCCCAGAAGGATGCCACTATGTCTGAATTCAAAATATACCACATGGTAGTAGTATGTCCTGTTGCTTTATATGATGTTGAATGCCGACTAGCTGACAAAGTTATGGAGTGGAAATGTGTATGCTCCTGTTGATCGATGGGCATCACTCCTGCATCATGTCACTGTTCGCTAGCAAATGGGCATTACACCCATCACTGAGAAGGCACGGCAACAGCATCTCCAATGGTATGGTTACGTCCTACGTGCTGCACCTGGAACAGTTGCCAATTTCATCCACTCCTTTGAGATTAATGGGCAATGTCCAGATGAACGTCCAAAGCAGCGCTTGCATGACACAGTAAATGTTGATATGAAGACTCTCAACTTAAGACCGCACGATGCCCAAGATTGTGGAAAATGGCGAGCCAAGATTAAAACAGCAGACCCTGCACCGTCAGGAAAATGCTAGGAAGAAGAAGAAGAAGATTAATTTGTAATTTCCTTGTTATCATTAAACCAAAACTTAAATTATAATAATATTATAAATTAAATAGGTAGTAACTCTTCTCTTCTTAATGTTCTTTTTTAAACACCCAGTGTTTTAAGAGCTACCCATGTAATTTTACCTATTATGGAAAAGCGAAGTTATCACAGAGAAGAATTTTACAACCAGGCGAGTTCGCTGTGTGGTTAGGAGCACGCAGCTATGAGCTTGCATGCGGGAGATAGTAGGTTCGAACCCCACTGTCGGCAGCCCTAAAGATGGTTTCCCATTTTCACACCAGGCAAATACTGGGGCTGTACCATAATTAAGGCTATGGCCATTTCCTTCCCACTCCTAGCCCTTTCGTATCCCTTCGTCGCCGTAAGACCTATCTGTGTCGGTGCGACATACAGCAAGTTGTAAAAAAATTCTACAAAGAAAGGAATATATCACTGGTGCTTGTTTCTGAGCACGCTAGTTGACCATCATATTTGAAACATATTCAAATGACACTACAATTTGCTTTAGAAACTGGCACACTCACTCACGCCAATTTCAAGATTAGGGTACCGGATGAGCACAGGCATTACTTTGAAGAGTGATTGACTGATGCTTTGCTGTGAGCAATGTAGTTAATTTTTTATGGTTTTAGCGTTTCTTCTAGTGGCTGTGTACGATGGGATTTCTGATAATGCCCTTCACAGATTGGCATTTCATGATAAGATGTAGCTTGTTTGACTTATGATACATTTATTTCAAGTTCTTTATGCCATTGTAAGTGTTCATGCAAAATATGATTCCAGAGTATAATAATCATACTGTGGTGTCACTCTTATGTACCCCGTTCCACTAAATTTAATGGAGGGAAAACTGGTATATCACAGGGAAAATAGACATGGGTTACTAGTGGGCACCCTGATACTGCCATCACCACTATCTCACTATGGGTCAGTGTTATTTTCTCATTGGTAGTGTCACTTTCACTACTTGGGAACTTGTTCCGGGGCATCAAAGCTAACCTGCTGATGACACAGCCGTAGCACACATAGTCCCCCATCAAGAGTTGCTTCATAAGCCCAGAGCACATCGAGTCCCATGACTTCATTGACAATGTCTGCAACGAAGGCTCAAATGCACTGACTTCTCTGAATCCAGTGTTGAGTCTCCTGAAGCTATCTGTAGCACTGGCTTGGTGATGGTGAGTGCCGACCCCATGTCTTTCGTGATGTGGCATGGCCTGTCTCGGAGCCACTCATCTGCAATCAGGCTGTCGTCACTCCTCTTGATGACTACGTTCAGTGTGAATCAATTGGTTGGTAATGACAGCGTCGACGAGCCCCTCATCTTGTTGGCTCCTATTCGTTTCCTGGGGTGAGGGCTGCCTCCTGCAGCAGTCCTTTCTCAAATGGCTGTGATCAGCACATTGCCAGCAGATGATTCCTCTGGAGCCTCGGCAATCTGGTGGTGAGTAGCGAATGACCGGGTTCTCTTCACACCTTATAGCTTTTACCCTCACCAGTGACGTCAAAGTTGCTGTCGTCTTCACCGCTTCCTTTCTTAGACCGATGGTGAGGGCATCCTTAAAGCAATGCTCCCCACTGAGCATCAGTTGTTGGTGGGTTTCGGCATTGCGAAGCCCATCAGCGAACCTGTAGGCAGCCTCCCACTGTATTTGCTCCGTCGTAAGCCACCCGATACCTTGTGGGCCAGCAATTCCATCTCCACGGCGAATTCCTACAGCAATTCACCTGCTCACTGTACCCTCTCTTTTTTTGAGTTAGATTTAGTAGGCTGTTGGTGGTCACCATAGTGTTCCTCGAGCACCCTCAAAATCTCTTCGTTCGTGACGCCTGATCAAACACGGTATAGTACCTCCTTCGCTTGTCCATAAGGCCCGGCAATGAACTGCTCGGTTCTTTCGTGTAGTTCCACCCTTTATGGTCGGCCATGGTTTTGAACTGGTTGTGGAATGTTGTCCACGATGTGCTCCTGTCTAAACGCAGGAGTTTCAGTTCCACAACACTGGTAATGCTGTCGCTTCTGGTAGGCCTTGCTCTGGCTTCTAGGTCCATCATCTTTCCCTGTAAGTAACTCATCTCGCACCTCAAGTCTCCAAACACTGGACTCTACAGTCTGAGGTATTGCCTTGAATGGTGTTTCTATGTTTCTACCACTTTGCTTACATCCTGCATAATGCAGCTTTATAATTTTACTTCAAGAACATGTACCTCCTCCTCTAACTTTTACTGTCCACCCTTAAGTTTCCTCAACTTGGCTTTAATTTCATCCTGGCTGGCCAAAAGTTCTATCTTAAGCTCATCCTGACTGTCTTTAAACTCTGGCTGAGTTGAATTGGCAACTGCATTACACAGAGCTTATCTTCTTGTCAGTTATTCTAGAAATGTTCTGGTACTAAACAAGTTACCTGTTTAATCCTGCTTCTGACATCAGTTGTGGCTAGTTACCTGAGTCCTTAAAACTTAAGTCACTACACAAAGAGGTAACACCACAAAATGTATTGAACTCAGCACAGTTTTATTCACAATCGTGGTCAAATATGCAACACACCGGTGCTTTACCTCTTGTTCTGTTCTCCACACAGCTTCCTACAGTGTAGTGTTATTCCAGAACATTTCACAGTAGTGAGTCTTGTTGAACTCTGCATAATCACTCGACAAACTCACTCCCAATAAACAACTCATCGCAGACTTGTACTATCATGTTATGTTTGCTTGCGATTGATGCAACATTGACTCACTCAAGACTAACTCCAGACAGGTTCTCCGCTCTTCCGTACTGGACTGCCCATGGAATATTCTCGTATTATTCACCTCCAGATCATTCTAGGTACATTCTTCATTGTTAAGTTTCCAGCTTCTGGTGGAGTACTAGGAGCTTCCTTATCGCATTCCTCAACAGTTTGCTGCTGCTGTTGTTTTGCTCATTTTCCATCCATCTACATTGTCACCTCCTGCAAGCGTGTGCTGCCTACCTTGGAGTCTTATCATTCATTGTCACAATATATACAAAGGGCACTAGGAAAGTTTTGAATATGCAAGAACGGTTGGCTGGACACCCCTGTTATGGTGAGGGATGAAAACCGGTCTAGAAGACAGCAAGGTGAGACCTTCACACCAGTTGTTACCAAGCAGTGGGATTGAAAGCAAGTTAAGATGTCAGTGTGGTCTAAAGGTGAATATCGTGCAATTATCTGCTACAATTTTGCTTGTGGATTAACTGTTGACGAGTGCCTGGAGGAAATGACTCCTGTGCTGGGGAAAGACTGACCACATCGGACAACAATTTTCTGCTGGTACAAAGAGTTCCAGAGGGGAAATTTGGAGGCTGAAGACGATCCTCATTCTGGGCGACCGTCTGAATCAGTGACTGAGGGAAATATTGACGCTGTGAGGAAAATGTAGCAGCAAGAGAGGCGGTTGACATATTGACAGGTAGAAGAGACCCTCCACATCCCTACACCAGCTATTCATTCAATTCTACCATGTTAGAAAGGTTTGTTCCCTTAGGGTGCCCCATTCACTTTCAGAGGAACAAAGGGCACATTGAGTGAAATGGTGCTGAAAAATGCTTAAAAAGTTTGAAAATGGGACTTCGCATAACGTCAATAGCATCGTTACAGGTAACGAAACTTGGCTTTATTATTACAATGCCCCAACAAAATCCCAGAACAAGGTGTGGCTGTTTGAAGATGAGGGTACTCCTGTGACTGTGTGAAAGTCAAGGTCAGTAAAGAAAAGGATGATTGCAGTATTCTTCACTTGACTCGGGATGTGTTAGAAACACAAAGGACAGTTACTGCGAAGTGGTACAGTGAGACTTGTCTGCCTCAGGTCATCCAGGCTCTCAAGCAGCTCCGTCCAAGATCACGGCTCAACACTTACCTCTTGCATCACGACAATGCTCCAGCACATCGTGCTAATGTAACAATGGATTTTCTTGCCAGATCAGGGTTGACTGTGCTTGATCACCCTCCATAGAGTCCTGATCTTGCCCCATGTGACTTCGCATTCTTCCCAGAAGTGAAGATGAAGCTGAAAGGGTGGCGTTTTGTATCCGACGAGGAGCTTCTGGCAGCATGGGATCAAGTGTGAAAATGTAACCGAAGTAAAGTGGCAGAGTTGGTCCAGTGACTGGTTTCGATGTATGGAGAAGTTTATTGAGTGTGGAAATTATTTTGAAAAAGTCTAAAGCGTTCACTCACATTGCAAAACTTTCCTAGTGTTGTTTGTATGTATATAGATTCCCTTAGGGAACCTGAATTATTTGTCCCGAATAAGTAAATTTGTAATATACCAATATAATGGGTCTGTTATTGGACATTATAAATTTTCAGGCTAGCTCGATTTCTGTTGCCAGTGTTTCACCTCAGTGTGCTAACTTGGACTCATTATTTTGTAAATAGCACACCTATCAAGATGCGTGGCTAGTGCATACCATGGAGGCCACTGCATAGGCTATTTGAAGCTACCGGCAGGCCAGTGCACTATGAGAGATGATAATCTGATAGCTGGCAAGCTTCAACTCTTGCAAAAGAGACAAGGTCTCTCATAGTGCATTGACACTGCCGGTAGCTTCAAACAGTCTTATGTAGTGGCCTCCACAGTATACACTAGCCTTGCGTCTTAGTAGGTGTGCTGTTTACCAACTAACGAGCCCTAATTAGCACACTGAGGCAAAACGCTGGCAACAGTAATAAGTTAGCCTGAAAATTTACAGTGTCCAATAATAGACCCATTATATTGATGTTACAATAGATGCCTTGAGCTAGGGGAAACAGTAATAATAATAAACTTAATTTAATTACATTTTTGTGCTACACCAGATAAAGTCACAGTATTCATCAGCATAGATTATGGTGGTGATGGTGGTTGCTATTGCAGTGGGCAAAATAACATAAAATTCAGGGTGTGGAAAAACTACTAACATGAAATGCACGATTAAGAAGCAGTCTTAAAATGAAAGTAATGCAATAAGCTGAAAGTTCTGTTGGAAACCTAGTTGTGTTGCTTGTTTGTCAAGTTGATTTTGATCAGTCTCTATTGAAAGTCAGTTAAGTTTGAGTTCTTCTCATTGCATTGCTGGACTGTTAAATTATTCTGTTTTTTACCTTATAAAAAGAAACTGCATAATTGTTCGTTGGCCTAATTAAGAATTATTTTTTGGACAGGATAGTATTGTTAATGAAATGTCTCCATTTTTAATAATATTTCAATTCTTGTTCTTATTGCAGCCACTCCAGCTGAATTTAAGAAGACCCATTCTTCTGGCGCTTCTGCTGAGTTTATACAGTCTCGACCATCGGGCACTCCTGGGCCGAAGAAGAATCGGCAATCAGGAACTCCTATTGGACATCCTAAGCTTCAGTCATCAGGCACTCCTAGTGGATTTAAGAAGAAGCATCCATCAGCTCTGAAGAATACTCAACTTTCCGTCAGTCTGACGAAGCTAACAAAGCCTAAGCTGCCAAGCTCTCCAATTGAATCGAAGGGTTCCTACCTTTCAATTCTGACTGAACTTGAAAAGTCTGGCCCACTAGAAATTTCAGCTGAATTGAAGAACCGTGGCCCAGGACGCCCTAAAGTTCATGAGACTAGTTCACCAAAGGGTATAGAACCAAAAGGAAAGAAAAGAAAAGCTGTTGATTTTTCTCCTGCACGTACTGTAAAACGTGTTAAATTAAAACATGATTTGGGTGTTTCATCAAGTAAGAAAAAAGGTCAGAAACACAGTACCTCATTAAAAAGTGGTCAGTTACATAACAAAAAGATTACAGGACCTAGATCTCATTCTGGTAAAACCAAGTCCAAAGTGTCTGAAAACGAACCCATAGCGGGTCTGGAGTATGGGTCAACCTTGCAAGAAACACTAGCACACTTACCACTCCTGAAAGCTAAGTCACCTAAGCCAAAACCAAAGAGTGTAGCTCAGAGATCTTTGCCAGTTTCCAAGCCTGTAATAAAAGCTGCTCAAATTAAGAAAAAGAATGTTCAGTTTCCCCATTCTAAAGCTGCAATAAAGAGAGCCCAGCAGATCTTATCACAAAAATCAAAAGGCAAAACTGCTTTGGTAACCAAAAAGAAAATTCAAAAAGGGGATCAAAAAGTTGGAAATAAACAACTTCCTCATTCAAAAACTTCAGTGAAGAGAGGCAAGCAGATTTTATCCCAAAAGTCAAAAATGAATAAAACTGTATCAGCATCCCGTAAGAAGGTAGCAAAACAGTCTTTGACAGTTGTTGAGAATGAAAGTCTTGATAATGAAGTGGAATTAGGTAGCCGTACATTTTATGAAATTAACATTCCTGTAGGTATGGCGCCTTTCGTTAACAAACAATTTTGGCAGCCATCAGTGATATTGAAAAAACTGGAAGACATAGTTATTTTGGGGATAAAAAAATCTACCAAAGAACAGGACGCTGTTAACACAGAGGATATTAAGCTGGCAGCAGGCAATCAAACTCCTGTGAATGTTGCAGAAGAAAAAACACCTCACGAAAACTGTGAGCCTATTGTGAGACATCCAAATAGTAAGGAAAACTTTGTAAGCAGTCTAACAGTTGACCATTCAAATAGAAAGAAGTTGCACATTATTGCCGATTCTTATAGAGGGAAGTCAAAGAAATCAGTTGTTGAAAAAGAAGTAGCTGAACAGGTTCCACAAGCTATCAACAAAGAGGAAGATGAAGCAAATAAAATTGTTACTATAGAAGAAACTCCCAACCATTCTAATCCAGATCCTCCAAAAGGAACTAAAGTTCACCGTAGACGCAGTCTCACCTCAGGAAATTCAGCCATTGAAGAACCACAGATTCAAAACAGTGCTGTTAATCAGAAAGTTAAGGGTAGGTCAAAACCTCTGAATAGCACATCTGGAGAATTAGAAAAGCAGAAGCAAAGTGTAATGAAGAAACCTCAGAGTAGAACATTCCTATTGAAGGAAACAGATGACATGAACTCAAATAAGTCTATGCAGAAAACAGTCTGCATTGCTGTACCTGAAGATACCAAAATGGCAAACAACAAGGACTCTCCTTTGACCTCACAACATGGTAAGACTGAAAATAAGGAAATTTCCCATATTAGTAACACTGACACTTCCATTTTAACTAAGAGAAAAGCCAGAAGGAATAGTGATAAAGTATTGATTTCACCAGTGAGCCAAGACATTAGAAACGAAGTTGTCAAAGCATCGAATGTGGACAGTCAAAGTGATGATACACCCAAAAGAAAAAGAAGACATTCAGATGCAGTACAAGCTGTCCCTGTGAAGAGAACAAGGTTACAGTTAAAAGACATGGCAGAACACAATAAAAGTTTGACTACTGAACAGACTAATATAGATGAACCTCCTGTTCCAAAGAAGAAGGAAGAGAATGTAAAAACAGCTCCACCTCTGAGAAAAACTAAAGAAACTACCAAAGATAAAGCAAAACAGACTCAGGACATCCAGATGGAAGTAAAAATGTCTCGTATTCAGACTGAAAGTCAGAAAAGTGAAGAAACTGCAAAATCTTCCAAATCAGTTGCTAATACAGCTAGGGAACAGATGAATGAAAAACATTTAAGTCAGAAACAAGTGGTGGTGGTGGACTCAAACATAAGTCTTGATAGTGTAGAAAGTCCAGAGACTGATTTAGACAGCGATGTTAGTAGTTATTTAATTACAAAAGAGAGTAACCTCCTAAAGGAAAGGCGAGAAGATCCGAACATTTCAGATCAGCTCAGGTTGCTTGATCCTTCCTTCATTGAAGAAGCTAATTTGAGTGAGCTACTAAACAGTGACAGTAGTTGTGATAATATGAGTTGGAACTCTTTAAACGTAATAGCAAATCAGAGAAAAGCTGAAGTATTACGTAAGGAATTGTTAATTTTACTCAAAAACTTGGCACTTCTCAGAGAGGTTTCAGCGAAGAGAAACGATTTGTCCAAGGACATTTCTAAACAGATAAAGAACAGCAAAACAAAACAAGTATCATCAGATAGGTCAGAAAAAATATGATTTTGTATTATGGTATATATCTTCATAACTGTGAATCAACTGATCGTTCAAACAAAACACCCTCAAACTCCTCATTTGATTTTA